>NC_082698.1:12382037-12688912 GCF_949987515.2 Delphinus delphis | reverse complement strand
AATGATAGGCTAAAGATAAAAATCATATGATCACATCAACATATGCAGAAAAAGCATTTGACAAAATTCAACACCCATTCATGATAAGAAAAAGCAAACAAAAAACCTCTCAGAAAAATAGGAATAAAGAGCACTTTTTTTTAATACTTTTATTGGAGTATAATTGCTTCACAATGGTGTGCCAGCTTCTGCTTTATAACAAAGTGAATCAGTTATACATATACATATGTTCCCATATCTCCGCCCTATTGCATCTCCCTCCCTCCCACACTCCCTATCCCACCCCTCCAGGCGGCCACAAAGCACCGAGCCTATCCCCCTGTGCTATGCGGCTGCTTCCCACTAGCTATCTACCTTACGTTTGGTAGTGTATATATGTCCATGCCTCTCTCTCGCTTTGTCACAGCTTACCCTTCCCCCTCCCCATATCCTCAAGTCCATTCTCTAGTAGGTCTGTGTCTTTATTCTCGTCTTGCCCCTAGGTTCTTCATGACCTTTTTTTTTTTCTTAGATTCCATATATATGCGTTAGCATATGGCATTTGTCTTTCTCTTTCTGACTTACTTCACTCTGTATGACAGACTCTAGGTCCACCCACCTCACTACAAATAACTCAATTTCATTTCTTTTTATGGCTGAGTAATATTCCGTTGTATATATGTGCCACATCTTCTTTATCCATTCATCTGTTGATGGACACTTAGGTTGCTTCCGTGTCCGGGCTATTGTAAATAGAGCTGCAGTGAACATTTTGGTACATGAATTAAAGAGCACTTTTTCAATTTGAGAAAGAGCATCTACCAAAAACCTACAACTAACATTACATCTAATGGCAAAAGACTAAGTGTTTTCCCCCCGACATCAGGAGCAAAGCACTGTCACTGCTCTTATTCAACATAGTGCCGGTCTTTCTAACCAGTGTAATGAGACAAGAAAAGAAAACAAAAGACATACAGATTGGAAAGAAATAAATAAAACTGCACCTACTTACAGATGACATGATTTTCTCCATAGAAAATTCCAAGAAATCTACCCAAAAAAACTCATAGAACTAATAAGCAAGTTTAGTGAGGTTACAGGATACAAGATAAATATGCAAAAATCAAGTATATTTCTAAATAATAGCCATGAATATAACATGAATATTTTAAATATAATACCACTTATTTATTTATTACCATTTGAAAAAATAACATACTTAAATATAAATCTAACAAAATATGTACAGGACTTGTATGCTGAATTTATATAACACTGATAAAGGAAATCAAAGATCTAAAAAAATAGACATATTTATTCATGGATTGGAAGACCCACCGTAGCAAAGATACCAATTCTATCCAAATATATAAGCAGGTTTAATATAATTCATATCAAAAGCTCTGTAAGATCTTTGTAGATATAGGCAAGATTATTCCAAAATTTGTATGGAAAGGCAAAGGGACTACAATGGCTAAAACAAGTTTTTAAAAGTAAGTTAGAAGGATCAGTGTATCTGATTTCAGGATTTATTATATAGCTACAGTAATCAAGCCTGCATGGCACTGGCAGAGGAATAGACTCATAGATCAATGGAACAGAATAGACAACCCAGGGATAGACTCACACAAATATGTCCAACTGATTTTTTTCCAAAGGTGCAAAAGCAGTTCAGTGTATAAAAGAGAGCCGTTCTGGGCTTCCCTGGTGGCGCAGTGGTTGAGAGTCCGCCTGCCGATGCAGGGGACACGGGTTCGTGCCCCGGTCCGGGAAGATCCCACGTGCCGCGGAGTGGCTGGGCCCGTGAGCCATGGCCGCTGAGCCTGCGCGTCCGGAGCCTGTGCTCCGCAACGGAAGAGGCCACAACAGTGAGAGGCCCGCTTACGGCAAAAATATATATATATATAAGATAGCCGTTTTAACAAATGGTGCTGGAGCAATTGGATATCCATAAGGGGGAAAATTAATCTTGACCTAAGTCTTGAACTTTATCCAAAAGTTAACTCAAAACAGATACTAACTTAAATGTAAAAGGTAAAACTAAAAGTTTTAGGGAAAAAATAGAGAAAATCTTTAGAATCTAGGGATAGGCAAAGAATTAGATATAACACCAAAATCACACACCACAGAAGGAAAATTTGATAAACTCACTTCATAAAATTTTTAAACTTTTGCTCCAAAAAAGACCCTGTTAAGAGGATGAAGAGACAAGCTTCAGAGTAGGAGAAAATATTTGCAAACCATATACCCAATAAAGGACTGGAATCTAGAATATACAAAGTACTCTCAAAACTCAATAGTGGGAAATCAAACAATCCAATTAGAAAAGGGGCAAAAGACATGAACAGATATTTCATTGAAGAGAATATACAGATAGCAAATAAGTACATGAAAAGATGTTCAACATCATTAACCATTAGGGAAATGCAAACTGAAACCATGCCCTATCACTACACACCTATCAGAATGGCTAAAACTAAACTAGCAAAAATGCAAAGGCTGGAGATGGCGTAGACAAACTGGATCACTCCTATATCACTGACGAGAATGTAAAATGGTATCGCCCCCCCGAAAAACTGTCGGGCCGTTTCTTTTGTTTTTCTCTCTTTTTTTTTTTTTTGGACAAAATGTTTACTACAGCACCTTAATGACCTCAATAACAAAACCTGGTTACTCTCTAAATGTCTGCTTTAAGACTCAGTAACAAAGCCTGGTTACTCTCTAATGTCTGCTTTAAGACTCAATAACAAAACCTGGTTACTCTCTAATGTCTGCTTTAAGAAAATTAAATTCTTTATGGCACATCCATATAATGAAATACTAAGCAGCCATTAATAGTCCATATGTGCCAACAGTATTGTGTGAAAATAGGAGAATACAGAACTGTGTGTAGAGTGTGATCCATTTATGTCGTATATATACACACATATATATGTATATGTGTATATATATATATGTCTATATATGTATATATATATGTATACATATACATTTTTTAACATCTTTATTGGAGTATAATTGCTTTACAATGGTATGCTAGTTTCTGCTTTATAACAAAGTCAATCAACTATACATATACATCTAACCGCCTATCTCCTTCCTCTTGTGTCTCCCTCTCCCTCCCTATCCCACCCCTCTAGGTGGTCACAAAGCACGGAGCTGATCTCCCTGTGCTATGCGGTTGCTTCCCACTAGCTCTCTATTTTACATTTGGTAGTATAAAGTCCATGCCACTTTCTCACTTCATCACAGCTTCCGCTTCCCCCTCCACGTGTCCTCAAGTCCATCCTCTATGTCTGCATCTTTATTCCTGTCTTGCCCTTAGGTTCTTCATAACCCTTTTTTTTTTTTTAGATTTTATATATATGTGTGAGCATACGGTATTTGTTTTTCTCTTTCTGACTTACTTCACTCTGTATGACAGACTCTAGGTCCACCCACCTCACTACAAATAACTCAGTTTCGTTTCTTTTTATGGCTGAGTAATACTCCATTGTATATATATGCCACATCTTCTTTATCCATTCACCTGTTGATGGACACTTAGGTTGCTTCCATGTCTTGACTGTTGTAAACAGAGCTGTCTGGCAGTTTCTTACAAAGCTAAATGTGCAATTATCATACCACCCAGCAACTGGACCCTGGAAATTTATCCTAGAGAAATGAAAACTTGTGTTCACACAAAACCTGTAAGTGTGTGTTTATAGCAGCTTTATTTGGAATAGCCACAAACTGGAAACAACCCAGATGTTCCTCGATAGGTGAAGGATTCAACTACAGTCCATCCATACCATGGAATATTACTCAGAAATAAAAAGGAATGAATTCTCGATATACACAGCCATCTGAATGAATCTCTAGAGAATTACAGAGAGCGAAAGAAGCCAGTCCCAAAAGGTTACATACATACGTCTTCTCCTTTATGTTACATTCTTGACTGACAAAATTATAGAAATGGAGAACAGATGAGTGCTTGCCATGGCTTAAAGGGGGATTGGATTGGGAAGGAAGTGGATGTGGCTATAAAATGGATGTGGCTATAAAAGGGCACCTTGAGGGATCCTTGTGGTGATAGAAATGTTCTGCATCTTGACCTTATCAATGTCAATATCCCATTTGCGATACTATACTATAGTTTACAAGATGTCATCATGGGAGAAACTAGGCAAAGGGTTCAAGAAAATTGCGTCATATTTGGCAACTTGTTTGAATCTACAGTCATCTCAAAATTAAAAACTTTAATTTTTAAAAATCCAGAAAAGGGCTTACGAAGTTGTAAAAAAGAACAATGACATTTAGAGGAATACAATGCTAAAAGACCAATGAAACCAGTAAAAACCCAACACCTTAAAAAAAATAAAGGTAAGCAAGAGAGAGGAAATCATAAAAACAGAGGAGATTGAATCATAAAAACAGAGGAGATTAATAACAGCATCCCATTTCAAGGCTTCTTCAGCTGTCCACTACTCTCCTGGGAGTCATTATGTTTTAACCATCAGGGTTTGTAAATAACAGAATATTGTTACCCTTTCTGTTCTATCTACCCTCCACTTTGATGTCCTGCTGAGATCGCTATAGACGTTTCTGAGTTATCTAACATATAGTTACTGTTATAAGAACCTGAAAACTCATACAAGAGTGATAACATTAAATTTATAAGCAGTGTTTATCCTAAAAAGAAATAAAACAGTGTAAAATATATATAGTATTCCAAAACATTGAGAGTAATTCTGATGTACCTGATTATGATGAATTGAAATGGTGACATTTTTTGACACTCCTCCCCATCCAGAAGTGGGGTCTGTCTCCCCTTCCCTTGAATCTAGATGGACTCTGACTGCTTTGACCAATAAAGAAGGGATATTCTGTCAGTTTCCAGGCCACCTCTTGCCATGGTCATTCTGAGGGAAGGCAGCTGCCATCTAAGACAAATTCCTTAAAGACCACCCTGCTGTGAGGAAGCCAAGTTAGCTGCTAGAAAGGCTGCTTGGAGAGAGAGAGAGATGCCTGACTAGCCCCAGCTCATCCAACTACTCCAACCCAGTGTCAGACATGTAAATGAAAAACCCATTGTGGAGCCTCCAGGCCAAAAGTTGTGATACGGAGAAGAGTCAAGGAACCCAGCCAAGAGCCAGAACTAGGGTCCCCGGCGTGTAATGCCCAGTGAGCCATGCCAGTCATCCTCAGCCATTTGAGTCGATCTAAGCAGAGATGAGCCGTGTCTACTGTGCCTTACCTGAATTTCTGACCCACAGAATCATGAGCATACTAAAACAGCTGTTGTTTAAATAACCAATTTTGAAATGGTTTTTTAAGCATCAATAGGTAACTGGACCACTGATATATCCATGTAGTGAGCATCAACTGGTACTTTCTCATGGTGATTAATATGCTAAACTTCGGAGTCAAGCTGACAGGGGTTGGAGACTCGTCTCTGCCTAGTATACAACTAGTATAACTAGTTGTATAATCTTGAGCAATTTTAACTCCCCAAGACTTAGTTCTTTCATCTGTAAAACAAGTGATAATTACACCAATGACATGGGATTTTGTAACTATTAAGTCAGGTAGTGCATATGATTGCTTGAGACAAAACTATTGTTATGATATATATTATATAAAATATACATAGATAATGTAACATATACAATAGGTGCTCAATAAGTACTTATTAAAAATAAACACTTTTATTGTTTATTAACAGAAGTTGTTCCCAGATCATCTCAGCCAGTGAATTTAAACTCAGCTCCTCATATTATCAGTAATAGGTTTGGGGGCCCTTTCTTTCTTCCTTGAAGAAGGAAATTTTCTAAATACAATGTGGTACCCTGGATCAGATTCTGGAACAGAAAAAGGATATGAGTGGGAAAATTCATGAAATCAAGATAAATTCTGGAGTTTAGCTAATAGCAACGTACAAATGTTGGTTACTTTTGACAAATGTGCCATGACTATATAAGACGTTTAACAACGAGGGAAGTTGTGTGAAGGGTATATGGGATCTCTCTGTGTTATCTTTCAATTTTTCTAAAAATTTTAATTTATGTCAAAATAAAAAGTGTATTTTTTAAAAGACATTCTTTTCCAAACCCTTCTAGCTAGTTGTCCCTTCTGGATTCAGGCAGCAAATTGTACTTAAGTTTTGTTTCTCATCAAAGGTTTTGCTTCCATTACTATAACATATCTAACTTTTCTGCTTTAGACAGTAAATGAAACACATATCTGCCTTCTTCCTGTTTGAAAATACATTTCTAATTTTAAGCGATGCCTAAAAGAAGTTTCGTTTGGTTTTAAATCAGGAAGATATTGTCATGGATTTTCCTTTTCAGCTTGTAGTGGCTTAATCTGTAGTCTTTCAGCTTGAAACAGCATTTCTTAACATCCAGGCAACATTTTCCATTTAAATATACAGAAAGATTCCATGGTGTAAAGGTATCGAAAATGTTGCATCCTGAGATCATCAAACTCATTCATCTACTCAACAAATACATATCTATTGTGTGGAAGAGCCAGTTCTGGGCCTGAGAATTCAAGGGCAAAGTAAGACAGATATGGTCCCCGATCTAGAACATGCAACTTGTGGGGAGACCAACATCAGCCAGTGAACCACAGGAATAAATGTAAGACTGCAACTGTGGAAGTGTCTCCAAGGAGAGGTAGGTACATAGCTCTCTGCAAAGGGGCCCTCGCCAAGCCCGGGGCATGGGAGGGCGAATCAGAGAAGGTTTCCCTCAGAAATGATCATTGCACTGAGGTATGAAGAATCAATAGACAACCCAGATGATGAAACTAGCATGTACAAAGGCCCTGGGACAGGAGGGAACAGGAGAAGGCCAGGTGGCTGGAAAACGGAGAACAGGAAAGAGAAGGGTGTTAGGTGAGGTTGGCAGTGGGCCAGGGCCTGGGAGGTCTTGGGAAGGATTTCAGTTTTTTTCTAAGACTGAAAAGAAGTCATTGACATGCTTTAAGTTGAGAGGTGACATGCTTAGATTTTCTTCTTTAGCTGATTGCTCCAGCTGCAATCTAGAGAATGCCCTGGGAGAGGGGAAAGGGGGAAAGGGCAGATCAGTTAAGAGGCCACTGCAATAGACAAAAAACATGGCAGCAGGGCAACAATGGAGGTGTTTGCAAGAGGTAAAGAACTCTAAGAAGTTTGGTTATTGAGAGGATGAGAAAGAGAGAGGGTGGCCACTGGCAGGGGATTGGGAATCAAGAAAGGGTTATTTTTATTCTGTGAGATCTGAGCAGATTCAAAAGCCTATAGGAAGGATTCCTTTGAGGTAATGTTGAATATCTGTAAGAGGAAATGGATAATGAACTGATAGTCTAGGTATCCTGACGTCACCCAAGTGACTCTCCCCTTCCGGAAATGTGTATCATAGCAGTCAAGGTACATTCAGGACACAGAAGCCATTCCCGCTATTCGAACAGAGATAATTTAATGTAAAGAATTTTTAGTAAGGTTAAAAAAATTATTAAGTAACTGAAAGGCTTAAAAAGACCACTTTAAGGCATTGCAGAGGTAGCTACTGCAGAAGGCAACAACCACCCCTAGGGATGGAAGAACAAAAGGAAAGTTCGGATTATTAAAATTTAGAAGCTTAGAAGAGGGAGCAGTGGGGTGGGACCCAGACGTCTGAGGAGGAAGCACTGGCCAGAATATGTGTCTCTAAAGGGGCAGCACGCGGCTAGTTCTGTAAGTGTTGGGAAAATTGCAAAATGGATTCAGCCATGTCTCAGGAAGGAACTGCAGCTGCCGGCGCGAAGCAGCAAGGTCTGGAGAGGTGCTCAGAAACAGGAAGCCAAGAGGAGGGAGCAAGCCTCTTCCTCCTCCATCTCCCTTCTGCTCTCCCTACTGGCCAAGCCTCACAGGGAGCTCGCGGAGCAGTAATGGGGTGTGCGGAGTCCCAGCCTCAGCACCCCAAGTTGAGTATAGCAGAGGAAGGGCAGACCTGAGAGATAACAATTCCTTCTGGAATTGTAAAGAGTTCCTAAATGGGCCTTAATTTATATTCATTTTCAGTGAGACAAGGCTGGACCCATGACAGGTGTTCATACTGTCATGTAAATACTCGGAATTGACAGAGACCACGTTTCTGATGGCAAATCTTCTGGTGTGGCATTTAGACCCTGTCATGTTTACTTAGGAAGGGACATTAGCTGCCGGAGTGTCCAGTGGGGATGCTGAACTTGTGTGTCCTCCACCAGCTCATACAGGCTTCATTTTCACCTGTATGGAAATGGGGATGAGAATCTTTTTTCTCTCTTTTTTTTAACACTTATTTTTCCATTATTTAAGGGCTACTCTCACTGGATGAAATTTGATATATTCAGAAAAGTAAAAAGAGAGGTATTTGTTAAATCACCCAGTATTCTACTACCTAAAGACTCCTGACCTTTTATGCATATTTTCAGTTTTCTTCAATATCATTACAATCATTTGAATGTAAAATTCTGTATTCTTATTGCCTTTTTCACTTAATCTTATTTGACAAACATTTTCCTTGTTACTACAAAGCCTCTGTAAACAATTTTTTTTTTTTTTTTTTTTTTTTTTTTTTTGCGGTACGCGGGCCTCTCACTGTTGTGGCCTCTCCCATTGCGGAGCACGGGCTCCGGACGCGCAGGCTCAGCGGCCATGGCTCACGGGCCCAGCCGCTCCGCGGCATGTGGGATCTTCCCGGACCGGGGCACGAACGCGTGTCCCCTGCATCGGCAGGCAGACTCTCAACCACTGTGTGCCACCAGGGAAGCCCTGTAAACAATTTTTAATGGCTGTGTACCATTCCTTTGAAGGGGACGTTTCATAATTTACCCACCCATTTTTTAATGGTCAGACATTTCGGTGACTTCTAATTTCTTACTCTCCTAAATGATATTTCAGTAAATATTTTTGTGCCTATGAACTTTTCTGTACTCAGAATTATTTCCCTAGAAAAAGTGACTGAGAAGGAATTACTGAATCGTAGGGTATAACTAAAGAAAAAGTATGGGTTTTGGAGTTGGAAATGCCAGCAAGAACCACAGCTGAATTCTGACTTGACTGGGTAGGGCCCCTGGGAGCCCAGTGCAGGAGGGGATTCTGCTCTCCCTGGTGGGGGAGAATTTTCTCTGAACCAGGTACTAAGACCTTGGCCAAGCAGAGTGACTGGTGTCTGGGTCTAATTTAGAGAGACATAGAGACAGTGTGGGATGGGTAAAGGCTAAGGGAGAGGGGTCTTTCCACATTTCAGCAGGATTGAACCTGTGTCTTCACCATGCAGAGGACTCTGAGGAATATAGCACTGCTGGGGCCCCTGGCTTTGCCACTTTGGAACCACCTGGAACCAGCAAGCTTGTCAAGAGATCCATTTTGTCACTGTGGGTCATGGCAGCAGGGATGGTGACAAATTGCCCCTTCCATGCGGTTTCCTGGGGAGCAGAACCAGGGCGGACTGACTCTCTGTGACTGCTGGGAGAGCTCTTTCAAGAACCTTCTGAGGGCTTCCCTGGTGGTGCAGTGGTTGAGAGTCCACCTGCCGATGCAGGGGACATGGATTCGTGCCCCGGTCCGGCAAGATCCCACATGCCGCGGAGCGGCTGGGCCCGTAAGCCATGGCCGCTGAGCCTCCACGTCCAGAGCCTGTGCTCCGCAACGGGAGAGGCCACAGCAGTGAGATGCCCGCGTACCGCAAAAAAAAAAAAAGAACCTTCTGAGATTCCATATATATGTGTTAGCACGGGGGTGGGATAGGGAGGGTGGGGGGGAGACGCAAGAGGGAGGAGATATGGGGATATATGTATATGTATAGCTGATTCACTTTGTTATAAAGCAGAAGCTAACACACCATTGTAAAGCAATTATACTCCCATAAAGATGCTAAAGAATAAGTAAATAAAAAATAAAATAAAATTGATTAAAAAAAAAAGAACCTTCTGAGGCTTAAGAGGCCCTACACGTTACGTGTTATGTGAGGGGGACCAGAGCCAGGGAGGCATGGTTTGTTCATCAAGGTGGGGTCATTTATCCCTCACGCTGCTGAAGCCTGAGAAAATCAGGGTTGATGCTTTTTTTAAATTAAATTATTGTCATGAAATATTAATTGTATAAGTACATAAAAGGTTGAAGCCAGTTTCCTAAAATTCTTTTTAAAATGGTCTCCCTGAGAGTGGAAGATGAGAGAGGAGTGGAGAATTCAAACCGATTGGGAGTCTGACTTTTTTGGGGGGCACGGGGGTGAGCCTCATGTCGAGCTACGGAGGTGACAAAACAGCAAAAATGCAGGCCAGGAGGCCAGAGTCATTTTCAGCTCACTCCAAGTGACTGAAAACAGGATCGAGGTAGACTCTGCTCAACATCTTTGGGGAGAAACTCCATCAACCAGCCTTAGAGGCCAATGGATGGAACTTTCTAGCAAGAGAAAACATGGAGGGCATTTGCCACCTCCCTTTCTCCAGGGAGCAGCAGAATTCTGCAGGAGACCTCTGGGACCTTTCCAGAGCCTGCATGATGCAACTGGGAATTAAATTTGGCCAGAAATGTTTGAAACCTGGAGACCCTCGGCAAAGGCTCAAAACCGGTTGCTGAGTGGGCCTCCCTATTGGAGTTTTCGCCAAACAAAATGACTTGAAAACGATCCAGTCAGTGACAAAGCACTGCTGGCAACTGAGCCCTTGAAAGTCATTTGAAAACGGACTCTTCCTCCTCTGAGACCAACCCTTGGCCACCTGGGTCAATAATTATGGAGTTGTTTGGACTGGAAGGAACTTGGCCAGGGTCATTTAGTCCATTCCATGCACCGCGCTGGGATCGAGTTCATTATTCCAAACAACCTGTAATAAAGAGTTCCCTCCTCTCGCTCAGAATAGCTCCAGGGATGGAAATTCCCCTTTCTTTGGCAGTTCATTCCCTTGTTTTGCTTGTTCTCTTGTTCTGCACAATCCCTGGTTTGGTTTTTCTTTTTCTTTTTTTTTGAACTTCTTCAAGCTCTGAGCCCATGTTTTCCCTCCCGTAACTTAAGCCACTGAAAGCGATTCCTTCGATAACATCATCTCGCCTATTGTGAAACTGCTAGGGGCTCTGTCTTCTGTTGTCTTCCTAAGACAGAACATGGTTCGGGCTCTTAGCTGTTCTGTCTTCCAAATCCTGAGTGGCTTTCTTTTGTTTGTTCGGGGTTTTCTCCACCCCTTAGCCAGACTCTCTAGAATCACTGCCTCTTAAGGGAAAAAAGAACTCACAAAAGCATCTGTTGGGAGTGACATGGATGCCCCAGGTTCTTTGCCTCCTGGCTCCCAGGACGTTTTAACGGCAATCCTTAAAGTAGGAGTGCAGGAAAGGATTTCAGGTGGAATCACCGTGAAACAACTTCTCTGCATGGATGTTCGAGGGATTATCAGGGAGATTTTACAATTCAGTGTTGATGGAAACACAAATGTGGAAGACATTTCCAAGTATGCCCACCTCCTTCCTAAATAAAGCCCAATCCTAAGGCTGTTCATTCCTTCCTGAATCCCTCTCTCTCTCTTCCTGTTCTTCAGCTCTTTTTGCAGCTCCCCTGGGTGCGTCACCCACCCACACAACCACAGCTGCCTTTGGGTAAACCCCAGGCTTCTTTTGAAGTTCAGCTGTTTCCATCCAGGCGGCTGGATGACAGGCTGAGAGAGGCGCCCCTCAGCCTCCTCCTGGCTGGTCAGAGCCCTGAACTGCGCTCCGGGGACCTCAGAGCTAATCTGAGCCTTGTTTCATCTTCCGAGCATCAGCTCCCAAAGGCAGGATGCATGGTTTTGTCTTGTCTCTCTTTCTCCTCCCAGGCACCCAGTGCTGAAGAATTGCAGTTTATGTTTCTGGAAAGTGTGGGGAGTCCCCCCTCAATTTCAATCTCTTACGATCCCATATTTAATCAGGTGAAGAGTTGAGATAAATGACCTTAGTTGTAAGGATATAATTTTGTAGTATATCTTACTATCTGGTAGAGTCAGCCTCCCCTCTTTATCCTTATTTTTCAAAATTGGCATAACTCTTTCAGAGTCTTAATACTTCAAATATATATATATATATATATATATATATATATATATATATATACACACACACCTATATATGTGTATATATGTATATATATATGTTAGAATGTGTCACTCAAGCTTTGATAGCTTTTTAGCATGTTTAGCCAATTCTGCATTCCAAGTTGATCATGAAAACTTTTTTTTATACATCGTTGGATTCCACTGGTTTATGTTTTGTTTAGAGTTTTCACATCTATGTTTATAGGTAAGACCTCTATAGTTTTCTTTTTTCATACAGACTTTGTCTGGTTTTGACATAAAAGTTAGTACTAGTCTCAAAAAAAAAAATGACCTTAGTTGTGATAAAGGTCAGGGCCACTCAAAGCCTCCCCCCTCCTCTGGTCCCTAGTCCATCCACTCTGATCTGTCTCCTTTAAGTTTGGACCTCCAGCTTTGGGAACACCTGGAAACTTGATTAAAATGCAGATTCCCTGGCCCAACCCAGACTCAGCAAATTAGCAGCTCTGGGGATGGGTGTCTGCATCTTTAACCACCTCCTTAGATGCTCCTTGGGCCCGGAATACTGCCTGGAGCTGAGGCTGTGACAGGCCATATGTCTCCAGACATGTACCTTGTGCCGCTCTCCCTTACACTTTTCTGTCACTCTGCATCTCATCTCTACTCCACATCCTCAGGTCTCCAGGACCAGGGTAGCCCATGCATGTCTCTGAACCCCCTATAGACTGAGCCAGCCGACTCTGAAATGCCCAGTGTGACAGCCGGTGCAGTGAGACCTGCAGGGCCAGCAGCCTGGGATCCTCCGCAAGGACACTGAACAGGAGTCAGTGAACTCGTGTTGATGACTCGCTCTATGGTACCTCTGTCCTCTTTCAAAGGACCGTTCCCGCGCAAGTGCCTCGTACAGAACGCTGGCCATGACTCTTCTTCTTGGAGCTCTTATCATGAGCCAAGCACTGTTCTGACCAGGACTTGGCGTGAACATGGCGTGAACATGGCGTGAACATGGCGTGAACATGGCGTGAACATGGCAACAGGTTCACAGGGTGACTGAGAGCTTTAAGTGGCACGATGCATGTGAAGTGCTTACAACAGTACCTTAAAGGAGGTGAGCTCTCAACAGGTTGGCTTCTACTACAACTATGATGATGAGGGCAACCACTCAACTGAGTTTCTGGAGGACGTAACTCCAGGTCTCCCCGTGGCTGTGCCTGATGGGGCGGAGCCAGAACCTAAGATCAGGGTATGGCCTCTTCCCAGCCTGGTTGCAGTCATCCCTTTGCTCCTGTAGGATGTTGCAGGGACCAGGAAGAGGTGGGCAGGGCCACGGACGCACAGAGAGAAGGAGCCGTTCTCATGGGTCTTTGGCTCCTTTCCACTCCCACAGGGAGCATAACTCTCCCCGCACTGTCCCCCCACCAGGCAACTCTGTCTCATGCCCTCACCAAGCCCTGATAAGCTTTGCTTTTTCAGCGGCCAAGTAATTCCCCACCCCCATCCCAGCTTCTGGGCCCTCACCCTCCACTCTAGCCAGTGACAATAGAGATAGATGGTCTCAACCTCTGCAAAAATGTTCTTTTCTCATAAAGGAATGGGAACACTGTCAAATTTCCAAATTTAAGGGTAGAATGTCAGTACATATTATTTGTATATTTTTGTACATAAATGTTAAATTTCTACATTTATGGTCATTTACTTTCCAAGGACTGAAAGAATCATACTCTCGGACACATTCAACAGAACTTGAAAAATCAAAGAAAAAAGAGTCTTACAGTGGTCAGAGAGGGGAGGCGGGAAGGGGCGTCACTATTCCCAAACCAGGCCAACGGGGTTGGGTGTAGCTAAGCCTTCCATTGAACCTCGACCTTCCCAATAAATGGGGCAAATTATTTGGGAAGGAGACACACTCCCTCAGCTGCTGAACACGTAGACCTGGTCTCCTGGCAGAGATGACTCTGAGAGTTTCAGTAAGGCATGAGGCAGAGTGGAATGGATAGCTTGTTCCTCCAACTTTAGGTTTGAGCGGTGCTCAAGGTCCGCGGATGGTGCTGGGGAAACAAGATCCTGCAGTAACTGGTCAGTTTTCAGAGCAGTGCTCCCGGCCACGTGGCCAGACATACGAGTGCTGCGGCCACGCACAGGGGCAGCTCAAATGGATGGGAGACGGGGTCTTACGTGAAAGAGAGCAAGGGCAGCAAATTCCTCCCTGGAGAGAGCGTCTGTGTGTGTGTATGTGAGTGTGTGCACCCCACTCATCTTCAGCGTGTTCTTTCTGTTATTAAAGCAAGAACTGCTTTCAATTCTGAAAATGACCCTGGCCCTGGCCCTGGCCCCGGGTACCAGCCACAGTCGCCACAGCAGGGCTGTCCTCTCCCTTGCAGACATCCAGGACAAAGACACACCACTTAGGAAGGTGAGATGCCTTTTAAAAATTAGACAGAATCTTAGAGGGTTTATTTCCTTTATCTTTAGACCTACATCCATTAACCCACACTGGAAGACAATCAGTGCCGCTGTTCGGGAGGGCAACTCAGATGGGTCGAAACTGCCATCGTATATCCAGGAAAGAGAGAGACACAACATAGATAAAAAAAAAGCCTGTTTCCAGGGAACCAGCTCCCCTTGAATGCGGCCTGATAGAAACCCGAGATAAAACTCTCACGGATTCTGCTGTAATGTAGTGTCACTGAGACAATTTGCACAGTCTGTGAATTGCTCCCATTCGCCAAACTTCTTTTTTAGCTATTCTAAACTTGATCTCATCAAACTCTTATCTTTTAACTATATGGGGCGGCATTTAAAATCATAAATTTGGGGGAGGAGGGGAGGAAGACAGGGTTACATGAATAACCGGGACCAGACAACAGCCAAGGAGACGCCTTTTTTCTGAAGACTGCAAACCCTGAACCATGACTTATCCTGGGCCCTCTGATGCTCTTCGCTTACATAGGACCTCTCGCTCTGATGATACACTTGCAAGCATCCTGGTTCCCTTTCCCAGCATCATTGTGAATATCCAGTTTCCTTCAATAGCCGCCATCTCTTTAAACCATTATAATACATATGGATTTTACTTTCTGGCTCTTCTTGCATATTCCTGTCTATCAAAAAAAAAAGATTTATCTTTCAGAGGTGGTTTTATCTTTTATTGCTTAAACAATCGTCTTCTGTATTGTGGAGAAAAACCCAAAGCTGTCAGTGTTCCTGGTCTCGGGTCTCTAGCAAACTCACCTCCCCCCACCCCCTCTCACCCCCATCTGCTTATAATTTAATGCTCTGTATGTTTTAATCATTTCATTAGGCATGTCTTTATTTTGAAATGCAACTAATTCTTCAGTTCAAACAAACAGCCAGTAACTCTAAAAGTGAGACCATTCTTTTCTTTGGGGTAGAGACTGGCCTAGAAGAAATATCACACCTATTTTGAGAAGGGTGAAAGAATTGAAATGCTCCTTTTTTTTTTAATCATTGATTCTTAAAAGTGGAAAGGATCTGAGAGATTTGTTGATTATCTCCACAGGTGTGGAACTCACTTTTGAACAGTTCTTCTCACGCCCTTCTGAACATCGTGATAAAGCCGTTATTATTATTAAGGCTTATCAACAAATAGACTAAAAAAATTATGTCGTAAAATACTCATTCCTAAGAGCATCTCATTATCTCATACCTATACTTAGTAATAAAGGACACAAAAGAGAAAACTGACCCTACTATAGGACTTGTATATCTTACTAGTCTATTTTCTTTATAGGCATTTACCTTTATTAAGGCGAGGGGGAGGTCATATTTTGCTGTGGGGGGAAAATAATCTACAAAGTGCTTCACTTGATCATTTTTGTCCCTGAGTTTCAGATTTATTCTACATCCAGTATGAAGCTGCTGAAATTCCAGCACTTATTTAATTTTAACATTATATTGGTGGCCCAACTGTAAAACATGGAATTGATGTCTTTACTTTCAGATACTTAATTGATTTCTGGTAATAAGATGTTCTTTCAACATTTTAGAAGCACAGGTAACATTTACTACACAATTTTCACTTATTAAAATTTGTTGAAGCATCGGTAGATAAATGGGTAACATTTTTTTTTAATTTATTTATTTTATTTATTTATTTTGGCTGCTTTGGGTCTTCGTTGCTGTGCGCGGGCTTTCTCTAGTTGCGGTGAGCGGGGGCTACTCTTCGTTGCGGTGCGTGGGCTTCTCATTGCTGTGGCTTCTCTTGTTGCGGAACCCGGGCTCTAGGCTCACGGGCTTCAGTAGATGTGGCTCACGGCCTCAGTAGTTGTGGCTTGCGGGCTCAAGAGCGCAGGCTCAGTAGTTGTGGCACACGGACTTAATTGCTCCGCAGTATGTGGGATCCTCCCGGACCAGGGCTCGAACCCGTGTCGCCTGCATTGGCAGGCGGATTCTTAACCACTGCGCCACCAGGGAAGCCCCAACATTTAATATTTGTGTCTTAATTCAGCTTTAAGTGCCAGTGTTTATCAACGTTGGTACATAGCAAATGCACTTTCTGTTATAGTCTCTTCCAGTGAAGATTTCGTCTAATTCAAAAACATAAATCAGAACCATTTAAATTTCCATATAAAGATTGAAATGATGATAATCTAATAGCGAAGTTGTCGCTATTAGACAACACATTTGAGGAATTGTTTTAGAACACATTCGGGAAGTTATTGACAGATGGGAAGCCCGTGGGTGGCTGGCACAAATGGTTGTCATGCGCCATCTAGTGGCTCTACGAGAAACTGTGCTCATTTCCCGGGAAAGGTTTTTGGAGCCAGTTTGACTGCTCCGAATTTCAGAGCCTGTAGGAGAAGCCAAGGTACGTTTGTCCATCTTTAAGGCTTTAAACTGAGAGGGACCACTGAGGACAGCATGCCAAATTATCTTCCAAAATCTCTATGTCCTAAGGAACACCTAAGAAGTAACTAGTCAGGGAGACTGTTTCTCTCTAGATCCGGAGCAAAACTGGGAAGCAGTCGGAGAAATCTTTGCCTGCAACAGTTGTGGTATAAAGCAAGGTAAGTAGCATGACATTCCCTGCTACATTTTTCCCACAGAAACCGTCACTGTGTGCAGAAACTCATGATCTGGCCATGACTTCTACAACCCGGAGGACCTGCTTAGCATTGCTGAATTTGCACAGGGGAAGATTCTGTGGCAGGTGGTTCATTTTATCCAGCGTTTGGTGCTAATTCATAAGACATCTTAATTCTTACACATATGCATAATAGTGACGTTTTGTAATGGATTACAATATCCTATTTCACGATTATCAACAATCTGATTTTTAACTTTCTAGTTGAGGGCTATTACAGTAAAAGAATTAATAGATCCAAAATTAGTAGCAGAAAATAAATATCTCCAGGTTTATTCTTATAGTGTCAAGTTATTCAAAATAGAGTGAGCACTTTTGAGTTCTTGCATTATTTCAGCGTTAAATATCTTCAAGACAATCTGAAGTGTGACCATAAGTCATTTAGACGTAAATTTCACAAAAATCGCTAAATAAACAATGTGTGGGTATAGTGGCATGGTGGGAAGAGCATTCGATATTTGAGAGTAAACAACTAAATTTAAGACATTGTTTAGGAATCTCACAAATGAGACAGTTTTGCTTCTCTCTCGTTTTCTACACTAGCATGTTTACAGTGCTTGAAAAATGCTGCTTTCAAAGTCATACTAACTGCTCTTTAAGACCATCAAATGAGAAACAATTTAGCATATTAGTTCCAAAATAGAAAACCCTGCAAGAGCATTTCCTCTTAACATTAAGGTCAATTTTTATTATAAACGCTTGCTTTCAGTAAAAAATGCTCAGCCTAAAAGATATTTGCCTTTGCCTTTTGAGCTATAATCCTGATCCCTATGTTGTGATAGAGCTTCAACTACATCTCAAACATTTATTTTTCACTTTCTACATCAAAGGGGACCATGGATCTATTTAAGGTACCTGTATCATTCATTTATAGAGAAGCCCGTAAACAAGTAGAAACATGAATAACCTGATTGTTATGCAGGTGAAGTCACCTATCAAAACATTCTGAAATTTTTTTATCACTTTAGTGCACTATTCTTAATTAAATAGCTTTTGTCCTGAAAGCTAAAAGTATGTTTTAAAATACTGGTATATGGAAAAACGAATTTGATTTGTGGACTTAGATCTCCATTGTTGCCGACGTACTTAGAGGTCTACAAAGAAAATTTTTTCTCCCAAACCTTTTGGCTTTCCTTAATCTTATATGTTCAAAGTGATTGCATTTTCCAGAATATTTACCTATGAACTGACATTATTGTTGAAAAAAAAAAACAGACTAATTTTTGGCCGTGCCGTGCCTCACTAGAAATCCTGATTATGATGTACTATGTTTGTACTATGAGAGAGGAGAAAAATAAAATTTGAAAAATTCCAGTCTCTGGCCCTTGGCCTTTTGCTGGCTTTCCTGTTTTCTTTCAAGTCCTCAGCATCTATGCCATAGCTCAGCTAAGGGCCGATATAATTTTCCTCATCTTCCAATGCTACACTTTTCAAATATACCTGAAAATACAAATCAGTGACAATTTTTAAATTCTCTGTCCTTAGCAAAGTAGGAGCGTGTGGTTCAAGCCATGTGTGGTAGCCGTGCTATCCTGGGCAGTCCTTTTAAATCTCTGACTCTCTCCACTGTCCACTTTATAGAGATGTTGCTGGAATAAGAGGAGACAATTTGAGGAAGGTTTGGGGCACAGGAGGACATCAATGCGATGCATTGTTTTTGCACAGTCTGGCTGAAGTGTGCGGTGCACAGTAAAACTGAGTTCCTCTTTTATTGTGGAGCACAGTTGGGCTGTTTGATCTCTAAGTCCTCGGGTAATTGGAGTCTACACAGCATGTGGAATCGGGGCCTGAGCAGCTCGTCCGCATGCCCGAAGCCCGCCGCAGACCTGCCTGCAGCACCATTTCCCACCCCCCGACCCCACCCCCTGCCCGATCCAGCTTGTATTGGGGGCTTTGCCTGGACACAGGACACAGGGGAAGCTTCTGAGCATTTTCTGAGAAAATGACGATGGGCAGATTCTCAGTGGAAGACATGCTGTTTGCTATCAGGTACCTAGAAGTGAACAGAAACTATCCCTGGTCTAGGCAGCCAACCTGCATTTGCGGGGGGTGAGGGGGGGCGGTTTCTCTCGTCACAATCCACAGCCCTCCCTCCCAATAATGGTAGTTTTCTGATCCAACTTCACCACCACAGGCTTGTTTTTCACACTGGATTTCCATGCAATCCACCTTCTCCCCCGCCCCCAGCCCACCATGCACTCTCCTTCCTCCAGCTCACAAGGCACCATGGTTGGTTTACACACCACTCACTCCACAAAGAGTCACTGGGCACCTACTGGGTGCCGGGCACTCAGCTACCTGGGAGCTCTGTGGTGAATGACAGTGACATGTGTCTGTCCTCAACAAGGAGGGTGACCAACCGTCCCGGTTTGCCCAGAACTGAGCGGATTTCTGAGACTTAGTGCTTTAGGTTTTAAAACTGGTGCCGTCCCAGGAAGACTGGGACTAGTTGGTCGCTCTATCATGAGCCCAGCACATGCTATCTTCTATGGCTCCTTGTCTGCTTAGAAAGACGTTTGTGCCCCTATCCACAAAGGAGGGTCCTTCACACGTGTGTTCATGTCTAAGACCTAGAAGCTTGCATTTTTGCATTACGTGGGACTGCAGCAGTTATCCAAATCAGCTGCTTCTTTTTCTAGATAATTCCAGGTGGATCCAGGTTTTGAAGGGCTCAAAGCGTATGCAAGCTGGGACCCTCTTTAAGAAAAATAAGGGAATTCCCTAGCAGTCCAGTAGTTAGGACTCTGCACTTCCACTGCAGGAAGCATGGGTTCGATCCCTGGTCAGGGAACTAAGATCCCACAAGCTGAGCGGTGCGGCCAAAATTAAAAAAAAAAAAAGGACAAAATGAGGATGAGATATAGTGCTTTGGGGGAGGAGGCGCACAAGAATGCAAGACCAGGGACCTGAAGCTTAAGTTTCACTGGCTTCATGGACAACCCACCTTTGTACATAGAAATAGTAATTAGTGATGAACATTTATTAACTCATTGAATCCTCACAGTCAGCCCGTGAGGCAGATGGGTTATTATCCCCATTTTACAGGTAAGAAAGTTGAGGTCCAAAGAGGTTGGGTAACTTGTCTGCGGTCATCCAGCAAGGTCCACTGCTCAGCTTCCTTCTGCCAGAAATGGCAAATGACTCTCCCACTGGACAGAAACTTGCAAAACAGAATCACCTGGCTAGCAACTCAACGAACTCAACTGGTTTAAAAATTAAATCCTTAAGGTAAGTAGCCAGTCAAATTTTGTGGACCCCGAGAGGTTCTGCGTGGCGGGAAACCCAAGAGGAGCCTGAGTGCATCTGAGGCTCTCACAAAAGGCTGTACTCTGTCAACATCACACATTTCTCTAGAAGAGGATGAGAATTCTAGCACGTGCCTCCGTACGTGTGACGGTTGTACCTGGAGGGAGGTCTATCTTCTCCAGCTAAGGAAAGGCACTGGATTCTCCTAAGTCCATTGACAAGTCTGAGAAACTATTTTCTTGCCTTGGTTCTTAGCATGACTCTTTTCCACTTCTTTACCTCTCTCCTTCCTTCCCAGCCTCCACCAGACACACTGTGGGTATCCCTTGGTCCCTAGTCCTATAAGGAACCCACTGAGGAGGGGCAGTGGACAGAGGATTAAGAGTGTGTAGTTTATAAGACAACAGTGTAAAGCAATTATACTCCAATAAAGATGTTTAAAAAAAAAAAGAGTGTGTAGTTTACCACCAAACTCCCTGGCTTGGAATCCTAGCTGTGTGACCTTGGAGGAGTCACTTCACTTCTCTGTGCCTCAGTTTCTCCATCTGTAAAATGGGAATGATAACAGTATCTATCTCACTGGTCTTGTGAAGAGTAAATGAATAAATTCGTATACAATGCTTAAAACAGGGCCGGGTGCATAGTAATACTATAAGCGTTAACTATTATCATCATCATCAAATTATTATTTTTACTGGCAGTTGGGCACTTCGGTGCAGAAATCCCAACAAGGAGGAAGGGCAGCCTGCCAAGTACAAGATTGCAGTTTGAGCATTCGAACGGTCATTTCCACTTAGAGCCACTAGTGAGTAGCTCTGAATGTCTCCATTCCCTTGATGGTCTCTTGTTTTGGGTCTGTCTTTGGGACACATGCTTAGCCTAGAAGTGGCGCATTAAGTGGCACCTCTTAGGCTGCCCATCAATTGCTAATTAAAGTGGCATTAACCCTAATGGACTGGGAAGCAGAACTCGCGTTTACCCGCCGTGGGTTTCCACAGGCTGAGCAGACAGCTCCCCGATCCGGACCGCGCACCCTGGGGGTGACGGGGGCCCTCGGGAGAGGGAAGCTGGGTGCAAGGGCTGAAGTTCTGCAACTTCAGAATCTTCTTATTGTTCCTGACAAATAATAAAATAATAAAGCCCAGACGTGCTTGTACCAATCAGTCGCAGGTGCTGGTAATAGTTCACCTAATTACTTCATTATTTTTTGCCACTCCACAGAGCAGTTTGTATTTATGGTCCTGTATATGGTTCTATTACTACCACTTATTGTGACGATTCCAGCCATTCCGAGGAGGCTCTGAGGGCCTGGACAAGTAGAATCTTGTTTTTCTTGATTTCCCTGGGGGGGAGGAGGTAGGAGGTGTGGTGGAGAGAGGAGGAGTCTGGAGGAAAAGCATCCCACCGGCACCAACCTGCAATTGTTCATCTAAGATGAGTGATAAATGATGGGTGATTTTTGAAACGCTAGAATTTTAAAACAAAACAAACATATCCTATCCTGTGAGGTACAAGGCCAGCCGTGGTGAGAAAGAGAAGAAGACAAGATTGAACTGCCCTGGGCCCGCACCCCCGGTGGAAAAGGGCTCAGACCCAGCCCTGCATCATTAAGTTGGAAGCGGAGCTGGAGGCGGTTCCTAATGAACACCAGGCCACAAATTAACAGAGTTGGTTTGAAAAAACATTGTGAATTTTAGTCACTCAGGCATCAGTAAATCTGCTAGAAGTCAGGGCTGGTCGTTTATAGCTTGTTAAGATGTTGACTGTTTACATATTACATTTTCCCTTTGAAAAAGTGGGCACCTCGCAGCGGCTTCTTGTCACTCATCGTGTGCTGGGGTGCTGCCTGCCGGGGAGAAAGGCTGCCTGCTGTTTGCTGGTCTAATTGGGGCAGTTCTCCATTTTGGGGTCCCTTCCTCTCCTCGGCCCCTTCTCTCCCTTTCTCCTGAATTTAAAAATCACTCTTAAACCCAGTGCCCCTGGAAGCAGAGTTTCAGACAAGCCCTGGGTTCTGCACAGCCGTCTATGTGCTCGTTACTTGCAGCTACACAGCGGGGACGGATGCTGAGCGCTGCCTGGTCTCCCCCCTCGGGTCCTCCTTCTTCTCAAAGAGGCTTCAAGCGCCTGATTTACACACCTGGACTCACTGGCAAGGTTAGGAGCCAAAAGCAAGCCAACAAACAAACGAACCAAACCGAATTATGCATGCTCCTGCTACGTTCACTGATTGCAAAGAAAAGTGACCAAGTCACGGGAGGTTGGAGGTCGTGCATCCTAACTCTCTGCTTTGACCCAGAGGGGAGGTGGCAGCTGCAAAGCCTCCCCCTGCCTGGATCCAGCAAGAAGCAGAGCCCAGGACCACAGACTTCCTGTGGGCAAAGCACCTCACAGAAGCTGCTTTCCTGCGTCTTCACTTCCCTGTTTAAACCCACGCCACAGGTTTCTGCCATGGCGAGCACAGCCTCAGCTTCTTCAACGGCCCCCAGCAGAGCTCGACTGTCTGGAGGTTCTGGGGTTCGTGTCGCGCTCTGTCCTTTGCAGTTGGCGCTTCTTCCTACACATTTTCCCCGTGTAGTCTCTGTGGCCTATTCCCCTTTTCTGGGCCTTCCACGGTCAGAAACCTGCCTGTATGGTCCAAAGCCGGTCAGCTAGACCCTTTGAAGGAGGCGGGGAGGGGGGAGCACACCAATCTCCTTTTGTAAATGAACTTACTGAACAACGCGGGTCCACACTGACCCGTCACTTCACAAGGATGCCGGCGGTGTGGGCCTGCTGCCGCCCGGCTTGAGCACTTCTGCCCACACAAGGGCCTGGGTCCCAGGCGTTGCTGCTGGCAAAGGAGCTTGGGTTGGGCTGGATGCTGAGAGCAATAAATAGGCAACAGACCTCTGTTAAAATCACGCCTCAGTCCCAAGATGAGAGCCGATCCCACGCAGAACTTCTGATGAGTGATCTGCAGCCAGCACTGCGCTCAAAGGACCACTCCCCAGTAAAAAGCGAGGCGTGACGGGGGGCATCCCTCCTGACCATAACCCCGGGCTAGCCCTGCTGTGCCCAACCTGGCCCGGCCTTCCCCGGGGTCCCCCGTGGAAAAGTGTGTGGAGTGTGGCAGTGACGGCAGCCGTAGCAACGGGTGAGAAATCCACTCCTCAGGCTGTCCTGCCGCCCCTCGCTGTAGCCTGCGGGGACAGCACAAGCTCGATTGGAGGGCATGAGCCTTCACCGTGTCTAGACATTTAAGTCATGCCGTAGACGCCCAGAGGTAAAAGCATACGGCAAGCTGTATTCATTTCCTGGGGCTGGTGTAACACATGATCACAAACCAGGTGGCGTAAAACAGGAGAAGCTTATTGTCTCAGAGCTCCGGAAGCTGGAAGTCTGAAATCAAGGTGTCAGCAGAACGTCTGAAGTCTCCAGGGGAGGAGCCTTCCGTGCTTCTTCCAGCAATTCTTCGAATTCCTTGGCTTGTAGACCATGTGGCTCCAATCTCTACCATCCTCATCACTTGGTGTTATGGGCGGAATTCTGTCTCCCTCACCCCAATTCATATGCCGAAGCCCTAACCTCAGCACCTCAGAATGTGATCGTATTCGGAGGTAATTAAGTTAAAATGGGATCATTGGGGTGGGCCCTAATCCAACACCACTGGCATCCCTGTAAAAAGAGGACGTTAGGACAAAGGTAGCAGGTCAATGGATGACCAGGTGAGGACACAGCAAGAAGGCAGCCATCCACAAGCCAAGAAGAGAACCTTCATGAGAAACCAGATCTGCCTACACCGTGATCTCGGACATCTAGCTTTCAGACCTGTGAGAAAACCAATTTCTGTTATGACATTTTGTACGGCAGCCCAAGCAAACTAACGTACATGGCGTCATCCCCATGTGTCTCCCTGCCCCCATCTTCTCATAAGGACACTAGTCACAGTGGATTAAGGGCCCACCCTACTCCAGGATGACCTCATCTTAACCACCTCTACAATGACTCTATTCTGAATAAGATCACATTCTGAGGTTCTGGGGAGGACATGAGCTTTGTGGAGGACACACTGGTCCATGCAGTGCAGTTCGCCTAACAGAGTAATTTACCCTAACCTGCTTTTCATGTTGACTTTTTTTTTTTTTTTTTTGCGGTACGCGGGCCTCTCACTGTTGTGGCCTCTCCCGTTGCGGAGCACAGGCTCCAGACGTGCAGGCTCAGCGGCCATGGCACACGGGCCCAGCCGCTCCGCGGCATGTGGGATCCTTCCGGACCGGGGCACGAACCCGCGTCCCCTGCATCGGCAGGCGGACTCTCAACCACTGCGCCCAGGGAAGCCCTCATGTTGACTTTTTTATGGGTCTCAGTTTTCTCTCCCTCCTGGAGGGCAGTCAAAGGACCACGGTGAGAAATGCCTGTGCTTCACTACGGGCTGGGAGCTCCAGTCTGTGAAGCAAAGATGGGCTCCAATTCCTCCAAACAGCCCACGCCTTCCACCTCGGCATGGCATGGCCCGCTTGGCCTTCTCCAGCTCCGTCCGTCAGCAAGCTGACCAGGCAGATCTAAGGCCCCTGCCATTTGCTGTGATCTGTCTGATTCCATTTTTTCCTGAGTTATTTGTCCAGAAATCGAGTGCAAGCTGGAGCAAGTTGTTTGATCCCTTTTCCCATCAAGAAAACGCCACTGCTTCTCAAGGATGGGAGATGGCGGCGGGGGTGTGTGTGGGGGGGGGTTAGGGGCCTCTAGTTCCTATTTTTTAGAAAGAATGAGTTTGGTGGTCCTCAGTCTTGGCCACATAATCACCTAGAGAACTTGAAAAAATGCTGATTCCTGAGTTCCGCCAAGATTTTGATGGAATTGGTCTGGGATGGGTCTGGGCACTGGGATATTTAAAAGGTCCCTGGTAATTCTGATGTCCCTGGCTGAGAAGCACCTGCCCAAGGTGACTAGAGTCCCGAGTGATCAACTAAATGGAATGGGGGTGAACTTAAATGACGTACACCAACTCCCTCGTGAAAGAGACAAGGTAACTGGTATCTCGAGCACCCAAGGTTGCCCAAGGTCACCCAAGGAAGGAACCCAGGCAGCCAAGATGAAACCTCAAGCCATCAGCCACTGGCTTCTCCCCAAGTTTTCATTTCCTGGCTGTAAATTAACATATTTAATGATTTTAGTCCATCCCGCTGATCTGCCTTTTAATGAGGTCTGCAGGCTTTTATGGACCTGGTCTCTCCTCACTCAGGTAGCTGATTTCATCTACACTTGGAAACGTGCTGCAACCTCCTTATCATTTTGATGCCTAACCTAATCGGCTTCACCTGGAGAATAGCCACGCCCCCCCCCCCCCCCCAACCACACGCACCGAGCCCAGCCAGCCTTCAGCCTGGCTGTCACTCATCACTGGGAGACCCAGGTGAGAACACGGACCAGGCTTTCAGCAAACTCTCCCACTCCACGGACATGGGGGAAAAGCCCACATTCCCCCATGACCTCCAGTGATGGACTACAAGCGAAGGGCTCAGCTGGCTAACAGTTACAGCCACAAGCTGCCTCATTTTTCCCACCCAGACTTTTCAACTGTCTACTTCATCTTCACAGACGGAGGAGTTGCAATTTGCAATCATAAAGCTCATAACCTGTTGCTTTATGTCCTTTTGTGTTGGCTTAATATTGGAGAGCAGGAAAATGGGAGGAATAATTAAATAGGTTGCTGTTCACTTCACTGGGGATGAAAGTCAAGGGTCAGCTTTGTTGAAATTTGGAAATAAAAGGGGCCTTTGTGTCCCTTAAAAATATCGGCTCACAGAAGGTCTTCGTAATAAAACAATTTCTGAAGTGTATTTTTTCTTATATTTATTATAGCTTCTTTGTTTTTTTGGGTTTTTTTTTTTGACCCTTTCAGACTGTCTTATTATTATTGTTCCTTTTAAACCAGGGTCTTCTGCGCGCACGCTCCCTCTCTCTCTCTCTCTCTCTCTCTCTCTCTCCCCCCCTGCCCTCTTCTCACTCTTCTCTTTCCCCACTCCTCTCCAGAAAGCACACACACATTCCTTGAAGAATCCTGACTCTTACAAGGTATGTTTTCCTGTGAACAATTTTCACACAATTTATTACATGTCCTTAAGGATAAGAAAAAACTATACTTTTGCTTTAGTGCTTAAAGGAGTTTCATAGAAATCCTTGGTTGCAAATCGCCCACGTAAAATAATGAAAGCACAACCCGAGTGTTTACTCGCTGGGGGTGCAACGCTCCTCTGCTTGCTAGAAGGCCTGGGGGTGCCAGGGTGCTGGGACCTGCCTGCTGGGATGGGAGAAATTAATTAAATTACCTTATATTTAGTGTTAATTTTGTCCTGGGCTTGTCAGATAATAGACAACAAGCCTGGACTCGGCTAGGAGCCTCAGCCCGGGCAGGAACAGAGTCTCCTGGGTTGTCCCATCGTCAGACTAAAGGAGCTGACGTCTTGGTAGCGATTAGTTACAAAAGTGATTCCAATATTATTTCAACAGGTGTCAATGTGGGGGGCTGTGGTCAGAATCACACAGCCTGCTGCATGAGGATGGCAGCGCTCAGTTCAGCCACTCGGGCAGTGATGTGACCGTCTGTCCAGCTGGGGGAAGGGAAGGAGGCTTGGCGATGTTTCTGAAGAACCATCACTTGCGAGAGAATTTGAGAGTGAAATAGGTTAAGGTGTCAGTCTGGGACTCACTTTCCCTGGGTCCAGCTTGGAACAAGGACATCTTTGGGTGATATAAGAAAGTCCCGAGGATTCTTCCTATGTTTGGAGTGAACGCTTTTGATTACTAATTAAATCTTGCCTCACTAGCACAAACCTGAACCTTTCAGGAAGTGGGTTGTGAGAAGTCCTAATTACCGTGAAATTATATTTCCCCGTAATGTTACGGCCCCGATCCACATGGACCTATAGGACTGAGGTAAGGAAATGTGCCCAGGCACTTGTGATTGTGCAGACTTGCACTCAAATATTATTCCCGAGTCTCGACTCCCAAGCCCTGAAAAGCACTTTTCACTCAAATGAAAAAGACCTTCCGAGGATTTCCCCTCCTTGTTTCAGAGAACCGAGCACAAAGCACAACCTAATGAAAGTACTTTATCAGATCAGCTGCTGTGGGCCTGGTCTTCTGTCCACATAGCCCTGCCCAGGAGAGGAGACCCCTGGCAAGGACACTGTGCCAGGCCGCACCCTTCGGAGGTCCCCACCGCACCCCACACCCGCTCTGGGAGAAAGTCTAAAGCTATCAGTGGACCCAATAACGCAGGCTTCTGGCCCCGTGAGAAAGGGAAGAGGTAGGCTTTCACCTTTGGAAATGCAGCGTGAACTTACCACTAACACATACTGTTCGGTTAGTTTCCCACATGTTATTTGTCCTGAACAAAGATCCTTTCCCCCCCCCCCAAGCATCCAAAGCTGGTGTCGGGTCTCTGAATAAGGACAAATCAAATCATTTTGGCTATTCCCTAGTAAACCCAGAACAAAATTAACGTCAAACATGGTGAGTTGTTTAGCGTTTCTTACCTTATCTCACAGATCAAACAAGATGGCAATAGGGCCATCACAGAATGCCCTGGTAGAGAAAAATCTTGAATCATCCACCAGAGATCTACAAGACAGCTGCACCCCTAAGAGCCTGTGGGTCACACAACTGATCTCAGAGCCAAGTTGCATCCTCTGTCCAGCCTCAGAGGAAAAGCCTTGAGCGTATGCGGCCAGCCTGCCAGTAGAAGAGATGCGGAGCTGGCGTTCTGGCTGAGTCCCTGAATAAGATCCTGGAAGCCCAGTTCACCTGACCTCGGGCCACAGTGAGCCACTGCTAGCTCTCAGTGTCTGCAACAGCCTGATGCAGCTGCCACAAGCCCAGAGCAGCTGGCAGCAGGCTGGGGGTGGGGGGGGAATGGGGGCAGGGAGGTGAGTCCCCTCCTGCTGCGGATGTCTCAGGAATCAAATCTGCTGATGGGCAAGCAATGAAGGTGGAACACCTGGCTTTGCTGTCGCTTTACATACCTGCCATAGTCACTTTGGTTGCACAGAATCACATGTTGGGTGGAAGGTGCGTAACTGGCTGAAAATATATCTATTCATCACAGCAAGACAGGGGGAGTCAGGACATGGTCCCTCACATTTGGAAGAGCTAAACTTGGGCCGAGGTCTTCAGAAACAAAATACCATTATATACAAAGACGGAAGGGTGACAGGTGGCCCCATTAGGAAAGAATTCACAAAGCTTCATTTCTGATAATCACTGGGAGACTGAAATATAATGATCCCATTTATTCCATCAGCAAGAGTTGTCACGGTCTTGTTAGAAGAAGAATGAGCCTCCGCCCTTTGGAAATTCAACGTGAACTTACCAGTTGCACATACCGTTCGGTATAGTTTCCACATGTTAATTGTCTAATAAGTAACTTCCTGAACAAAGATCCTTTTCCCTCCCAAGCCTCGAAGCTGGTGTCAGGTCTCTGCATAAGTGCAAATCAAAGCATGCTGTCTATTACCTGATAAACCTAGGACAAAATTAACTTAAAACATGTTTAACTCTTCCTACCTTATGAATCAAGTATATCTAAGATGGAAATAGGAATCTCACAGAATGCCCCGGAAGAGAAAAATCTTGAAGTAGTAATCTGGTTTCTGGCTAAAGAGTATAGACTTTTGGTGTTAATATCATCTCATGTGTAACATGCAGGTTATTTATATATCTAGCCACACATTTATGCTATAAAAGTTACATCCATATATACAGTCTATACATAAAAAATAAAATCTTAGAATTCTATTAAATATCCTGAAATCAGATTTTTATAATTAAATTTTTCTCTGGCTTTTTATTATTACAGAACGTCTTTGTTTGGGTAACATTTTAATTCCTGAAATTTAATATTCCATGGTACCTCATTAAAGTAATAAGACAAGTGAGAGAGTAAATGGGTAAGTAAACAATACGTGTCTCCACTGTCGATTTCTCTCTCGGTGAGGACAGTTCCAATTTTGAGGGGCCTCTTATAGAGAGTTGGGTTTGCACCCCACCTCTCTCCACCTTGACTTTCTAGATTGATCTGTAGGCATTCTCCAAGAGCAGACTCTGGCTTAGAGAAAGCACTATTGGAAAAGTATTTAATGATATTCCCTGCAGTTACTTGGCCAAATAAAACTGACTCTTTATAGCGCAGAGAGAAAACAAAATTGTTTACTCATTTAGTATTTATTAGTTTGGAAACGGGGACATAGTACCTAGCACACAACAAAAGGCTGATGTTTGCTTTATCGAGGTACCTGCCTGGCGTGCCTTCAGAAGACAGGAGGAAGAGGCTTACGGTTCCTGAGCTCATGTTGACTCTCTGTAGCACAATTCCTCATGTTTTAGGGGGCAATTAATTCTCATAATTGATGTTGGTACAGCATGGATCTTAAATGATTTATGAAAGAGTTTACTGCCTCAGTGCAGGCATTTCTAAGAGTATCTTCACCCATTGCTGCCATATCCTGTGGAACACCAGATACAAAGGAGACCAGAAGATGGGCAGCGATGGGAGCAAAAGTGTCACATCTCAGCTTTGAGCCTGGGCAGCTCAGGCTTGGGGACAGCACGTGCTAAGCCCGGGCCACACCAACCTCGTGCATATTCCAGAGCTGTAAGTCAGACCCTGGCCAGGCCTAAGGTGGCATTTGAGGTAGCAGGCTTAGACTGAGACCATGCAGCCTGAAATGGGGCCTCTGGCTGTGGGAATCTGTGGTCACGTGGCTCTGTGGCTGTCCACATCGAAGGCATGTCCATCTGCCCAAATGTCAACCCCACTGGGCATCATTCCACGGCTCCTTAGGATTTTGAATGTCTTAGGAGTTTCCTTTCGGAAGCCAAAGACCCCAGTACAGATAGGCTTAGAGCTTTACACTTTGGTCATGAAGTAAGACCTAACTCAGAGTAAAATGATTCACTGTGAGAATTAATAATGGGACAGGGAAGAAGAGAATGATGAAGGGGGCAGATGATAGGGAAGAACAGGGGGACTAGTATTTACTAAACAGCTACTATGTGCCAGGCACTGCGCTAGACCCTCTATATATGTGTTGTTTCTAAATCCCCACAAGGACACTGAAAGATGGGTATAATTATCCCTATTTACAGAGGAGAAAACTGAGACTTAAAAAAGATGAGTAACTTGACAGGCCAATCGCTGGAAGCAGCCGTGCTGGTGTTTCCCCCCTGGGTTACCTGACACAGTGTATGCTTCTTCCATGATGCCAGGAAGATGCTCCAAAGACACACCCTACGTCCTCACCTGTGATCCCTCCCCAGTACCCCTAGGAGGTAAAAAGGTTGTTGACTGATTCCAAGGAAGGTGTCTCGTGGTGGCCCCAAGGGAGGGGTTAGGTGCTTCATTTCTTCCCCCAGGTCTCCAGCCACCACTACAAAGCAACTCCATGGAGGTACAATGTAAATAAAAACCGTGTGAGCTTCCTAGGCAAGCACAACCTCAGAGCAAGTCCTCTAGAGTCAACTTCTAACCAGATTGTCAACTCGAAGCCCCTCTCATCCAGAAAATGTAGGGACTCCTTTGATTTAAAAAATTATCTATCCGTATCTCTTAGACTGATTGCTCCCTGAGAGGAGGAATTGTGTCTGTGCATCTTTGCGCTGCGTCTCCTAGGCTATGCCCAGTACCTGACCTAGAATCGTTTCCCAGTAAATACTGGCGAAATGAATGAATGAAGACAAACCTCCGCGTTCTTCAGCTTTAAACCGGAAAAAGCCTGAATCACTCCCTTTGGGGTGCCAGGGCTCCCCCTCTAGACTTCCCATCCCCTAGGGAGAGAAATGTCCTTGCAGCTCTGCGATGGCTTCTAGAACATTCTGTACCCACCTGCACCAAGCAAGGCCTGTGACATTCTCAGGACACCAGTGAGCTGCCAGACTATGTCAAGTTTAATGCTCCCTCAGCCAAAAAGGAGACAAGTACGGGCCCAAAGATACATGTGAAAGGTACGTGTGAAAACCGAACTGCTATTTCTTGGGGCGTGATGAGAGGGTGTCTCTGCCTGTCAACAAAGGTCTGGGTAAAGGAACTCAGAGAAGCCCCAAAGGCCTGAGACTGAAAGGGGGCTGTCCATAATTTATCGCTTATCTGCCTAAGAGCTGTCTTGGACAGACTGAAGTCATTAGCCGAGCAGGCTTGGGTGGGAGGAACCGCTAAGGTACCTGGCACGGTGAGTCCGGAAGGGGCAAGCTCCGGCATGGTCAGCTCCTAAATCTCCAAACGCAAATTACCAGGGCAGAAACACTTGGCATGTTCCCCACATCCTCCCCTCCCACCTCCTCGGAGCAGCATGTGCCCTTTAAAAAAAAAATGGCCCAGATAAAAATCACACCCATTTACTGCAGTGTCTTTTCCATCATTGTAAAAGAAAGGCCTTTATCACCTCCCCTGAATTAGATCTGTGATTTTTTTGAATGACATGTATAATAATTAGACTGTGAAGATGTGCCGTTAATCCATTTAAAGGTGTAAAGAAGCCCATTTAATGAACATTATAGTCACATTAGACTTGGAAACATCCAACTCTTTTGTTGAATAAAAAGAAGTTCAATGAGATTAACTTCTCTTAGTTGGTTTTAAAGAATAATCAAACACGTCTCCCTCTGATAGTGTGCTGTGCCTTCTCACATGGGCTCTGCATACCAATGTCTGGCAGCCCAGAAGGGTAAGAAAAAGGCCGCTGGACCTCACATTTCAGTTAAACAATTACAAATTAAAGAAGATCACTCCTACTTTCTATACTCACTATAAAGTGATAAGAGGCCGAACTCCTTGAACTTGTAATTATGTAACAGAAATGTTAATCTGGTTTGCTATTCTCTCCTGCTGCGTTGACTGCATTCTTACAATTATCAAGTGTACTCCTTGACATGTAGATATTTCTACTGGGAGACCAGTTACTTGATCCTATCAGAGTTTGATCACAAACAGGGTAATGGATTCTGTTTACAAATCTCATTCTGTTTCACATCTCCCGACAAGGCAGCCGCGATACCTGCCTAACACAGGAAAGTGCCCAGCGCAGGCGCTGTCTGCTCCCATGTACGGCGGGTCAGAATCCAGATATCTTAGCTAACTCCTAGGGCTCTTTAAAAGAGTCAGGCTAGAAAACAGAAATGGACACGTTTGGCATAATCCCGGAGTTGATGGGAAAGAAAAAAAAAAAACGATGCTAAATCCCAGTTGCTAGACTGTATCTTTCTTCTGAGAATTCCCATTATGGGCACACAGTGTATCCAAGTTGAACCCAGAAGATGGTATTGGTCAGATTTAATCTGCTAATTAGCCTCTTCTCCCTCAAGCATCTGACTTTCTACCCTCTTTTTAGCTTAGGAATGTATATTTTGCCTTCTGTGTTCCCTCTCTGTCTTATCTATAGCTGCTAAGAATTTAAAAACAAGCAAACAATTGACGTGTGTAACATACTGCCTAAGATTTCAGAAGGCAGAAGGTATAGATTTCTTTTCACCAAGGAAAAGAAAGTTTCAGTAGTGAGGAAGGACGAGCATCAGTGGGAGATGAGAGCGCTGGCTTGGGAAGAGCGTATCAGCACAGCACCCTGCCTCCTTGCTTCGTGCCTAATGCCTCTTGCTAACCAGTGACAGTGATGGATGACTGTGGAGACTGTCTAAGCCAAACTGCTAACCAGCGCTGTGTTAGATCTTTTTGTAGTTTAGGAAACAAAGCTGATAAGATCAAGAGGCAACATAATCCTGGTTAATGTAGTGTGATCTGTCTTGTGTAGCGTAATTGGGCATCACACCTTAAACCAGCCGTGATATTTGTAGGAATGGAAAGGAAAACTTACAGCAGTTTAAAAGACGTTGCTGTTGTTGTTGTTTTTAAATAATGAGTTGTGCCTCCCTCCCATTATTATGAGTCACCATAGTGTGATCTGGAGGGGCAGGGTCTACTCCCAGTGGGCTGAGACTAACTCAGAAATTAAGCCTGGGACCTAGAGATGATCACACTAAGTGAAGGAAGCCAGATAGAGAAAGACAAATAGCATATGGTATCGCTTATATGAGGAATCTAAAAACAAACACAAAAATATACAAGTGAACTTATTTACGAAACAGAAATAGACCCACAGACACAGAAAACAAATTTATGGTTACCAAAGGGGAAAGGAGAGATAAGTTAGGAGTACGGGATTAGCATACACACACTACTATATATTAAAAAAATAACCAACAAGGACCTACTGTATAGCACAGGGAGCTATACTCAATATTTTGTCATAACCTATAAGGGAAAAGAATCTGAAAAAAATACAGGTATATATTTATGTATAATTGAATCACTTTGCTGTATACCTGAAACTAACTATACATCAACTATACTTCAATTTTTTAAAAAGGGGGGAAAATTAACATATATTTCAATAAATAAGTATAAGATTAAAAAAATAAAACACTAAACTTAAAAAAAAAAAAAGAGAGAGAAGAAAAATTAAGCCCGGAGACCCAGCGCACAGCTACAGTTGTACTTTTCACCTCTGTTTTGCTCTGGCTCATTTATAATCCTCAGAGATGAACGTCCAAGGAGGAAACAGGGAGAACTTGTTCTGAAAGGTCACAATTAGATCATTGCTTTTCATGGGTCTTCAAACAGAACCAAGGGGAAAAACGCCTGGGGCCTTCCAACGCCCTCGGAAAAGAGGTAGAAGAACATTACGTTTTGTTATTTCTCACTAACACTTTTCCTTTTCCTGAGGTTATCTTCATTATATGTTTATAGCACAAAAGACATGTACCAGGTAAGACTAAAAGGTGACACATTCAGCCTACAAGTGAGCAAAATGGCAAAAGCAGAGGAAAATTGGATGCATGCAGTTCTGGAACGGAGTGTAAAAGACGATATGTTCTTTTTGGTACCTGGCTGCGGGTTTTGTGTGCAGAAACTGATTTAGAAATCTAGATAGCTCTGGGATAGTCGTCATGGGTGAAGGTTGCTAATATCACCAAAGTTTGAAGCTATTCTGTAACTGCTTTCATCAGCCTGAGATTTAAAATTACACTTCAGTGAAGAATATCTACAAGATCTTTTAAAAAAAAAAAAGGCATACCCAGTAGCATCCATTCATATGCAGAAGAAGTGTCAAAAAGGTTTTATCTCAGCTCCTAAGCAATGTGTCCTTTCCACCCTTTCACTGAAAGGATCATTTAAATGTGAATGCATTATTTTTGGGTTAGGTTATTAGATTGTGTTCAGATTGCACAAATAATTATAAAACTTGAGTCCGATTAGAAACTGCTCTGGATTTTCCTCTATGGGATAAAAATCTTATGAAAAGCAGCTAAATGCAAAGGGGAGTAAAAATCGTTTGTCAATATGCTGTCCCAAACTTGCCTGAAGATAATTATCATTGCTTATAAATACATGTTTGAGGTTTGCTCGAATACGTTTTTGTAGAAAAGAGAAAAGTTATCATCTTGAAAGGAACTAAGTAGTGCCTCAGAATCGCTATCATGGTCTGGAGTGAACTAATCACTTTATCCTCATCCCCGAACACATTTATCCACCTCCTAATTCTTCACCTAATTAGAGGGAAATGCAGAGCTGTCCTGGTCAGGGAGGTGGGGATTAGGGTTAAGAAAACACTTGTATTTGGAACCCTCTACCTCCCCTGGTCAGTGTGAAAGATTCTCAAAGAATCTCCCAGCCTAGCTAATCCATGACCCTCAGCAGGGGAGGAAGTGTTAACAATTTAGTTTAAAACTCACACTCTCAGACAAATGCATCAAAAACGGCTTTTCTCCTTTGATTTGTAGGTATTAGTTGTTTTTCCAGGCCCCATTAAGGACTCTTCATCCTGTACAGCAAGGGGCATTAAGCCCTGGCAAGTTAGAGTTGTTCCCAGCTCTGTGTTATTCAAAGGCAATTTACACTAATTATTCGAGCCCACAGTGTTACCCATATTAGCAGAATGAACCATCTCAGCAGGTAAAAGTACTTTTGAAATGTTAATTTATTACCAAGGTATAAAAATGTCCTGGAACTAAAATAAAGTGGAAAAAATGAAGAGCAGTTTTAAAGGATGGGACTGAAACATTCTGTACCCCTTTTTTATTTGCAGCAACTCCTTCCTAACTGCTTGCCTCTTAAAAACATAGTTTGTCATGGCAAATGGCAATGCATTCTCTGACATTATGGTTAATACAAAGATCTCGCCTACTTTGGTGCATTTTTCTATCCAGTTTACCAAGGGAAGCCAGATGAACCTTCCGACCCAGCTGCATTCAGAGGCAGCAAAGTGATTTTGTGCCTCACAAAATCTGCTCCTGGGTGTTGGTTGCTGTCTCTCAGCCAATGATATTTTCAAAACCCTCTTTAATATTCCATTGTCTGTTCCAGAATGACTTCTGTGGTCTAGAAGAAGCAAGACAGCATCAACAATTTCTCCAGTAGCATTTGTGACTCCATCCAAGGATGGACCCACATGTTAGGGGCTCCCAGACTACAATGTCCAGGGTAACCCAGGTACAAAAAGAATTTTCATCATAAAGTCCAAGGCTCTGCTTTGCCTTCTGGCTTAGTCTCTCTCCCCCTCCTAAGTGATTGTGTGGGAGAAGGGGTAGGGGAAGAACTTAACCTGAAATTAGACTCTGCCATGTTGGGAAGGAACTCACTGTTAGCCAAGATCTGACAGCTAGGCTCTCCCCGTTACAAGAAGTGCCAACAGCGACCCCTCCTGGTGACCTGAACAAGCCACAGGGTCCAAACAGTGCAGCTTGTTGTCAGTGAAGACTACTGTCACGTCTTCCATTCATTCATTCTACAAGCATTTATGCACCAAGGCACAACAAACAATCTCTGCCCTCATGCTGTTCAGAAGACCAACAGGGCAGTAAACTCATAAAGCTGTGACAGAGACATGAGGAGGGGACGGTAGAGCCCTCGGAAAGAAAGACCCACACAGTCCAAAAAATACAGGAAACTGTTTACAAAAGTAAAACGAAGATTCACTAAGCAGAGGGAAGAGAAAACCTAAGGTTAAAAAAATAGCAGGTGCAAAGGCCCTGAGGGACACAACAGCATAGCCCAGATCTGAAAGCTGGGTGGGGTATCCAGACTGTCCAGAGCTACAGGAAATGATCGGGAAGGAGTGGGAGAAAGAAACTGGAAAGGTAGACAAGAGCCCCGATCAGCTGTCCTAGGAAATGCAGTGCATCTTCCCATAGACTAGAGGTCTCCCAACTTTTTTGACCATGTATCCCCATCCCTGCAAAAGGATTTGATCATCCTCAGCATATGTACGATTAAATTATATGCATATACAGATTTCATCCGTTATAATAAGTACTAGTCATGCTTATTTTACTTCTTATCTTTTTCATGAAAATATGTTAATAGAAGCGCTAGTATTTTCTTTCCTCGCCCCAGTGTATTGCTGACAGTGACAAATGCCCCAGAGTTGATGGGCCCATGGAAACCCAAGGTCTACCCCAGAGATTCTTCTAGTGCATCTAAGTAAGGCATTTGTGCTTCCAATTCCTAATGCAACCAGAAGCTTGATCACATGCCAAGAGTTCTGACCTAAATCAGTCAGAAACAGGTGAACTACCATTACGGCAGGAGCCAAAGAAGTTCCAACCAGTAGATCAGCAGATGCACCCTTAACACCCCACAAGGGAAATCTGGCCCTGAACCTTCTAACATTTTTCCCTCCTGTCTTGGAGTAAATGTATTCATGACCCATAAATCAGTATACCCAAGAGCATATACTATAACTTCTAGAGTTTAGAATACAGCCAGAAACACAATAAGAGCATCTATAAGACAAGTCTAATATAAAGTAAAAACAAGAATAAGTTGCAGCATAAATTTTAAAATATATGAGTCACCATGAAGCTGGAATCTAATTTGTACTTTCCAATTGTCTATTAAATGCAATTTTGGGTAGATTCCTCATGAATCCCCCAACACACACACACACACACACACACACACACACACACACACACCCCTTAACTTTGCTACCCAAGCAATTCTAGAGTGATTAGGAATTCATATTTGGATACCCACGAAATACATCATAGAACAGCTATTGCTAGAAGCCATGAATTATAGCGACACCTCTCTTTACGAAAATTTGCCCAACGACTAGAATTTGTACTTAGGTCATTGGAAATGGTGGGCTCCTTCAGATTCTAGAAATGGCTAACAGAGTCAGGATGCCTCATGCTACCACAATCCATCCATCCACCCATCCATTCAGCCATCCAACAAATGTTTATTGTTAATGAACATTGAATATTGTTATTATTGGTGTGTCAGGCATTCACAGTCACAATTGGCAGGGAGACATTCTCACCTAGTATTTAAATGTTACTTGCCGGACAATAGTAGGAGACAGAGCATCTAAAATGATTGTACAGAATGATTATTCTTCAGATAGAAACCTAATTCTCGATCAGTGTCCTTTTCACATCAGGTGTTCAAAATGTCTTTTGAAATCAAATTGTGACATTGTACCCATTTCTACTTGGAGAATATGGTAAATATCTTACTTATTTAGAAATGACAGTAACCCATATTCTATCTGAACTAGCTCTCCCTTTTTTTTCTTTTCTAGAAATGCTTTTTATTTTACAGATAGTGTAAGTGAGCAGGTAGGGTACAAGGAGAATTTTGAAAGTGTTTAGAGAACAATTCGCTTCCAATAGTTTAGTAATGCACCTTTGCCTGCAAATAATGGATATGAAATCACAAACCAACTGAGTTAATCATGTATCCTAAAGACCTTTAGAGTCACAGCCCAGCTCTAATTACAGAACATCCATGGAAGTAAGAATAGTACATTCCCATAAAAAATTTCTATGGTTCAAAGTATTCACTAGTTAATCTGGCTGCCCCTTCACCACCACCACCACTTAGTTTGAATTAATGAGGATGGATTCACTAATGAAAGCCAAGAATTTTCTTCATTCTGATGAGACAATACAGTCATGGGGAGTAGCTCTATCAAATAATTTCCACGGCATATGCTGGGAAGCTGGAAGTACTAAAGGGGATGGTGCGTGGCTCAAGGCTTATGATCAGAAGGGGGTGAAATTAAGTCAGAACTGAGAGTTTTTCTACTTTAAAAAGCATAAAGAAGCAGCACTTTATTTTCATATTGAAAGAAGTATTGAAAAATGCACCATGAAATTAAAGCCCTGAAAATCTTTAAGGAATCTTTCATTATCTTTGGATCAATGCAGAAACAGAAGCTTTGCACGTGCAAAAATCAAAACCCTTATACACAAAACATAACCTTTACTGATAAAGATTGTATTTATAGAGTGCATCTTATATTCATAATGCATATGTGTACACCTTTAAAATGGCCTCAGTTAATAACCACATAGAATTTCTAGAAAACTGTTTGAAATGGGTTTACTGGCTTTTGTAAATGTCTTGAAACTTCATTCACCTAGAGAGGCAGCACATTTCAGTCGACAAAGCACTAGGCTTCATGTCCAGAGGCTCAGACCCCTGCCCAGGCCCAGCTACATCACTAGCCACTAAGGTGACTGCAGGCAAGTCACTCAGCCTGGCTCAAAAATAAAGGTTTGATTGGCTTGGCCTCCAAGGGCTCTGTCAGTGCTAAAATTGTCAAACTCCATATAGGAAGTTTTTGATACAGTCATCGAAGAGGAAAGCTGTGTACGAAAGCAAATATTTCCTAAGATAGACAAAGGATTTCTTTAAATTTTTGATTAAAGAGGGGAAAGCATAGTTTTGTTTAAATCACACGCACACGCACACACACACACACACACGCAGACACACACACACGCACACACACGCAGACACACTCACACGCACACACACACACGCAGACACTCACACAAGCCTATAGAGTGTACATTTCGTAAAACCCAGCAGTGTTTTCCCCAGTTGAATAAAATGTGGCTTTGCAGGCGTTCAGATCCTATTGCATCTGTGCATTCTGCACAAGGCTGCTGGCTCTAGACAGGCTTTGCTTCTAATTAATACAAGTCTAGCTGAATCAGTGGGTGGAGGAAGAAAGACTAGAAATGAAGAAAGAAAATGAGACATTAACACGAATGCCCATCACACTGTGCGTATCTATTTATCTGCATAATATTAATGATACCAAATATGCAAACAGATGTTTCTCTCATTAAATTGCATATGCAAATACTACTGGTAGGAGTGGGAATGTTGTCTTGGGGTTGAGAGATCGTAGAGGGTAATTAAAGGTTAATCCAGTTTTCAGTTCACAGACTATACGACAAGAGTGGTTGTAAAGAAAAACTGTCACTTAACCTTCAATTCATTACCAACGGCACATGGATTTTCTACTTAAATAACATAAACATATATGCGCTAATCATCACTCCCCCCTCCACCACCTCTGCAGTGGTTGGTTGATCATTAGCTACCGCTGGCAAAGACTTGTGAGTTGAGCGAAGTTGAGTATTTCTGGGCAGAGCATTAATAAGAAAAATATATAGAGCCTCAAAAATATTGATGGGTTCCTTAGAATCATGTAGAGTCATAATCTAATTCTTAACAGAAAATTCTAAAGTACTTACATCGTTACTCCTTGAATATAATTAAAAGCATTGTTTGAAGATACTGAATGTGAGATTTGAGAGGCTCCAATGACATGACTAAGTTCGCAATATATTACTGTTTTCCCTACCGGGTGAATTGAAAATGGTAAATGGTTTGGAACATTTTTTGGACAGAAAAGTTTAACTCACCAGCTGAGGTATTTTCACTTCCTGTTTTGAGGAGGCAAAAAACAAAATTCAGCAATTAAGGTCAGAAAAGTTCCAAATTGGCAGTCTGTGAGAAGAAATGCTAGGTCAGTATGAACTATGTGTTTGCAGGAAGAGTTGAAGAAAAGCAGAGGGAGAAGAGGTTTTCCTGCATCTGTGGAAAACTAAAGAGGATTTATTTCCTGATCAATAGTTACAAAGAGCTTACCTTTGGTTTAGTGGGAATCGGGATTCTGAAAGGGTAATCTCTTCTCTCCCCTTTACTTCCCTAGTCCTTGATGCTACGAGAAGTGCACAGCTATTCACTCGGTGTAAAGACACAAAGCTAGCAAGCAGAGTACCTGAAGTCCCCATATTCCTGTAAATTAAACATGTGCCTTCTGCTCTGAGTGTTCAGAGACGCCAGTCAACACAAAATCAAAAGTTTCATGGGCAGCCTGACCCCTAACGTTTAATCCTCATTATGCATTGAGGATTTTTAGCTAAAGCCAAATTTAATTTTAGTTTTCATGGCACCAGAAAAGCCGAAGCTCCTTTCAGAGTTGCAATCTACGTTAAATCTAAAGCAATTCTTGAATATAAAACGAAAGGTCTTACTTGTTCCTACTTTCTCATAGGAAACAGTGCTTGTTTAAGACACTAAAAATTGCCTTGGGGAGTAAATATATTTCTCAAGAAAATGGGCTATGTTTAACTTGCCCAAAGCAACTGTTTCATAGAATTTTAGCAGTACTCGCTTATTGGCAAACTCAAAACACGAGGTAGCTACTATAATTCCGAAAAGGGGAGGGTGATGTCTTACAATCCAGTTTTTTTGGTTGTTGTTTTTTTTATGTTTTTACTTTTTTTTTTTTTTTTTTTTTGGTCTACACAACACCAAACAATTTAATTTCTTTTTTCCACACTGCTTCATTTACTGATTTTTTTTTCCTTTTCACTTTTTTTTTTTTTCATCTTTCCTGAATGGCTACTTGGTCTCCAACTTAGAGGTGGGTCTGCTAGGTTTGAGAGCAAGGTAGCCCATTCATCACCTGTGCTAATAACAGAAGGGTTCTGATTGAATCCTCTTCCGTGGACTGGCTCTCTCTTAGCAAGAAAAGAAGGAGCAGGGTGTCTCCCAGGTCAGAGCTTAGAGGGAAAGGGCATGGAACACTTATGACACTGCCTAAGTTATTAGTACATGATATGTGCACTTTCCCCTGGGTACATATTAAAAGATCTGATCGCCTGCCCTCTCCCAGCTAATTCTGGGTAGCACTTGGAGATCTCCAGCCCTACTCTCAGGAGGCTCTTTTGAAATAACATGGCCCTGCGCTCGTCTATTTGTTAAATAATTGAGAGGTAATGACGATTATTATGTATTAAGAAGCAGCCCAATTCCCCTCACACCAGGCAGACCCCATAAGTGCTGTATGGCTCAGAATAGCACACAGGCCATGCTGAGGTTGAATCTGGGGAGCTGGACTTTTTGGTTAGAAAACTTCAGACAGGGCCAGATGATTTATTTTGCTAGGTGCAATGAAACACACCTCCCTCAGAGCAGAGGCCCTTGATTTTGAGTGATTCCTGGCCCATCTTCCCCAGTCTCCTAAAATATGAGGGCTGTGTGTGGTTGATTTAGGCCCTGCCAGTGACCTGAACCTCCTGACTCATTCTCACCGACCTCCTCAGCTTAGCTTTGGCCCTGGCTTGATAGGGTGTGATGAATCTGATACCTCTGGAGCTCAGCTGAGCAGATCATGAGAACAAGCAATGATGCTAGAACCACCCAAGGGAGGAAGCCAGCAAGTGCAGCAGGAGACACGTGAGCAGTGGCTACTGTACCTTCAGGAGAGCCACTCACCTGCTCTGAGCTTCAATACCTTCTTCTGCAAGGTAGGAAAATATAGTACTGACCCCATGAGACAGTTGAGATGATTCGATATCATACATACAGGGAGCACTAAGCACCCAATACCAAGGAAGCTGAAACGATGGTGGTAGTTAAGATTAACAACCTCATCCTGAAACTGTGGTATCCTAGGCCCCCTGGGAACAGATGCACTCAGAGGATGTCTCCAGATGTTCCAAACATGGCTGCTGCTTTATCACTGGGGAGTAGGGCTGGGTTTCCATCCACTCAGAGAAATCAGCTGATCACCTCAGCAGAGTTTAGGGGCAGCCCCCCAACATTTCTTTTAACAGCTTCCTAGAGTGCTTACCATGGGTCACTTAGTTGCATGACGAGACTGCCCTCCGCTAATAAGTCAGGTCTTCAAGTGGAATCAGGGGACATCACCTCCAAGCCAGTATTGAGGTGGGTTCTGGGCAGTTTATAATAGAAACCTGACAAGCGCCATGCATGTCCAAAACCTGACCAAATGTGTGACACCATCAGCACACAGGTGCTCTCTGGGGTGGGCTCTGGAGGTACCACAACCCACAACTGAATGCCCCTTACGAGCTCTGAACGGACACCACTTCGCTTCTCTAAGCCTCAGTGCCCTCGCTGTAAGACTGATGTATGGACTGAAGAACAGTGTAGAAGAAACACTCTGTCACGTGACAAATAGCATCAGAAATAGAGGGGTTTGTAGTGTTTGAGTCACTGTCTCATCCTGGTGCCCACGTCACGCCATTATTCTTAACCCTAACGGTTTGTTAATTTAACTCATTAGGGGCTCTTAGCACTTGAAAGCATGTTTAAAAACACAAACCAACAATTAGTCTTTGGGGACCAAAGAATAAATGCAAGCATAATGTATCACTTTTCCTGGCTCAACAAACACCGTTTTGATGTGCTAATGGCCCCGAGTGAAGGCGGTAATTTTCAGTTAAATAAGGGAAGCCACCAGTCCAAATGCGAACTCTCCACAAAGATGAAATCTGCCTTCCCTGTGAGTCAGCCGGGAATAAACACTCATACAGTATCATTTATAAATAATTAACATAAAAATAAAGTAGTACGTGTAATATACAATGTATGGTCAAGAAATGTGACACTGACCCAGGAACCGGAAGACAAAAATTTGAGTCTAGCCTCCAACAGCCATTAGCTCTGTGACCTCCAAAAATAATGTCAACGCTATAAAACAGCACCTATAACAACCACAACTGGTCCTACTCTCACTGATCCTCAAGTTTCTCATCTGTAAAATGGGGGCAGTTTTACTTGTTGCCTACCTCACAGTATGGTGGGGAATGTGGTTTCATGTGAGCAAATGATAAAGCTCTATTTAACATGTGAAGGCTTTTGATTTGGACAAATTAATCTTTAGGGTAAATGAGTACAGAGATTGATCCTGCCTCTATGACTATCAAGGTAAACACGTGACCTCAGTTGGATAAAGACGTGTGAAGTGGGTGTTCTTTACATCAGGGATTCCTGACCCCCCCCCAGGCCACGGACCAGTGTGGGTCCGAGACCCGTTAGGAACCGGGCCACACAGCAGGAGGAGAGCAGCGGGTGGGCCAGCAAAGCTTCATGGGCCGCTCCCCGTCTCTCCCCATCGCCCCCCATCACTCACGTCACTGCCTGAACCATCCCCCCATCGCTCGCGTTGCCAGCTGAACCATTTCCCTGCTCCCGCCTCTCCACACCCACCCCTGTCTGTGGAAAAACTGTCTGCCGTGAAACCGGTCCCTGGTGCCAAAAAGGTTGGGGACTGCTGCTTTACCCAATTTTTTTAAACTGTGGCAACATACACATGAAATTTATCATTTTAAAGTACACAGTTGAGTGTCATTTAGTACAGTCACAATGTTGTGCAGCCATTACCCCTATCCAGTTCCAGAACATTTTCATCACCCGAAAAGGAAACCCTGGACCCACTAAGTAGTCACTCCCCGTCACCTCTCCCCGCAGCCCCTGGAAAACTCTCATCTACTTTCTGTCTCTATAGATTTGCCTGTTCTGGGCATTTCACATTAATGGAGTCCTGCAACGTGTGGCCTTCTGTGTCTGGCTTCCTTCACTCAGCATAATGTTTTCAAGGTTCATCCAGTGTCGTAGCATGGCTCAGAGCTCTTTACACAATTTTAAGCCTAGTATTCTTTAAGCTGTATATTCAAAATACACAGCTGATAAAAATAATAAACTACCATTTACTGAGTACTATGTACCAGGCACTGAGTACTTTATATACATGATTTCACATAATCCTTATCCAGTAAGCAGTATTATTATCTCCATGTTACCGATGAGGAAGCTAAGATTCAGAAAGGTTAACTGACGTGTCCAAGGTTACACAGCAATTTAAGTGGTTAGGAAGCAAACTTGGGTTTGTCAGATTCCAGCGCTCTTGCTTTTAATCGTCACATTTGGTATTTGTACAGTCCAAAAGGCCCAGGCCACAGAGAGCTGGAGTATGGCCAGGCAGCCCATTACGGGGACCCCAGTGAGCTCTGAGAAGACCCACGGAGGGGGGCATAAAACAGAAACTTGGATCACCTCACAGTCTTGCAAGCTCCATCCTGGCCACTAGTGCCAACAGCCAGTGGGAGCCTGACTGGGGCGCAAATGCCCTGAGGCATGGTCTCCGGGACTGCCAGGGCCCTACCCCATCTTCTCGCCTTTGTCTGTCCTCTCTTCGAACTAGGCATGGCAGAGAGCAGTGGTTGGACAATATAAATGCTCTGGTCCACTGCGGTCCAGGCGGCCTCTGAGGTCCAGGCTTGGCTTCCGGAAAAGTGTTCTGTCCTTGGCTAAACATCCTGTCAGCTAAAAACCTGAGGACTAGTGATTTAAGCCTAATTATGTGACTTCAAGAAATACAGAAAGCCCTAACAGTCATGTGGAACTTAGGGGCTGCAAGTGGGGACACAGTCAGTGTTCACCAGGATGCTTGGGGTGAGAAGAACCCTGACGCATTGATCAGTAAGAAATTAACACTAAATGTCTAGCGTTCGATGACGCTCTGAAGACAGCTTCCTTCTCATATGCTTGTACTCATAACAAGCATAAATAGCCCTCATCTTCAGTCAGAATCTTGTTATTCTTTAACCTATCCAACTTTAATTCATGTAAATGATATTGACAGAAATATGGTTTTAAGTGTCAAGAGCTTAGAGTGAGGAATAAAAGGACCCCAGTTTGAATCCAGACTCCACCACTAAGTAAATGTAGGGAGACCTTGGATAAATCATTCACCTTCTCACAGATGTCCCACCTTCAAAATGGGCTTGAGGAAGGGGTTTGTGACTGTACGCAGTGCCTGTCTTCCAGGATTGTGACAGGCGGCTCTGGCGAGGACATTCTGCCTCAAGATGTAAATTTCCTGATCTGTTAGGGAGATGGTAGGGAGGCTGGCAGGGCACACCAGTTCATTCATTCGGTGTCCTCGGCACATGAGCTTCTCAACTTCCTGGAGACCAGTTTGTGCATCCAGGGAACAGGAATCACAGTTCATCCCCCCAAGCGCTGTTGGGGAGACCAAGCGCCGTAACTCAGCTCACAACGTGGGCGTGGGGCAGGAGCCCAGAATATGTCCACTCCCCTCCCTTCCCCTGGAGGGTTTAAAAAGAGAAAGCACAACTTGATGCTATTTTATGCAGCCTGGCCAAATGATGTAAAGTACTGACCCCCAAAAACAACACTAGAAAAGGAAATTGTGTGCACCAATTTCTGAACTGGTAGTGGAGGGAGGGGGGATTGTCACAAAGTGTAGTGGAAGGAAGGGGAAAAGATGTTCTGGCGTCAGTGACATATCAAGAAGTAAGCCCCTTTCTTCACATGAAGGGGAAAAGTACTTCAAGGGACAGCGTATTTAGCCTGACTGATTACAGCTCACCTCCAGGGTTTATTTGTGACCAGGAGCGTAAATTGAAGGGCACTGATTTATGAGAAACTAATATCTGAATTCTGTGCGCATTAAGCAAAAACTAAATATTTAAGTCATGACCTGTAATTATCTTCCATTTCACATATCGATCTTTGAGTTACAAGAGAGACACAGACTTCTTTTCATCGGGGTTACAATTAAGCTTGAAGTTGCATTACATGTCCAACTTGCATTTTCTTTTCCATGAAACCTGCAGGACGTCAGGAAAACCCAGAGGAAAGAGGTTGGGATTTGGAGTAAAGCCATTTGGGTTTGAATCTTGTCTCCAACACTTACTCTCTGTGTGACCTGAGTAAATCACTTAACTGCTCTGAGCCTTAGTTTCTTCATCCGTAAAATGGGGGCAATAATGACACCTGCCAGGGTCATTTTAGGGCTGAAATGAAGAAGGGGATGTCCAAGTTCTGTGTTTAAAGCAGTGTCCACCCTGAGGAGTTTCCGGGCTCACCCTCTACGTTGAAGCCCAGGGCACTCCGCCAGGTAGGGGAGGTGGCACAGGAATCTTTCAGTTGTCCAAAAACATATTCTCTTCAAAATCGTTTCCTGGAAATAGGGTGTGTGTGTGTGTGTCTTTTCTCTGAAGTGGATGAAATTTGTCAACAAAATCTTTACTAAAAATGGAACTTTTGCACATCTAATTGCAGAATTTTGCAAAACAAAACAGAAGATATCTTGCCTGCCTCCAGGCATATCCGAGGGGATTAATCTGTCCCTCTTCAAAAACCCTCTTTGATTCTCTATTCTCACATTACTTAGTAGTAGAAGGAACACCGCACACACTTGGTATAGGAGAATTTAGGAGAAAGAAATCTGCCCGCCCTCTCCAGAGAGAGAAACAGGGAGGGGAGGCCAGGAGACAGGCTCCACACCCCCTCCAACCCTGCTCCCCAGGGAAGGGGGCGGGGGGAGGGGGGCACCGCCCAAGACTTTGCAGTAGTTACCGCCCTTCACAGACCTCTGCAAGACAATCAGGCGTCATTATTTGGTAGAGAAACTCTGAAGACTGTTTAATACAAATATTGCTTTTAAGCCTAAACCCCAGTGATAACCCCAATTGCTTAAAACAGAGACATAGTTGATAGGCTCTTTTTAGTGATTATGAAGGAAGATGACTATATTGGAACCAGATCCCAAACCAGATATCAGAATTGGAGATTATTTAAGGTCAAACACTGAATACCATTTGTACTTTTGATAAAGTACATATTGATTGTATTGATGGATTTGTCCCGATCAAAATCTTTGTCTGAAGCTATCTTTGTTTCAGATCCATAAGTGTTTATCATAAGTGATGCCCCTTTAATGATTTTTAGTAAAGTTTAGATTTGCTCCTGTCATTTTGTGTGGCTTGAATACAATGATTTTTCTTTAAAAACATTTAAACATGTTCATCAATTTTCATCTTTCAAAAAAATCAAAGTAATACCCAATTAACAGTATGTGTTTTACTGGCTGGAGAGAGCATTTCTGTCACTAAATTGGGCACAGGCCACCTTTGAAGGTATACATCGTGGGTCGCTCCTAAAGGGGAAAGACTAAAGTCCCCATGTAAGTAGACACGTGGAAGTCTGAGTGTAGACGGACATCCGGTGTCCCCCACTTTTCCCGGGGCTCCTACCAGGCAGCTCCAGAAGCAATTTCCATTGTCTGCTTGTTTAAGGTAATTACACCATGCGTTTCTTCCCTGCTGGCTCTGCTGAAGCAGAAAATACTTCATCATTTACTTCAGTCCTGAGAATAAAGCAAAAAATCTGGAACATAAACACCATTTCTTCTTTGCATTCAAAGGCCGGGCTCAGGGTGAATTTGTGAATAACAAACCAAAGTTGGCAATCACGCTAATAAGTACGAAGCCGCAGGGAGAGGTGTCCTGCAGTGGCCTGAAACTGAAGGGGTGCCCGGGTTTTTGTCCTCTTGTTGGTAAATACCAGCCCTTTATTTACATACAGTTGTTCAGTTTCAAAAGATATTCAAAGCCTGGGTAGTTTCTGCATTTGCTTTATAGGGGAAGGGATACGTATGGGAATTTTTAAAGGGATTTCACCCTAATTAAATCTATACTGCCTGGAGAGAGTTGTAGGTTGCAACAGGGAAAGGAGACGCATGCAACCAGCAGGTCAGGACTGTAAACAGGCGCTTTCTTTCTGAAATCAGAATTACCTGAGTTCGTATTCATCATCGACAGTCTCAGGCTCAGAGAAATCCCAGGGCCAGGCGCCTTTGGGTTTAAGACGAGAACTTTGAACTCTCCATTTCAAAAACAGAGTTTCTCCTCCTCGTCGTAGTTAGCAAAAGCATCTGATGTGAAGCATTTCCATTCAAACTCTCCAGACTTTAAACATTTTCCATTTTAAGCTCCTAGCAATGAAAACCTCTGGTAATGAGTTCCCTGCCCCCGACAGAAGTCCTGCATCCAATTTGTACTCTTTCCTGGTGAAATGGTTTACAAGTCTGAGAGGAAAAAAATCCAAAGGAATGCTCTAGAGAAGGAATGAAGTGCTATCATTGAAATCTTTATTTATGGGAAGAGAAAGAGCTAAAACATTACCTCAGAATGCAAGATTACAACATCAGTCGGATATAAAGTAAATCTATTCTAGTGGTGAAACATCAGAAACCCATAATCCTTTCTCAAAGCCCTTTTGTTATTTTAATGTCTGACAAATTATGCTTTTTTTAAGAAGAAAAACACTTAGATTTGAGAGGTTTCTTTTGCTCCAGTAAAAGTAATTTCACTGATTTAAAAAGTTTTAATTTTCTGTGACCCAGACTTTACTGTGCTGGCCAAGCACATGCACACGGTTAAGGTAATTTTTAGCTTCAATAGAACTGGCCGCAGTGACCACCAAAATGGGCTTCAAGTTGCTATGACAAAGGTAGCCTAAAAAGTACTTAAGTTAAGCGGGACATTTTTGGTTGCTAATTCGAAACTTTTGCCTTTTATAGTTTTTTTTTATTATTATTTAAGTGGCTGAGGATAGATGAGTAAATTGCAATAATTTACTGTATTTTCTCTCTCTTTATGTCAGGTATTTCATAAGGATTCTGGTTACTTATCTCCTAAATGACTCTTTAAAGACTGGTAAGAAACAAGGAAATTGTGAAGAAAATTGGGCAAATGGCAAAAAATAAAATAAAATGAAATAAACCTGTTTCTCTGCAGGAGCTCTTTCAGGGAAGTCATCATGGGAAGCCCGTGAGAAGGGGTGGGGCTGGAGAAGGGAGGTGGCTTCTCTGTGTTGACCCTGGCTCCAGGCTAGATATAAAGCTGAGGAAGATGGGGTCCACTCTCCTGGAATGAATACAGTGTGCACATTGACACACTATAGTGTGGCAGATGATGGGAGTGAAAGCAGCTACCAAGAGCTCTCTTTTTAAAATATATTAACAATTTGACCCTTTCTTAATGACTCAGAGTTGGAGGTTAACCAACAGAAATTTATTGAGTGTCTAATACATGCTCTGGTCATGGGCTCTACTGGGGAAAAAAAACAAACACTCTGGCACTCATGGAACTTATATTCCAAAGAGAGTAGTCAAACAAAAGCTATAATACAAGATAGAAAGATGACTGACAGATTGAAAGGCAGGTAGATAGATAGATAATTGACAGAAGATAGATAAAGTGAGGATGGATAGATAAATAGATAGACAGATAGACAGATAGACAGATAGATAATTGGTAGATAGATAATAGATATAAATAGATAGGTAGATAGATAGATAATTGGTAGATAATAAATAGATGATCGATAAACTGGTAGATAGATAATAAGTAGGTAGATAGATAGATGATAGGTAGATAGATAGATAGATAGATAGATGACAAGCAGTATGTCCAAAGCTGATGAGTACTATGGGAAAGTTCTAAGAGCCAGGATGGGAAGTAACTGAGAATAGAGTTGCTGGGGGGGTGTCACTGAGGTTGGGGACATTGCACAGAGACATGAAGCAGTTGAAGAGTCAGGCCAGCAGAGGTCTGGGGAAGAGCATTCCAGGTAGAGGCAACAGCGAAAACAAAGCACTCAGTTCAGGAGGAGATTATGAATATTGGGTTATTCATAACTGTACAAAACAACAAACCCCAGGGTCAGTGTAAGGTTTTGAGCTCCTCTACTAAGTGACCTCAGGCTTCATTGTATAAATTCCTGACTCTGAGTTTCCTTATCTCTTTCCTCCAGGTCAGCCCCCCTTCTACATCAAATCAATCTTTCCCTGCCCCAGAAATGAGCACCTGCCTCCTTTTCATGTTAGATCTGAAGTCATGTGATTTAGGAAAACAGATGAGCAAACCTGTTAGACTTGGGTCTACGGAAGATTGGTGGTGCCCAGGGTGAGGGTCTGTCCGTACCGCAAAGAACCCCATCACTTTAGTGCCTGGGTGTCCCTTTGTCTTTTACACTGTGAACCTCTTCAAGCTGGGGCCACGTGGTACCCTGTCTGTGTTCTTTCATACCCTGCTAGCACTGGCACCTTGTGCTGTAGGATAAGTAGATGCCCCACGAATGCATGAGTCAACTTTGAGATCTCTTTTTGTCTTTTCAAATGCCTTTTCCCTTCCTTCGTGGTTCCTATCACTTGTGGATGCCAGATGAGTGAGTGTTGGGGTGAATACGAGCATGCTTGTTTAGAGCAGCGTTTTTCACCAGAGCATTTTCCAATCCATGACCTCACTTGGATTCTAACAACAGCCCTATGAAGTACATGGAGAAAACGCTATTAGCAGCAACCTCTAGATGGGTTGGCAGATGGAAAGAAGCTAAGTGATCCACACCACAGTGACAGGCAGACCCCACTAGGTCAAGGGGTCCTGAGTTCGCACGTGGCCTGGGGCTATCTCCAGAATGGACAATAACAGCTGCAACAGCAGAGGCTTGGAATTCCTCCAGAAACGTGTGAACTGGAGGACGAGCTTAGCTCCAGTCAAAATGTAAATTCCCAGAATTCACTCAGGAATGAACCTGGTAGGCGCAGCCTATGGGAAACGTTTCTAGAAATAGGTGTAGGGGCCGAGGTGCTGGGGAATCGGGGGTCGAGAGTGCTGGCCTGGGCTTGGCCACCAACGTGCAAGAAGGCACAGCAGTTCCACTCTCTGAGCCTCTGTTTCCTCAGCTATAAGAAGAGAGGTGTTCTAGACTAGCTTTCTCAGAGTGGAGGGGGGCAGCTAGGCGGTTCCCTGAGAGAACAGAGCATCTGCTGAGGCAAGCTCTGTGAGCATGACCCTCCCCGCTTCCCTTCTCTCTCCATCCCTCAATTCAGGTGGGCAGCAGTACCCAGCTAACATTCAGTAACACTATTTTCACTGAATTTATGTTTACATTTTCTTTCTACTTACAGCAAAGGATGCTGATTTTTCATCTTTAATAGGAATATCAAGATTCCTTTCAAAATAAATGCGTTTAATTAAACATAGTGATTTATTCAGAGAAAAATGTTAGGTAAGTAACATTATAGGTGGGACACAGATGTTGCAAGATAATGTGTGTAGTTTAGGAGTGAGCGATGTTTGGGAAACCTGGGTCAGAGAGTCCCGAGGATTGTTGTACTTTGCAAAGCAATACAGAAGGGTGGTCATGAGCGCGGGCTCTGAACTGCCTGGGTCTGCATCCCTGGCTCTGCCATTTACACCTGGATAAACTCGGGCAGATTACTTAATCTCTCTGTGCCTCGCTCCTCTTATCTGGGAAATAGGAGTAAGAGTGCGCCCACGGCAAGAGCTTGCTACATAGTAGCATTTAGAGGAGTGCCCGGCCCCGTGCAAGCACTATATGAGTGCTTCCTCTTATTATGGCCTCTAGCGGTCCTCGGCTGGACCACAAGCCAAGGGCTTTTGGAAGAAGGAGGCGGGCCCCAGTGACTGCGTCCATATTCAATGGCTTTCCAGGGCCGCTTGCTCATACCTACTGTTTCCTGTCCCTGAACACATAACCTCAGTGTCCCTCACTCACTCACTCCTCCTGTTGAAAAGCGAGTGAAGCTTTCCATAAATAAAGGAGGTGGAGCAGAGTCCATCTGGCTCTGTCCTCAATCCACACAGAATGAATAGTACAAAGGTGCTCAGGTGTTATTTTTCTTCTCATCGTTTATCTGAGATCCCTGCGAAGAGTCAGCTGTGAGCCACATGTTAAGTCATCTCCCGAGCCAAAGAGAAAGAAAGAAAAGAAGGAGTATGAAGTTAGAGCAGCAAAAAGGGCAGCGCACCCACTCGCTGTCCTCTGCGGGCTTTTCCCTCATACCCGCCACCCTGCTCTGAGTCACACTCTCTGTTTCTTTGTGACAAACCCTGTTGGTTTCCCTCTCCAAGGCTGGCACTGCAGCATCTTCTGAGACACGACTGAGGCCCCAGGACGTGGCCTGACCTTGCAGGTGGCCTTGTGCAGAACCTCAACTGTGTCTCGATATACAACTGGTCTACCCCAGCCCATCTCCACTTTGGGGGCCACAGAGGCAGCCCCAGGATGTTCCTGGGAAATCCAGTTGCTTTCTTCTGGTGCAAATTCACCACATTCTCCTGGGGTCAAATGTACAGGGAGGGCTATTCTAAGCAGGTCGAATTTTCGTTTATAATTTACTACCCAACACTCCCCAAACAAGTGAGTGAGATGCTCCCCACCCATCTGCATTCTCTGGCAGCAGAGAGCAGATAACTGTTAATAGACTGGCCTGGGAAGTTTATTTAAAAGGAAAGTTAATTGTATTCTTTTCTAGGGAGGTGTGAAGATGCTTGGGTAGCTTGGTTGTGGCATATACACCCCATCAGCAAGCATCCTGAGATGATCCCAAGCAGTGACAGGAAACAGGGAGCCACCTGCCACCCACACGTTGTGCAGAGAAGGTCACTGTGTAGATCAGGATCTTTCCAGTAGGGTAGAAGCTTCTGGATTCTGGAATTGCTATTCTGAGCACAGCAGCAAGCAAACTGCCCCCACGTCTCTTAGCTTCCTCCTATTCTTCATATTTCCACTCCCACTCCCACAAAACAATTGCAAAAAGCCGTGGTGGCAGAGTTTAGTGTGATCAAGGGGCAGGATAGGGGCAGGATAATACAGTGCTTACAAGTGTGGCTTCTGAAGCCAGGCTGCCTGAGTTTCAATTCTGGCTTTTCTCCATACTAAGTGAATGACATTGGGCAAATTACTTAAACTCTTACTACCTCAGTTTCCTGGTCTATAAAATGAGTGTAATAGCACCTACCTCATAGGGTTGTTGGGAAGTTTAAATACATGTAAAGCACTTTCGGCAGTGTCTATAACATAGCAAGACAGGATAAATGTTAGCAGTTATTGTTTACTGAAAAAAATTCTTCCACTAGGCAAGTATCTCATACACTGAGTGTACTAGTCAGCCTCCAAGATGGTCCCCAAAGCCTCTAAGATGGTCTCCTGGCATTCATGTTTTTGCATTGTTTCTTTCACATTGAATGGGGACGCAACCACTAGAACACTGAGGAAATGATGGAGTGTGACTTCTGAGGGTGGGTTGTAAACATCATTGCACCGTCCACCTTGCACTCTCTTCCAACGGCCATCATACGAAGGCTGGAGGATCCACTTCCAAAGTGGCTCATGCACGTGGCTGACAAACTAATGCTGACTGTTTGCAGGAGGTCTCAGCTCCTGCCCACACGGACCTCCCCATAGGGCTACTTGAGTGTCCTCACAGCATGGCAGCTGGCAAGCGCACCTGAGTAAGTGATCCAAGAGAGTGCATACGGCTAACACTGTTGTCTTATCTTACACTTAATTTCTTATTCTCAAAAGTCCATATTTTCTCCAATTTTATTACAAGTATCAAGCAGAAGCTATCTAAAAGCTTTGTTTCCTTAGCTAAATGTTTTTCAAAAGAATTAGCTTCTGCATCTTCAGGCAATGTTCCCTTCTGTTTTTTTTAAGCTATAGGCTTGTCTTTTTTTTTTTTTTCCTCAATCAATTGCCCCCAATTCTCTCTTCCTTTCTTCCTTCTTTCCTTCCCTCCTTCTTCTTTTCTTCCTTCCTCCTCCTCCTGCTCCTCTCCTTCCTCCTTTCTTACCCAGGAATAAAGAAGGGCTCTATCCATCTTAGCTGTTATCCATGTTTGCTTCTAACACAGTAGGTGGACTTGTCCTGACCCTTCATTTAACAGCTCTCTTGCTTTCTGATAGACCCTTTCTTCCAGAGCTTGTGGGAGGTTGGTATCAGTTAGTTCTGCTGTGTAACAAACCACCCAACTTTCAGTGGCTTAAAGTATCAATGATTTATAATTGCTCACATCTGTGGATCCACTTGGATTTGGCTGATCTAGGCTGGGCTCAGCTGAGGCCTCTGCTTCAGACATCTTGGCAGCTCTCATTGCAGGACTGCTGGTTGGTTAGAGCAACCCACTCCATATGTCTCTCATCCTCCTTTGACATCCTGCCTAAGGTAGGCATGTTTTTCTTATAGTGATGGTAGAGGTACCAAACAACACATAGGTACACAAGCTCAGGATCAGAGCTGTCACATGTCACACTGTCCTCTCACCCATATATAACAAAAACAGGTCACATGGCCAAACCAAAATTCAAGGAGCATGAAACTATATTTCCCCACTCTGTTCTTGGAGATGGTGGGAGAACTACAAAGTCACTAGGAAAGGATGAATGCAGGGAAGGGTAAGGAATTGGGGCCAATAATGCAATCACCCACAGTGGTTCAAAGATAAACAAGAGATCTCTTGACTTGGGGTCCGCCTTTAAGGATTCAACAGAAAAGACTGAAAAGGGATGGTATGAGAGGAGGAAGGGTATCAAGGGGAAGACATCAGTGAAGAGCAGCCCAGTTGAGCTCCACCAATCTCTGTCCTTGCTCGGGGCCTCATCCCATTCTCCCAGGATTGCTCAAGCCTGCTATTACCACAGCCTCTCATGGAGCCAACCTGGTTCCAACCTACTGATTCTTTCTCTTGGAGTCTGCAAGGAAAAAGCATGCAGTGTTGATTTCCAAGCCAGTCCAACCAAGCCCATTAGACCCTTCCGTCTGCATGTGGATCAGCTCTTACATGTCTGAGCACATTTCTTGACTATGACTTCCTGGAAGCTTCACTGTTTTTAAATGCAAATATGTGCTCCCCAACTGGTACAATGAGCAACTCCCTAATGGGCTTCATTAAGGCAATGGGCAGAATTTTTTGTACAGAAGAAAAATAATTTCCCTGGAGGACAGAGCTCAGCCTACATTCTGTATCCCAAGGATTTGGTCTCCACTCCCCATCATCCCAGGGAATGGCATTCACTGTCTGCTTTGGACACGCAGACTTTTGGCCGAGCTCTTCAAAGAAAACCACATCTAATGCGACTTGTGTGTTCTACCTGCTCAGGAAATCACGGAGAAAAATACAATGTTATCTAATCCAGGAGTCAGCCAACTTTTCTATAGGAGGCCAGATAGTACATACTTCATGTTTTATGGGCCATCTGGGCTCTGTTGCAACCTCTCAACTCTGCCCTTGTAGCACGAAAGCAGCTATGGACAATAGGTAAACAAGTGGGCGTGGCTGTGTTCAATAAAACTTTGTTTACACAAACAGCTGGCTGGTCAAATGTGGTCCATGGGCCAGGCTAGCACTGGCTGACCTCTGCTGCGCACACCTATACCATGGCCGTGGGCTTTTGGTGCCATGCTTCTTGGAGGGGCGACACTCAGCTGGGATGCCCCCATATGAGCGTGCTGAGTGTTGGATGCCCATACCTTCCTGGTGGTTAAATAGCTTGAATATCATGCTTGCTTGTGTTTTCTTTGTTTGTTTGTTTATATTCAAGACTTCCTACAAAAGCAACCTGAGACTGGAGACCTTGAGTCACCCATCTTGTAACCTCAGTGACTTCCCAACTCAGCCCTTGTACAACAGAAAAGTAGTTGTAATAAATGAATGAGGCCCAGAGAACAGAAGTGACTTGACCAAGGTCATCCAGTCTAATACAGAGGTCCAGTTCTGCTCCCACTATGCTTGCAGTCCAGTGGGGGAGACAGACACAGAGCAAGGAATGACAGCAGAATATGCTAAGGCTCATGGTGGAGGTGGTGCAGAACCACATGGTGCACAGGACAGGGCACCTGGTCAGGACACTGAGTCAGGGAAGGCTTCTCAAGGGAGGGACATCTAATCTGAGTTCTGGAGGATGAGTAGGAGGAAGCTAAGTCCCTGTGATTCCTTGGACCTTGTCATTAAGAAGGAAAGTGGAGAGAAGATGTTCAGGATAATAGGGTCTGAGCTAAGAAGGGTGAGGTAGTGAGTTGGGCATCAGAAGCATGTAACAGGTAAATTAGGGAATTTTCCCTGGGCAAAGAGGCTTCCCCAAGGAGCACTCACACCCTGGCCTTCCCCCATCCCAGATCAGATACCGTCGCATGCCTGGAGGCCAGGGTTGCTATCTCTAAGGCTGGTGGTCAGACTCATGACCTAGAAGCTGCAGCTGCCCCTCCACTGTCTGACCACCCAGTTCCGAGGGGATCTGGATGGAATCTCTCTACCCACACCCACCAGCGTCCAAGAGGTTCACCCCAGAGCCTCATGACTGGGGGACAGAGCCATTCTACATGACCTGCATAGAGTCAGACCATGGCATTGGCTGCTCTGGAGGCCCCATAGCCCCAGGACGGGAAGAACAATTGCTGGGTCCTGCTGCACTTCCCACGGCATCAGTGCCCTGACATGATGCTGTCTTCTGGATCACACACCAGCAAACACTGTGGTGGTGCAGGTACCAAGAGTTCAAGAGGCCTGAGTGAAGGGAAGAACATTCGCTGGCTGTAACAACAGGCACAGAACACAGCCGGTCCTGACCAGATCCTAGAAGCCCTTTCAATCCTGAGATCCTTTTCTTGCTCTTGACCTGAAACATCATGTGAGTAGCTTTTTTCTTGGAGCTAGAGAGGAGCAGTGGAGATGCAGAGCATCTCTGCAGAGACGCAGAGGGTTCTGAACCACTTCTGACTTGGAAGATGGGAGTATTAACCTTCAACACTTGCTAGAACAGGAAGCAAGATGACCATATCCACATGGAAACAATCAAAGGCCAGTGGTATTTTTCCCTGAGGGTGAATCCAGCTTTAAGAGACACAGATTTGAGACAGGGGCAGATGAAAAAACCTCACCTGGCCTGGAAGAGAGAAGAAATGCTCTGCTGGACCATTTCTAGAAAATATACTGGAAATCGAATATATATATATATATATATATATATATATATACATATATATATATTTTTTTTTTTTAAATCCGTCTATAACTGAACTAGAACTCTTAATGTAATTTGCTTTTTAACAAAAGGAGCTGGAGTTCTGCTATTTGGCCATACTTTTGGAATTCGCTTTTAAAGTTAGACATTAGCCCATGTTGGCAATACGTCGGGGAACCCCAGGGACACTAACACGTTTCGAGTTAGCAGCCTGACTGGGATATCCCTAGCTCCAGGCCAGTCCTTGACGGAGAATCACAACTCTGCTTTCACATATTCCACTTTGGCTTTGCCCCGTGCAGAGCCACAGCTGTGTCCATAGTAATGACCCCTCGGCTGCATCTCCTAAATGAGGAATCTGGCCATCTCTGACCCCAAGAGCCTGTGCTGCCGTTGCCCACCCAAGAGTTCAGACCCTCCCTTGGGAATCAGGCCACTGCTGTCCAAGTCCATGTAAAGAGAACAAGGTTCACAGACTCTGGACCACAGAGGAAAAGGTTCAACATACGCATTGCAAACATATTGCAAACAGCACCGGGAGAAAAAGCAGTGTGGGGCTGTCTCCCTCTACTACTGCACTCTGTGTCTGAAACTTTTCAAACAAGTGTTGTTTTCTAGAGTATCCAAGTATATCTGAAAACCCAGCCAACATGGTCTCAAACATATGAGGATTTCTGTGGCCCATGGAGCAACAGGTAGAAGCAACAGGTGTAGAAGGAAATTCCTGGTGTAACTGCTCAAGGAATTCATCAAGGGCCCACAGCCTTCTGTCGTTCTGCTCCTCAGTCCTGTAGACGTCAAACCAGCCATCGCTGTTACAAGATAGCCATGGTACTTTCCACATACAGGAGGAGAAAGATGAGAGGCTGAAGACCAAAAGCCTTCTCCGTGGGAAGTTTGTTTCCCAACATTTTATTTTGAAAAAAGAATTCTAACATATGGCAAAGTTGGAAATATTTTACAGGAAGCATTTGATATCCAGCAGCTAGATTCCACCATTAACGTTTTCCCATATTTGCTTTATCACATTTCTTTCCAGCTCTCCAGCTCTCTATCCATCCATCAATTCACAGGATTGATTTTTGAGGCATTCCAAAGTAAACTACAGACATCGGTACACCTCCCTCTGGCGAGGTTTTTCCCTGTCCATTCGTTGGCCAGAAATGCATCACGTGGCCACCTGGCTGCAATGAAGGCTGGGAGATGATGTATTTAACATCAGGTTATATAAGCAAGAAAGAAATGGCACTAGACATTGGGCAGGCAACTAGCAGTGTCTGCACAGCAGGCACAGCTCTTTATACGGTTTGGCTTCACTAGACTTTTTACCTCTCTTACCTGGAGATGCACCCAGAGCTGAACACTGATGTGGAAGAACCGATGGGGAGCCCTTGGGGCTGAGCCCACACGGTTTGATGGCTTAACCTCTGGCACATTCAGCAGCTGTCCTCTTTAGGGACACAGACGGACTGAGGAACAGCCCCTTTCCCCCTTTGACAGCTGTTGGTCCTGTTCTCAATCTTGTTATCTCAAACAGCTCATTGGAAGGTGGGGAGATCCATACTGGTGAATATTTACATGGTCAAATTACACCTATCCCATGTTTCTGGTGATGCTTCCAGAAACTCAGTCACCCAAAATGTAGGTATAAACCAGGGTAGAATTGTGTAACTCTACTTTCTGTAAATATATTGTGCAGAAAGAGTGAATCCTGGGACAAGAGTTAGGGAGCTTGGGTTCTGGTCTCAGCTCTGTAGCTAACCATCATGTCATCTCCATCAGTTCACTCCTTTCTGGGCCTCCTTTCCTTTGTTGGGGATGTCATCTATGTAAACTAACAAACAGCCCTCACTGCTGAGCCGTTCTCTATTCTACGCCTGGGATGATTTTATCACAACCACATGATCGTCATCTTTAAGGATTGATAAGTCTATGCAGTGGAACAGACCCCATTTCTTTACCCTGCAAGCCATCATGTTGGTAATTACAAGTAACATAAGACAGCAACTAGACAGTGTGTGGCAAGAAATGACAGCCTAATAGAGAAAGGAAATAAAAGTACAAAAGTGCAGCCATCTGGGGACATTTAGTGAAGGTGTGAAGGCTCTACACACAGCTGCCCGTGGGCGTCTGCACCACCATACGAATCTGTAAATGATGATTCTAGTGATTACGCGGAACCATTACAAGGTCTCAATTATGTTCAGTTAAATCTGGTTAAGAAGACAGAGGCGTTTGTAACTCATTTGAGAAATATTTCCATAAAATGTTTATTTTCAACGTTATTACACTTAGGTCACCTGGATAACTCGTATGTTTTGTTTCATCTCCCCGTGATGCAGGATACACCGCATCCTGTCGACTATGTCCTACATACAGTTATAAATGCACTCACTTGTTTACTCAATAGCTAGAATGCCACGTCCGTGTGAAGTGCTGTGAGCCCATGAGAGGTATATAAAGGGTCATGGAGAATTAAAGGAGGGATAGACAGCCAACTTGAATTTCATGAAGGCAATGGCCCATCCTCCATACTTGTAATAGCTGCAGAGCAACTCATGTACAGTGATGGGTGAGGCTCTCCTGGAAGAATAGGGGGAAGGTCCAGGAGTCCAGGAGTGTGAAGGGGGTTTCTGGGTGAGAGTGGGTTTGGTGTGGCCAAAGGAAAGGTGGATTATGAGTGATGTGAAAAGATATGTGAATGTTCTTGGCAATAAAATAATATTGACTTTTACTTATAGACTGTGAGACATCATAAAATATATGACAGGATCAGAGTTGTGCCTTGAGAAGAACGTTCTGGAAGCAACGTGTAGGCTGTACTGGCACAGAAAAATGTTGGGACAGTAAGACCCAGTATGTGGCTATTGAAATAGTTAAATTAAAAATGAATGAGAGGTTCCATGCAAAGACTTGTGCACAAATTTCATAGCAGTTTTAGTCACAATAGCCCCAAACTAGAAACAAAGTCCTTCAGCCAAAGAATGGTTAAACAAATTGTTTATCCACACAATGGAACACTGCTTAGTAATGCAAAGGAACAACGGTATGTGCAAAACATTTATGAATCTCAAAATCATTATGCTGAGTAAAAGAAGCCAGACAAAAAGAGTAAATTTTTTTTAAATACATTTATTTATTTTGGCTGCACTGGGCCTTCATTGCTGCGCACGGGCTTCTCATTGTGGTGGCTTCTCTTGTTGCGGAGCATGGACTCTAAGCGTGCAGCCTTCAGTAGTTGTGGCTCGCTGGCTTCAGTAGCTGTGGCTCACGGGCTCTAGAGCACAGGCTCAGGAGTTACGGCGCACAGGCTTAGTTGCTCTGCGGCATGTGGGATCTTCCTGAACCAGGGATCAAACCCATGTCCCCTGCATCGGCAGGCAGATTCTTAACCATTGCGCCACCAGGGAAGCCCCAAAAGAGTAAATATTGTATGATCCCATTTATAGAAAATTCTAGAAAATGAAAACTAATTTCTAGTGCTAAAAAGCAAACGGGTGGTTGTTTGGGACACTAGAAGGAGGCTTGGACTGCAAATGGAGCACAAGGAATATTTGGGGCAACGGAAATGTTTCGTATCTTAATTGTGGTAGAGGTTTTACAGGCATATACTTCTGTTAAAACTAATGGATTGCACATTTTAAACGGGTGCAGTTTATTATACAGATATCACATTTCGTGAAGTTGATTTAAAAAACTAAGAGAGATTTCTGGACAAAAATGGTGGATGGAACTTATCTACTTTCATTCCTTCCACCATAATACTAAAACCCTCTTTTAAAGGCACATATCTACAAGGACAGTAAATAGAAAAAGAGTCATTAGCAACCAAGTTAATAGAAGCTGGAAACAATGAAGAAACCTGAGATGATTGGATCCTTAGGGGCTGATGAGAAAAGCCAAGACCCACTCACTGCACAAAGGGTAAGAAATTCTAATGGCTCCAGTTACCTCTAGACGTGGGGGTGAAGGGAGGCTGGAAAAGTAAGGAGGATTGATCGAAAATCTGTTTTTAAGCATTTGGCTTTTTTTGCGGTACGCGGGCCTCTCACTGTTGTGGCCTCTCCTGTTGCGGAGCACAGGCTCCAGACGCGCAGGCTCAGCGGCCATGGCTCACGGGCCCAGCCGCTCCGCGGCATGTGGGATCTTCCCGGACCGGGGCACGAACCCGTGTCCCCTGCATCGGCAGGTGGACTCTCAACCACTGCGCCACCAGGGAAGCCCAAGCATTTGGCTTTTAAGCTGATATCCTTCCCCACCCTCTCCCTGGAGGAGATGAACAGGATGTCTTGGGACTGAGAGATATTAGACATGGTAGAGGGAGGGAAAACATATACCAGGCCAGGGTGATAAGGGAAGGTACACATGCTGGAAGTTGAGATGCCTACCCATTGACTCATTTAGGTCCCACAAAGCTGGTAGCCAAGACTTCAACCTTTAAGGAGAAAGTGGTGGCATCTATGGAGAATTTGACTGGTCTGAAAGGAAAGACCTAAAACACTGTCATTGAAATCACAGCCCAGTTAGACCATCCTACCTAGATAAGGCTGTGGTGTTTGAGCTCCCCACATGCCCTCAGAGCTTTAAATCAGCATGTCATCTCTCCACTCTTAAATATAACCAGACAACCAAGGATTATAATGCAAAAGAAGAAAACCAAACAAATGAACATAAATAAGCAATTTGGTCGAAACAGATAATTTGCAATTAGAAGTAAACCTCTGAGACCTAAGATACTGCAACCATAAAACAAAAACAGATTACTATAAAAAGGGAGATTCTGAGAATTGTAAAAAGAGCTCTAAGAATTTAAAATAGATAAAAAGTTTCCCATAATAAAAAGTTTCCCATAATTGACAAACATTAGTTGGTAAAATTGAAAGGGCCCAGGACAATGAATGAAAAAGACCTTGCAAAGACATATGAACATGAGCTTCCAGAACACAGGAGACAGAGAGAAGAGATTACAAGCTTCCAGAGAGAATGAAAAAAGAAGAAAAGAAAAAGCAGTTCACCCACAAGGAATCAAGAATCACGATGCCTTCAGATTTCTCAACAGCAATACCAGAAGAGAAAAAGTAATGGAATAAGGCCTTCAAAATTCAGAAGGAAAATTAATACCAACTTATAATTTCAAACTCAGTCTATTATTCAATTACAGGGTAGAATAAGGCAATTTCAATCAGGCAAGTTCTCAGAAAAATTTTTCTTCTCTGCACCCTTTCTTAGAAATGTCTCGAAGATGAGTGCCACCAAAACAGGAGATTAAGAAAGAGGAAGATGTTGGGCTTCCCTGGTGGCGCAGTGGTTGAGAGTCCGCCTGCTGACGCAGGGGACACAGGTTCGTGCCCTGGTCCGGGAAGATCCCACATGCCGCAGAGCAGCTGGGCCTGTGAGCCATGGCCGCTGAGCCTGCGCTTCCAGAGCCTGTGCTCCGCAACGGGAGAGGCCACAACAGTGAGAGGCCCATGTATCCCCGCCCCCCCACAAAAAAAAAAAACAAGAGGAAGATGTGGAGTGCAGGTAATAAGAGCTCAACACGGGAGGGAGATGAGGGAAATTCCTAGGATGATGATGTGGGGAGATTTCAGAATGATACCTCTGGTCTGCAATTAATAGTTGTTTTTCCTATTAGGAGCTTAGAGCCCAAATGGTATCTCTTGTTTATTAAAAGATTTTTTAAAAGCCCAAAACCAAAATCCTAACCTCTGAGGCATTTTTTTGTGCAAAATAAATTACTCAAGAGCTTATTAGAAATGCAGATTCTGTTGCCTCCATTCCAATGGGGCATCAGGAAAATGCAGTTTGACCAGTTACCTTCAGTAAAGTACAGATGGTTCATGACCACATCTGCAGAACATTTGTCTAAACAATAACACTAACAGCTGAGTAAATGTAAACATGGTTATGGCCTGCCAGTATATCTACTCTTTTCTAAATTGAGATATAATTCACATAAATGAATTTCACCATTTTAAAGTTTAGATAGAGTTCCGTGGTTTTTAGTGTATCCACAGAGTTGTACAACCATCACCACTGTCTAAATCCAGAACATTGTCATCACCCCCAAAAGAAACCCTGTATCCCTTAGCAATTACTCTCCATACCCCCCTTCCCTCCTCGGCAATTACTAATCTACTCTCTGTCTCCCTGGATTTTCCTCTTGTGGATATTTCATATGAATGGAATCATATGTGGCCTTTTGTATCTTGCTCCTTTGACTTAGCATAATGCTTTCAAGGTTCTTCTATGTTGTTGCATGTATTAGTACTTAGTTGCTTTTTATGGCTGAATAATATTCCATTGTGTGGATCTATGACCTTTTGCTTATCCATTCTTTGTCGGCTATCTCCCGCGTGGTATAACGTTGATTGTTCTCAATTATTGTTCCGATTTGATCGCTATCAACTTCAACTGGTCTACCCGACCGTGGAGCATCGGCCAGCGAGCAATCTCCAGCACAAAACTTCCCAAACCACTTTTGACACATTCGATCAGTCACAGCACCTTCTCCATATGCTGCACAAATCTCTTTTTGCATTTCGGTTGTGTTTTTACCTTTCTGGAAATAATAAAGTATAATGTGCAGAAAATGTTGCTTTTTTTCTTCGGTCTTCAATATTAAAATGGCTACACAAAAATTCACCAATTTTAAGTCTTTTTAAATGCACACGGATATGACAGCTGTCACATACAATCTAACAAAACCGTCTTGAATGAAGTTAGAGACAACTAAGTGCTACTAGAGCCATCTTACAGAAGAAACCGAATGAACCTTTTGGCCCACCCCATAATCACTCAGGAGGTACCTAGAGTACATCCTTTCAAATAACTGATGATCACAAAAACATGTACGTGATGACAGTGTGGGTTACGTTGTAGCATGGTGTTTCCCGGCGCTCTGTTGATGTTCTCCTAAAGTGTTGCGTGTCTGCATGGCACCAAAGGACAAGGAACAATCATCCTCCCAAAGAGCCCAGGAGGAGGGTGGCGAGGCTGTGAGGAGTCCAGTCGTCCTGAGATGGGAAGGGCCAGCTCCTCTGGACAGCCGGGGGTCCAGCTGCTGCATTCCTAAGCACGGTTTTCCCACCCACTATAGCCTCTTCCAGAACCATTATCCCTTTGGGACAATGGGGGATCACAGCAGGTGTAAAAGCAGCAACTAAAACTTCTTCAACCATAGAGGGCAAGGCTACGACTAAGTGAAGCTCCAAAGAGTGGAAGATGGACGTGCAGAAAGGCAGAGGGCCACCAGCAATGGTCCCAGAGGCTGAGAGCATGGCGGAGGGGGCTGCCGCAGGGATCAGGGCCAGGCTGGGTCCAGGGGTGGCCCCTGCAGCTGGCAGACCCTGAGATCCCTGGGCCTCCACAGCAAGTGGGCTCGACCAATGTTAGTGATCGCAGGTCTTCAACATGCTGCGTGGGCTTATTCTACTCCTGACCTGAAGCTTCGCCCCTGACCTCCCCACTCCTGGATTTCGCTTATCCACCCCAATCCTCTTAAGCCTCTAAGAGTGTCCCCTCCCCCTCACCAGAGGGCCTTGGGCTGTTCCCCGGTGTTCCTGCTCTCGCCTTTTCAGAGCTGAGCTCCACTCTCCTGTCCTCAGGGAAGTCTCCCAGGTCCTCCTGCATCTTGACCCAGTCACGTCCACTTATCGTGGCCTCTCCTGGAACTGAGAACTCCTTTACACCGTTTACCCCAATTACTTTTATCTATTTGGGTGACTCCGATGACATCTTTCTCCTACACTGGACTTTAAGAGGAAAGTGACTGCAAGAGGGAAACCTACATTCTTTTCTTTTCTTTTTTTAATGTAAAGACAAATTTTCTGTTGTTGTTGTTGATACGCGGGCCTCTCACTGTTGCGGCCTCTCCCGCTGCGGAGCACAGGCTCCGGACGCACAGGCTCAGCGGCCATGGCTCACGGGCCCAGCCGCTCCGCGGCATGTGGGATCTTCCCGGACCGGGGCACGAACCCGTGTCCCCTGCATCGGCAGGCGGACTCTTAACCACTGTGCCACCAGGGAAGCCCAAGACAAATTTTTTTGAGCAGTTTTAGGTTTACAACAAAATTGAGAAGACGGTACAGAGCTACCTCATATACCCTGCTCCCACACAGGCAGTCTCCTCCCTTATCAATATCACTCGCCAGAGTGGCACGTTCGTTACCAAGGGTGAACCCATATTGTCACATCATAATCACACAAAGTCCACCGTTTACCTTAGGGTTCACTCTCGGTGTTGTACATTCAAATGGATAATGGCATATATCCGTCATTGTAACACCACACACAGTATGTTCTCTGCCCCCCAAATCCTCTGTGCTCCGCCTTTTTGTCTCGCCTCTTCCCCCACAGCCCCAGCCCTGGTAACACTTGATCTTTTTTACTGTCTCCAAAGTCTGGCCTTTTCCAGAAGGTCATATAGTTGGAATTACATGGTGTATATACTCTTCTAGTCCAGATGGAGTTGCATTTAGAACACTAAAGGCAGCCGGGAGGAATAACAGACATCTGAAAGGGGCAGCGAGAAGCCATGTTTCTCTACTGTAGAGGAACAGTGTTGGTAGTGAGGTGGTGTTAGTAGCAACAATAAAGTAATAATAATAATAATGGTGGCTGCCATTTACCATCCATTATGTTGTTTAATTCTCATAACAGCCCTGACGAAGTAGATATTATTACCCTCACTTACAAACAAAGAACACAGGAAAGTTGCCCAAGGTCACACAACTTGTGAGCAAGAGAACCAGTCTTGGAACCTAGTTATTTGCATATTTGACTCTCCCAGGCCCTACACCCATTCTCATCTCCTTATCTTGGGTGTGTATGGAAGTGAGAAAACTAACTTTATATGTGCGGCTTTAAGTGTTTGAGCCCCAGTCCATGGAATCAGCCCATCTTCTTTCCCTGAATCCCTTCCCAGACAGGTCCCCTGAGCTAGACAGTGAACCCACTGGAATTTATAAAGAAGACCCTATGTGAATAGTGCATGGCAGGCTACCAGTAACTCTCCTAATCCTGACTTTATACCCTTTTGCTGGGTACCACCTCATCCTCTTGGAAAAGTCACAAATGTATCTCTAAAACTTGAAGGCACATGGGTTTCTGAACAAAGACTCATACTGTCTCCTTTCAGGTACTTTTCATTTTTATGTTCCAGAAATTGTTCCTTACATAAACAGGAGGTATTTCCCTGTCTCTGCTCAGATACTGTGAGTAATATGCTTTCAGCTGTCTGCAAAGCTGATCAGAGCCAGAACTCCATTTCACCACCTCTAACAACCATTCTTTTCCGGTAGAGAAACTTGCCATAGGACAAGCTCTAGCTTGAGGTAGGTCATAGCAGAGCACTGAGAGGATTATTCAAACTGGATCAATGCAAAAATGTCTGACCTTAAGGTTTACAACGTTCAGAGATTATTGTTATGTCTCCAGTTATTTTTGGCATCGGGAAACATGAGGTCAAGTGACGAAATATTTGGGGGAAGAGGTTTCAGTCAACGGTCACTATTTTTAACATCCCACCCAAGAGTGATCTAACCTTTGCAAAAACCTTTACCTCAAATGCATTTTTATTGTTAGGTCACACTGATAATTCTCTGTTGCATTACTCTTCCTGTTTAAAAAAATAAATTAAAACAATCTAAGAAGGGAGATAATGTTTAATGGAAAAGGGCAGCAATGAGCTAATGGTTGCCTAGCAACTACTAGACATTGTTTTGCTGCTTCACTCTAGAGAAGCCAAAATAGCGGCTATAATCCTTCTCTAGCCCCCTGGACAGTGTAGGTATGAGTGACAGTTCCCTCTGGGCCCAAATCATTTTCTTCTTTGTCTTGGGCAGCAGATCATTCTTTTTTTTTAGCTTCCAAAAGGAGAAAACTCGTTGTCTAATTCTTGAGTACGCTAAAGCCTATACTTTCATCTTTGCAGAAAATCTATGCCTGAACTTCTCAGGTTCTTCCTCTGGGCAGTTTTACTTAAGTATTTTCATCCATTCCCCATTTCTCCCTTTGAGTTTCCCTGTCAATCAATTACCAACCCTGGTGAAGTATTTTTTGAGGTCAAACAAGGCACTTGACATGATTTAGTTTTAGAAAGTCTTCTCCTGTCCAGTCCTCCTTTCTGCTTCCAGGAGGGTGCTGACTGCCCAGTTTTCTAGGGCCCAGAGAAGGCTGGTAAATCTTTGACCATTGGGTATTCTCACAACTGGAGAATGGAGGGAGAGCAGAAACATAGTTATAGAAAGTATGTTAAGACTTTTCAGGATGATAAGCATGATCAGTAAGACTGAATGAACCTATTTTTACAATAACATTTCCCTGAGCTTATTCAGAACCCACAAATCTATTTTAAGGAACCCAAAATATCTGAAGTGCTTTAAGGTTTGCTCTTCTAAAACACAAGTAATTGGAAGTAGGTCTTATGTGGCCTTGACTAAAGAGATGAAATAGCCACTGTGTTATAGGTTGTCCATACTAGCTTGCTGATTTGGGACAGATAGAGGGGACGGGATTTCTTGGCCTTCTTATCTTAGTGGGCTGGGTACTCTAGAACAGGAGTTTTAAGTAGGGTCCTCTAGATAGGAAGTGTTTAGGAGATCCAAGAACCACTGGAATCATATCAGAATACAGTATATATGTTCACATGTGTCTTTTCAGAGAGAGGGTCTGTCTGTGGCCTCCAGAAGTTTAAAAGCCAGTGGCAGAGAGGAAGCTGAGGACCTTTGTCAAGAATCTTTTGGTTTCAGAAAAATATACTGAGGACATTTTAAAGCAAAAATGTCTCCAAAGGAAGGGAAAATAAGAATTTATTAATTAGCAGGTACTTCAGTTCATTCAGTCAGTCAAAATTTTTTATTGAACACCTACTCTGTGCTAGTCATTGTGAAAAGTCCTAGGGATGCAGTCATGAAAAAGGAATGGTCCATTAAACCATGCTGTTGCAGCCAAGGGGACTGAATAACATTGGCTGAATATATATTATGTGCTAGAGTTTTATGTACAGTAATAAAATCTTTACAAACAACCATATAAACTTCAAATTATTATCATATTATATATGAACTCAAATTATATATGAACTGAGAGCTTTCTGACTAAAGTCAGTCCTTTATCCACCCCACCTATAGGAGCTTAATTTGGAGAATTTTGGGGGCAGAATCCAAGAATACACTGAGTTGGGGTTTGGGTAGTTGAAAAGCAGCTTCTGCCTGGAATACGGTACGGTATTGGGTCTGACTTCCCTAAAGATCCAGGGAGAGGATAGAAAATGCTCTGACCATATTTTACACACAAAATTAATACAGTAATATGAGCCAATGGTAACTGAGTGCTTACTGAATGCCAGGTCTCGGGTTAAACTTTCTACGTGTGTTATCTTAATGTCCACAACAAGTTCACAAGGTAAGCATCATTACTAATGCCACTTGACAAATAAGATATTGAGGCTTAGAGAGTTCCCATAGAGAGTGAGAGTCCAGAGCCTAGACTCAAACCCATTTTACTGTCTTTCTTGTCATCTTTATACAGATATTTAACCTCTTTGGGTCATTAGGAAGCTCTTTGAAGGCTGAAGTCACCAGTTATATTTTTGTTTCTTCCAGAAATTTGGCACATGTGGGGAGTAATAACAGTAATACTAACGCACACCCAAACATTCATGCAAGTATCATCAAGAACTATGAAGGGGCTGAGATTTCGCCCTACTTAAAGTCAGCAAGTCAGCCTGCCACTGTTTCATGGATGCTGGTAGAGGATACTGGACTCCTGGATCAGAGACAAAGGACAATTTATTACTCACAAGCAGTAGCCATTGTCTCAGCACTTTTTGCACTGATTCCAATAGTGCGATACTAAGAGGGCCAGATGACACCTGCTCCAGATCTTTATAATGGGAACAGGCATGGCTGCCTTAGCTCCAAAGGAAGACGTTCTTTATCATACTGGACAGTAAGCATGGCCACTCTTTGATCCAGAGGGAGACACTATCTCAATCTTCCAAGGCTGTTTATACACAAACATCCTTGCAAAGATAGCCTGCAACAAAAGGGTAGCTCCGCCTTGCTTGCAAGATGTGGGTAATGCAAGAAACCCCAGAGAACTGTCTCCCCATGAGGATATTACTTGCTATGTACCCGGATCTGAGCACTTTCATATTCATCAATTCCTTTCATCCTCACAGGTCTGTCACATAGGTACTATTAGTAGCTCCATTGTTCAGTAGGAGAACCAAGATACAGAGACGTTGAGTGACCTGCTTGAAGGTGACACAGTTCACAGTGGTAGTGCTGGCATTTGAATCTGGGCTGCTCCAGAGTCCAGGGTGTAACCGCTTCACCGTTTTAACGTTTGCTGGTATCAGCAACACCTGCTCTGGACACTGTCTTTTTCTCCATAGCTTCTCACCACACGAGAGCACAGTGGTTCTCAAACTGAGTGTACATGAGAGTCACCTGCAGGGTTTGTTATACCAATTTCTGATTCGGGTCTGGCCTGGAACTTGAAAACATGCATTTCTCCATCTCCCAGGTGCTGCTGGTCCAGGATCTCACCTTGGGAACCACTGTGATGTTGTCTAGTTTGTTTATGATCTGTCTTTCCCACTAAAATATGGGCTCCATGAAGCTCAGGATTCTCCTGTTTTGCTCACTGCCGTATCCTCAGTGCTTACAATTGTACCTGGAGCATAACAAGCCCTCAACACATATTTACTGAAAGACTCAGGAAAGCAAATGCAGGGAAGTCCATTTCTTCCGGATTCTGTCATTTGACCGTAACTGTGGAAAACACTCTAGTGCCATCCAGGAGCAGTCAGTGTTTCCCACCACGAGACTCGAAGGAAAGGAGCCAGGACAGGACCTGAAGCGGGCGGCGTGCTCCTGATGCAGCGAGGCCACTTACAAGGCTTCTGATCTCGAGAATTGTTGGAGCCACTTCTAGTAATATGTGAATTTCATAAAAATGTCTTCCAAGCTGCAGAGAAACATCTGAGAACGTTAATTAAGCCTTCCGCCATGGGGAATGGAACTTTTATGCACACGGACTTTAGATTTTCTCCTTTTCTTTTCTTTTTGAGCACTGCTGGTAAGGAAGCGAGTCCCAAGTGAGGATTCCAATTGAGTTCTTTGACACGGAACTTTTCTTTTTCTGTTCCTTTTTCTTTGTTAATGAATATGGTTTATGAGTAGAGCCAGGCTTTTGGGGAATATGAGCATTTATATTAATGGAATTAGACTCAGTAATTTTTTTTTTTTTTTTTTTTTGCGGTATGCGGGCCTCTCACTGTTGTGGCCTCTCCTGTTGCGGAGCACAGGCTCCGGATGCGCAGGCTCAGCGGCCACAGCTCACAGGCCCACCTGCTCCGCGGCATGTGGGATCTTCCCAGACGGGGGCACGAACCCATGTCCCCTGCATTGGCAGGCGGACTCTCAACCACTGCGCCACCAGGGAAGCCCAGACTCAGTATTTATACTGAGGTATCCCTCCCTCCCTATGGTTTATGATAAGACGTGCAAGTTTCACTGGCTTGTTTTTGTCTTTCCCATCCCAGCTTACCTGTGTAGAAAGGAGGTGCTACTCCAAGACAACAATCCTTCAGAATTAATGTGCGTTAATCACAGAGGAGCTTATTAAAATGCAGAATCCCAGGCCCCACCCCCAGAGAGGGACCCTGGAGTTCACATTTTTAACAAGTGATTCTTCTGCTTGCTGGTAGTGCATGGATCACACTTTAAGAATCACTGGGGCTTCCCTGGTGGCGCAGCGGTTGAGAGTCCGCCTGCCGATGCAGGGGACGCAGGTTCGTGCCCCGGTCCGGGAAGATCCCACATGCCGCGGAGCGGCTGGGCCCGTGAGCCATGGCCGCTGGGCCTGTGCATCCGGAGCCTGTGCTCCGTCCGCAACGGGAGAGGCCACAACAGTGAGAGGCCCGCGTACCACAAAAGAAAAAGAAGAATCACTGGAAGAGGAATAAAGAGCAAAGGCCTGGCCTAAGCCCTAATCCCAGCTCTTGCATGCTAGAGAGAGGCACAGACTGAGAGTTCTCTCTTAGCCTCCCGGCATCGCAGTTTCCTCATCTATAAAAAAGTATAATATGTATTGGCTTCCTTAGAGGGATGCTCCCCAGAGTATGGAACGTGTAATGAAAACATTTTAGCTTTTCAACCGGCAAGACTTTTATATGATGTATGTAGAATTAAGGTGTTTCTTTGAGGCAGGAGCATATACAGTACTGATTCTCAGCATGTTTAAAAGTTTTTTTCAGTAGAACAATACGATAGTTCCAAGGCTTATATTCTCAATGAGTCATGTATATTTAATACGGACATCAAGACAAGACTTCAAATGGTTCAACTGGAAGGACCAGGTATGTATATATTCACCCATCCACCCATCCATCCATCCACCATCTTTCCATTCACATAAAATGTTGGCCTGTAATCCTGCGCCAGTCTAGCTGCATTAGAATCACTGGAGACCTTGAAAATCAAACAAAAACAGTTCCAAACCACATGCTCAGAGATCCAGTAGGTCTGGGTTGAACTCAGAAATCTACATAAGCGTTCAGAGAATGTGATTTCCACACCCTGGGGGGAGATACCAAGGAAAACTTGAGAGAATGAGGATATAAGATGAGCCTCAAATAAAGGATGGATTTGGCTAGACAGGGGGAGGGGAGGGGCTCAGCACAAACACAGAGGGGGAAAGCACAGAGGCTCTTCCCAGACAGGGTTCCCGGAAGCAAAAGCAGTGTTAGATAGTCTAAAATGTTACCATTCTAGGTGTTGTACAGTTAGGTTTGTGTTTCCCGGAGCGTTAAATACACGGATTCATTCACGTGGACTGTTAATAAGTGGTAGGTGGAAAAGAAGAAAGATCACATTGTTAAACAAATTTGAGAAGCTTGTGATGAACAGCAGCGGGAGGTTACTGACCTCTCAGAGGCCCTGATGTGCTGATGATGTGCACCGTCAAGGTCACAGTGGTGCTAACATGCAGTGTTTCCCAAATGTATTTAACCACAGAAACCTGTTCTTCTTAATGGACCAAGATTCCACGGAACTTACTACGGGAGCTCCTCCTCTCTATATCTGTATGTATCAATATATGTACATACATTTATCTATATATTGGTATTTAAGCACATATCTTTTTTTTTGCGGTATGCGGGCCTCTCACTGTTGTGTCCTCTCCCGCTGCGGAGCACAGGCTCTGGACGCACAGGCTCGGCGGCCGTGGCTCACGGGCCCAGCCGCTCTGCGGCATGTGGGATCTTCCCGGACCGAGGCACGAACCCGTGTCCCCTGCATCGGCAGGCGGACTCTCAACCACTGCGCCACCAGGGAAGCCCTAAGCACATGTCTTATAGTAGTAGATGGTTTCAATTTCTACCGTGTACTCACAGTTGCAGGCGCTCACGAGTTTTTTAAATCTTTAAGCAGCTCAGTTTTCATATTATCTCAGGGAGGGTTATTAAGGGGTTTCACTTATTATTGGAATCAATAATCACAACACCTATGATTTCAAATCCAGCAGGCTTCTACCCAGCACTATCAGGCGTCTCTATTTCTCATGTAATCAAGACACCAGGCAAGGTGGGGATTACGTAAACCCTTCTGACCTCAAGTTTACCACCCCACACCGTTTGTCCAAAGAATCTCCCCCGGATAGAGCTGGGCCCAACTGCCATGACGACGACTGTCTGTCCTGTCCCGTACACGCATCCACACTCCCCGCATCTCCCTTTACTGGGTGGGCCTATCCATCCCCCAGCTGCTGCTTCAGCTGCTACCAGTGCCCGGCTGTCCCTCTTTGAGAGAACTGCCCTCCACTGAGGGAGGCCGCTTTGCCCAGGGGAGTGACGCCCCAGGGAAGGCCCACAGCCATTGGCCGACTGGGATAAGGGCAGGAGAGGCTGTCTCCTTTGCCATAAGGCGCCAAGGCTTAACCAGCTCTTTCCCTTCCTCATCGGGTTCACTCTCTCCCTTACAGGTTTTTCCAGACATGCACACCTTTATACATCACTTTCAGAAGACATCTGAGACGTTGCTTCTTAGAAACCTGATCTGAGGTGGCAATCATTGTGATCCAGATTTAAATCTCTGATTTGGCCAAGATGACCAGGGCCTTCTGAAGCCGCTGTCATCTTACTCGACGGCTCAGCAGTGTTTGTTGCTGTTGACACACCACCTTTCAAATAAGCCTCTTTCCTGTCTTCTGCAACAACCTTCTCTTCTGACCTTCCGGAAGGAAGTTCCACATGAACCTTGCCACAGTGAGTCTAAGTATCACCAGCATTGCTAAAAATGACCTATTACTAAATGTCTGATTTCACACGACGAAATACGACTAAATTACTAAATACGACCTACATTTCCTGCTCTCTGCTACCTGCCTCACTCATCCCACATCACCGTCCATAGGCACCCAACCCTCCCGCACCCCTGTGCAAAGAGTCAGCAAGTCTCGTCAAGTCTTCCCCCGAACACGCCCGACATTCATGCTCTCCCCTCAATTCCCACAGCCTTGGTTTAGGTTCTCATCAGTTCTTCCCTGGGCTATTGAAATACCCTAACTGACCTATCTTCAGGTTTGCCTCCCAACCCATTTCTCATCATGCAAACATGCATTTCTTGCTTGCTTAATATGAGTTGATGTGTCCTCACTCCCTAGAGACACAAGTCCAAACTCCCCCACGCGTCTCACTGTCTGTGCGCAGGGGGGCTCCAGCCACCCTCTCCAGCACCATGGTTCTCCGGCTCGGCCTCCAAACTCCCACGCTACCCCACTGCTAAACTCCTCGCTGCACCTCCAACGTGCCATGCTGCTCCTCCTGCCTGGGATGATCTTGCTTCAACTGGTCTCCTGTATGAAGTCCCAGTTTTATCCTTTTCGACCTAAACTAAGCATCGCCTCTGCCATGACCTCGACTGACTTTCCACGGGTGGCAACTACATTCTCATCTGAGTCTTGTTGAAATGTGATTCTACTTCAGCACTTACCATACATTGTGGGAGATGCTCGGGACCTCTACCAGGCGCCTTGCCTGGCAATCTGAGCGGCTATTTTGCTCAGCACTGTGAACACATCCAAGCAAAATGCTTACATCAAACCACAAATAGCAGTTTGTGGTTTTCAACATCATGCCTCAGTAACACCTGGCTACTACAAGTCAAGGTCACATGCGATGGCCACACGTGGCAGACACCGCTAGCTCTTTACTAAATGTATTTCCTCCCCTTCCTGGGAAACGGTATACGTTTCCCAGCCTCCCTCGCAGTTAGGTGAAGTAATGAGGTTCTAGCTGGTACAAAGTGAGCAGAAGTAATGTATTCCCCTTCCAGGCCAGGCCCATCACCTCCCCTGACTGCTATTCTATGGTTACTTCCCTTCCAGTTGACTGGGATGGTGACCCCCCAGGGTTGCTAGGAAGAGAAAGTCAGAGAGCTGCTGTCAGCCTGGATCTCTGAGTGAGTGCACGGAGCAGAGCCCCCCGGTGACAGGAACATCCTCCTTTGTCCCTTGAGCAGGAAATAAAGTGCTATTGTGTTTGAGTCATTGTAGTTTGGGGACATATTTCTTGTAGTAGTTAACATTTCCCTAACATGGGCAGGCACTGTGACACAGCCATTGGAGTATAAAGGACGTGTTGCTACAGCCTAAGAAAAACTTTAAGCTTAAAATTAGGGAGTATTGTGCAAAACAGTTGCATTCACCCCCTAGTCTCACCCCATCGGTGACCCTCACCTCTGCATGAATCTAAGAAATAAGGTGAAAGTCAGGGTGTCAATCCCACTCACTGTGAGGTGAGTGCTAAGCTAGTGAGTGACCGTAAGCAGCTGCTCAGCAGACTTCACACCCTGGAGAGAACGTATACCCACAGAGCTAAAAATTTTACGTCTAAGTTATTTAATTTATTACATGTAGATTCCTCCTTTGTGTTAACAGCCTACCTAAAAATCAAGTTGTCCAACACACGCTTTATATATGCTTCCCAATCACACTGTGCTTATTCATTTTTGCATCAGCACGAGTTAGTGTCTAACATTCAGTGAATGTCTCTCAGATATCAAGTAGGGAGGAATTCAAAGAAACGCAAGGCTTGTTTCACTACTCCTTGTGACATTCATAATTACTTCTAGTATCACTCACAAATGAAAACACTTTTTATTCTGGGCAGTCATAATTAGATACTATCCATCAAAAAATAAAACGTTTATAGCTGAGGCATATGCAGCCTGAAGATGAAGTGATATATTAACTTCTTGATCAAATGTCAGAACTTACAGATGAATATGAAACAGACATCAATAATTACAGCTTGTACCGCAGATGTTGGTTTCTAAACCTTTCAGTTCAATGAACAAGTAATAACTGGACAGACACACCTTTCAGATATTAGAAGTGGGAAAAGATTACCTCATTCCATACCCGTCACATAGCTGGCCCCCTGCAGCAATTCAGCAAGAGGCAGCCCATGAGCCCCGGAGGAGATGTGGGCTGGGCCTTCTAGAATGACACCAGTAAGGACACAGGAGGAACCCCAGGCAGGAGCACCCAGGAGCCAAGGCTTCTCTTGGACACTACCCTCCGTTCCCATCTCAGTCCCTTTTATTCTGTGTTTCCTTAAGAAACCTGGTCTGGATATAAAAGGCATGTACCAAAATTCAATTTTTTTCTAAATTTCCTCCTACTTGGAAAATTCTTATGTTTTACTTGAATCTACAAAGGGAGTTACTAATATTAATAAAAAGATAATTATCCCTCAGCTAATTCTTGATTTTACAAGCATATCTAAAAACCCAGCGTATCACATGGCACTTAATAGATAGTCCCACCAAAGGCCTGTAGTTGTGTTCCAGGGATCATGGTCACAAGAGCTAGCGTGGCACCACTGCCGTATCTGGAGAAATTTTAGCAAAATGAACACATATCTCCAGAATACTCACAGGAGACTAGGAGGAGATGCTGTTGAAGAAACTGCACACTTCATTTTAACACGAGAGCACAACAGTCTGACTCCTTCCTAAGTTTCTTCATGGCATCTAGATCTTTTACATGCTGCCATGTTCTCGACTGGAGTTGAGAATCCCTTTCCCAGTATGTCTTCGTGCTGATTACAGCTACAACACTGAATGTGTGCGCGCGCGTGTGTCGTGTGTCTTTTAAGGTGAGAAACGTGGAGGGAGGACAAGATAATAAAAACTAAAGAATGCAGCTCTGCTCATTTTAACAAAGTCTACAGAGCACCCCAACCTCAAAAATGGAAAAATGGATCCCATTGTCTCAGTATGCTACTAAGGTCAAGGATAAATAAATTGATAAAAGAATCTTTTGATAGTTCATTGAAATTTACTCCATGTAGAGTCTACTTTCTAGCAGAAAGTCTCTCACTAATTTAAATCTGAAAACCTAGAAAGATGCTCTGATTATTTCATAATCAAAATTAATTCCTTGGAATGCATGCCCTGGGTTTATAACGACTTAGACTTTTCAAAGCATTTTCAGATCCATTACCATGTTAGAAAGCACTGATACCACAAACACCAATCTACATTTGGTCTTGGAAAAAGATTTTCGTGTACATATTTTGTCCAAATATTACTATTTGTTTCGTGAAAGTCAAGGCTAAGACTTTACTAGAGTGTAAATTTTAAGCCAATGAATAAACAGTTGGCTTCAAAAAACATTAAACTGACATGCAAAGCATTTGTTGCTCTGCCAGATTCTAAAAATAAAAGCGACGTCTGCCAACGTGGAAGAACTTGAGTATTTTGGTTGGTTCTGAATTTGACTACCGGGTTTCACTAAGTTCATTTTCCAAAATGGGGCCTGACGTTAATGTTATACTCGTTTCCTCACACATTACCTCTTAAAACAAACTACTCACAACTGGCATCTTATTTAAATATTAACCTCATATATTTTTTATAGTGTAGCAGGACATACCTTTCTAAAAATGTGGTATCTTTACCTGACAAACGAAAATTTGAACATTTGAAAATCAACCTTCATATTTTAAAAATTAAGTTCAAACTTGTCTTACCGAAGAATAAGCTAAGTTATTAAAATATTTAGATAACATTTTAGACAACAGGTATCAGGGAAATCAGGAGATTTTAAAGGTGCGGTTTTAAGCTGTTAGTCAAGTTCAGGTAACATTTTATTCCTGTCCTTGGCCTGCTCCTCCCTCAGCTGTCTCTCTAAAAAACAATAAGCACGTTTAAAATATGGAGTTTTGAGATTTATGATCAGTCGCAAAAACCTGCTTAACTACTGATTTGCAGTTTTGGCCAAGGTTTTTAAGTCTGTCATCAGAACTAATTACAGCAAACCTGAGATTATATATTCAAACTCTTCTTTTGGTGAAAGAATAGAATGTTCTGCTGAAAATCAGAAACACCCTGAGGGCTCCCAAAGAAGAATGCACTATCAACTTTAATTCTCAGAACCAGTGCTGCAAAGCTCAAAATTACTGTTCTTTAGTAAGGCGTTTTAGCCTGAAGCACTCAAACAGTAAACTGCAGTACACTAATGCCACACCCATGGCCTGAAACATATTAATCTCAGTTAACAATACCTGACATTTACATCACTAATCTAACTCAGTCATTCTGGTGGTAGTAAAGGTACAGGTTAAAGCTTCGGGAACTGAAGTTATTACTGATCCAAAAAGAATCTTTATTTCACTGTGACCAGACGGAAAGGACAAATGACTACACTTTGGGGGCAACCTGGGTTTTCTAAGAATAATGTCCCCATTTTAATGCTTTAATGAGTAGAATGTCTAATTCAAATTAAAACAGATTAAAAGTAAAGTGTTCCCAAATGACATGCCAGCAGGGTTAACCCAAGAAAACCAGTCCCTTCCTCTCCCTCAAACCCTCTTCCCATCCCACCCCCTCCTCGGCTGCACCGTTTTAGAGCCTTTCAAAACCCAGGCCCCGAAGAGTGGGGCCTTAGGCGTCATGGCTCCTCTTATCAAATGAATCCCCTGCTACCTGATTCCACCATAATGCCATCTACTCAGGGAAAAAGCTCCCATCCACGTGGGACCTCTGAGTGCGGGAAGGGGGCAACCTCTGGCCCCAGAGCAGGCGGAAGAAGAAGGGTCAGGGGAACTCTGGGTTCAGGGGCTCCCAAATCAGACCCTAAGGGAGGCCACTCCGGCAAGGCCTCAGCACAAGCAGAGTGGGGATGTGCCTGCAGGGGTCACTCACTGCTCTAAGGAAGTGGATCCAGGGGGAAAGGGGGGCAGAGACTGCAGGGAGGTGCCTGTGCTGGGGCCCTATGCATGAGAATACTCATACTACCTGCCTGCTCAAAGCGAACATTTTTCATGTTTCAGACAAAACCACTGGATTGTGTAGCGGATATTTCCCCCATGAAGCATTTTTTCAGAGGAAAATTTCCTATACTCTAAGTCTGTATTCACCTATAAGGAGTTTGAAATAAGATGCTGTAGCTAAGCAGGGTATGATCATATCCACAGAACCCAACAGGGAATATTAAATCATAAAATGTTAGATTTTCCAATATTTAGTCTCTCTCTCCATTATGAATTCTATAAGAAGGTACACAATCTCTTAAAATCTTGCTTTCTCTATTATACTGGCTTTTGTCACCTAAGTGGAAGCAAGATACTATTTTTGTTCTCGTAAATAGCAATTAGTTGCTCACTTATTCCAGAACACAGAAAAATAAAATATGCCACCCCAAATAAGTAAAATTTGATTAACTGTTTGTAAGTAAATAAAAAAATATGCCACCACAAATAAGTAAAATTTGATTACTGTTTGCCGATTCAGGGGACGCGGGTTCGTGCCCCGGTCCGGGAAGATCCCACATGCTGCGGAGCGGCTGGGCCCGTGAGCCATGGCCGCTCAGCCTGCGCATCCAGAGCCTGTGCTCCGCGACGGGAGAGGCCACAGCAGTGAGAAGCCCGCGTACCACAAAGAAAAATAGAATAAAATAAAACAAAAATAACAAAATAATACTACTAGTAATATCATCATGACTCATTTTCTATGTTCCTGAATTTATATTATCAACCTAGAGAGTTTGTGTCGGACAGCAGACACCTCTGATGAAAGCTGAAGAAGGGAAGAGACCTGATGAAAGCCACAATAAGCAGTCCTTCACCTCCACTGGGCACCAAGAGGAGGTGCCAAAATACCTAGGCCTACCCCCAAATCACAACATCCAGCTGTGGTCTTGTCCATCAGCTTGTGACAATTTCTCAAAGCCCCTTCTAGTTCAGACTACGAAACACACTTTCAGTGAAAACCACTTCCCAGGGCACCAATCCCCGTTATCCTCATTCACTCACTCAGTCTCTCCAGGAGTGATGGGGAAGAGGAGAAAAAATAATCAAACCATGTTTGTTCTTAGAAGGTTCAGAGTTACACTGTCTTGAGTTATAACTGTCTAATACTATTATACCAATTTCTCTTCTAAGAACTATCTCATAATTTAAAGAACGACATGGCTGAGAGAGAGATTTAGGAAGACACTTCCAGGCAGAGAACTTGAATTTAAATCATCCTCTAAATACTACATTCTGTCCTTTTTACAAACTGTGATATTTAATCTGAAGGTACACAAAAATTAATCAATTGCTTTTATTATGTGACTGTGAAATATCAACTCTACTGTCTCCAATAAAGAACCAATAATTACTTTTATAACATTAAGATAAAGTCATTTGTGAAGACAGTATCTTTCTTGCACTTATGACTAATCCATTATAAACAAATGCCAATCTTAAAAACACAGCTCCAGAATAAGTGCAGTTACACTGAGTACAGATAAGAAAGTACAAGGAGCTCATTGGCTATGCTACACCAAGTGGATGAAAAGTAAAATTGATTTTATACTGGAGGTCTATATAAATAAATAAATAAAATCCTATCTTTTTTTTTCCTGTATGTATGCTTAGATTTCTTGTACAAACAACAGAATGCTCCATTTCATTCACTTCAGCAGGATGAACTCTTTAGAAAAAGACTGAAAAAAGATTTGATAATCAACTTCCAAATTTTATGCTTATTTTTTTCTATTTCCATCAATTTTCCAACATAGTTAACATGAACAGGAAAATCTTTCCAGTAAATTAAGCAACTGAAGACTCAAGTGAAGTCTCAAAGGTCTTGAAGACTCTGGCAAGTCACATATATCCCATGTTGCTTTTGGTTTCCCACCTCTTCTTTGCTTCAAACCTAAAATGAAGAATACGAAAATCCCAATTTATTTCTAAATACTTTCCTAAAGTAACATGTTTACTAAGCGCCAAAGTAAAATAAACTTTAAAAGTTTTCACATACTCCATCAATTACAAAATAAACATCGAACAGGAGGAAGAAATGCCTCCATATTTATAATCTGATAAACATGCAGCAAAGATACAAAGAATAAAATGAATAACAATTACACACAAACTGGATTCACCAAATATATCACAGGATTTCTGTAATTCCTATGAATTTAGTAGAATTACTAATTTAAAAAATCTTGAACTCACCCCCAGGCAAGTTTCTTCTTTTTCCGAGCAACCTGTGAATTTTCAGCATCCTTTTTGGCTTTTACAAAGTTGTGGCAGGCAATCGCTTTGGCAATTTTTACACCAAGCTAAGAATTACACAGGAGGAAAAGTGAAAATAAATATTCTAGCTGATACAAGAATTACAGTGATACAAATACTCGAGAATTTGTGGGTATGAAACCCATGTCGGCGTTGCTTTAGACATGCTAAGAATAGAAATTCTTATGCTCGGCCCCCAAAACCACCGCATTACAACAAATACAAAGATGTAGCTAGCCGCTATTCTCCCCCCACAGACCTTTATCCCAACCGTACCAGCCTCCCAGTCTCCCAGATGGAACTCCTTCCCACACTACGGCCCGTCGAGGGTCCACGGGCGCTGTGGATGAAGATCTTGAAGCGCTTTCAGCATTTCAGTAGGCCAGACAGGAATTTACCCCGATAAGGCTGCACAGGCTGACAGAGACATCCAGTTTCTTTGCTCTGGGCTAGAATTACAGAAACTCAGTATGGGTGTACCCGTTATCTCACGCTGATCAGAAGCTCAGATTGGCAGTCATAGATGTGATTAATAAAACACAGGAAAGCTAATTACTACTTCATAAACACAGTTTGTGTGATGGGCAATCGCTTGTCACTCACTGATAGAAAAAGGAATACAAGGGGTGCCAAGAGGCAAAGAGGCGGGGCACCAGGACCACAGTACCGAAGTGTTCCCTCTGCCAGTCGCCCGTGCGTGCATGCTCCCCCCTTACACCCATCTGCCCCAGTGCTAGAAGGTTGAAGCAGAACAAAGCCTCCTCTCACCCCACCCCCGGAAGACTTCACTAACTCAACCCAACAAAGTCTTTATTTCTTTATTTCTCTAGCCCTTCAGCTTCTGTGCCATAACCTATGGTACAGCTCTCTGGCCACAGAGCTGTTCCTCGGTGAGCGTCTCCAGGACAGGCATGGTAATCCCCTAGTTTTGGTGGGCTCTGATTTTAAAAATGCCCACCTATATGGATGGCTCAAAAGTATCTGTTAAGAACCCAGGTTAAACAACAAAGCCTAAAAATCTCTTCCTGGTACTTCTTTCCTTTTCTCTCTCTATACACAGCCTACTGCATTTCAGTAGCCAGCAGACTTGTGGACAAGAGGCAAGGACCCAGAAGCTATTCCCAAGTCAAAGTATTACAGCCCAAGGTTTAGGGACCTGCTGGCCAACAGTGAGGCACGGCAGGCAGTCAGGGGCTTGTGTGGAAGGAGAGAAGCCGACTTAGGAAAGTGAGGTTTGACATGCCCGACACTCCTTTCAGCTCATCTTGGAGAACAGTTTCCTTTAGAATAAAACAAACAAGCAGTCATCAAGCACTGACCGGGGTTTATAAATGAGAACAAATACAGATCTGATTTTTCAGTCTAGGAAAGAATACACATAAAGAAGGTAAGTAAATGGAAGCAATATGACAATCAAGCCGGCGTGCTGAGGTAGTCGACACCAAAAGGAAAGCCACTGAAGGAAGGAGGGTCGATTGTGGCTGTGAGCCCACCTGGGAAAGCAGACCAACTCGGAGCCTTCCTGACACTCAAGCCAACACTAGCAGCAGCATCTTTTTTCACAAGGACGACATTCATTCAATCAATATCACAAGGGCACAAATGCATTATTTTGCCAGGCACTGTTGCAGGCGCTGCAGATACAGCTGTTAAAAAGAGGGCTTCGGGGCAGGCGGGGGGTGGGGCAGCTGGGGAGAAGGGGTTGCCAGTTACATCTGACTGCTTCAATCCCCGACCTGTTCTTTTGGCTCTCTTTTCATTTCCAGTTCTTTATTACAGAAAAATTCATATAAGTCAACTATAAAAAAGGTTAAGAATCAAAGGGCTGTAGCATCATCGTCTAAGGAGAAAACGAAGCTCTGGAAGAATGCTCTGGAATCATTTAGCACGAAGATGGATTTCCTATCAACTGAAACACCATTCACTTGTCATAAATGTAAAAACATCAAGTTACGCCTGTCTGGTTAGGCTAGTCAAAACTGCAGTAACAAACAAACCCCCAAATCTCAGGGGCTGAACTTTTATTTCGTGTTTCACTTAATGTCAGCTGTGACTGGCAGGTCTCCCCATCTTGTGGTGCCAACATCTCAGCACGTGGCTTTCAAGGCGCTGTGGCAGAGGAGGAGATGGCCAGAGGGTCTCACACTGGCTCCTTAATGCTTTAGTGCAGAAGCGACACACAGCGTTTCTGCTCAAAGCCGTCTGGTCAGAACTACTCACAATTCCACCTGGCTGCGAGGCGGCTGGCCACAGGGGTGCTGGGGACATCAGGGGAACACTAAATGCACCTAATGAACTGTCTACTGTCATAACATGCAGCTTGCCGCCTGGGTTTAAGAGGTACACTGGGTCTCTCCACATTCGTGTAGGATATTTAGTCTCCTCTCTGTCCCCCACCTCCCAAAGATAAAACACAGAACTCAGTATTTGCCTATCTAATTATATTCCTATGTTTTAGACAGCATATGCAAATTTGAAATATGATATAGTTTTGCCAGGATCACCCCCTAACTAAAGTTCCACTCAGCTAGTTTATCTTATATTTAAATTGAGCCTATACTTTTGAGCATGAAACAAAAATGACCTGAACTATATTTGCCATGTACCATTAACCCCGTGACAAAATTATTTCCTAAAACTGTTGTAAATTAAGACGCAGCTTACAGTTTTAGCTTATTGAAATTTCCCAGTATGGATTTTCTGGTTTGGGGATAGACAAACCAAAGAGCATCTCAGTGTGTCTGGACATTGACCGTGGTCATGTGATTTAAGTGGGGCCTCTTCAACGTGGTCATATACTCTTACAATGTAAAAGATTTTAGTTTTCTAGCAACACGAAGGACAAACCCAGCACAATCAGCATCACAGTGAAGACTGAGAGCACATATGCCACAGAAGACATAGCACAAACTTGTTAAAAAGAATTCATTACAATGTAAGAAACATGTATTTACATGAGAGGGCTCCATCGCTTTGTAGACTAATTAAATATAGTAAATGATTAGGTACGTAGGCCATACGTTCAAGCAGACCTGTTTGTAGGAAAGGTATATTTTCTAACTGTATTTTGCCTGGTGTTAGGTTCAATGAAATGTTCTTTAACTGATGAACATTAAACAAGCCTGGTCTATGCATTTTACAGAAAGAATCTTTTAGCTTGTAATGATGATGAAAAGTCTTATCAATGTTGTGTCCTTCCCATGCTTAAAATGAATGTTTCACTTATTCCTGTGGAGAAAGTAAAAAGAATGGAAATATTTGGAAATATGGAAGGATCATGAGATCTTCTATAGAAGACACAGTTGAGAAGAAACATGTTTTCTCAGGCAAGATGACCAGCCCACGTTCCAGAAGATAAAAGAATACCGTGCTATGTTTCCGTATTACAAACAAACAATATAGGCCCACAAGGATCCCCCTTCTGCTTCTCTAAAAAGAAAAATGCACCTTCGTGCCCAATGTAAACATCACAAAAGCTTGGTCAATGGTTTTTATATTAAAAAACTGTTTCAGGTCATCAGATAACTATAGCAACACAATGTGGGAAGAAATTTTTTTAACCAAACAAAAATATATACAGAATTTCTTGTATGTGTAGCCAAAGTATCAGCATTTTCCATATAGAACATCCAATATTTTGCTGCATTTTAATTAAGGTGTCTAAACATTATCACAAAGAACTGCAAATTGGTCAGAGCAAACGGTAAGGAAAATTAAGCTCTAAAGGCTTTTTATCACCATATTTCAGGAACCAAGGGTGTAAAATGTTCTAATTTGGGATATATTAAAAGCCATAAAAGGTCTTTCAAAAAGATTAATGGTACTTTGCTTGGATTTAAGATAAGGGCTTTAGCTGGTTGGAAAAGCAGGGCCCTGGCTGGACCCTTGAGGCATTCATCTTTACAGCCACTTGGAAGATTTGTAAAAGCGTCTGCATAACCTCAAGCAAATGCACCCGGCGACATTTTTTTAATTCCTTTCAATTTTACAGGTTTAGCATGCGCAAATCATATTGGGTTGTAAAATAGATATAATGGCACATCTTGTAACACAGTAGAGATTTTTAAAAGACAAACTCGCAAAATAAAGTTCATTTTTCTCACTAAACCTTGCCCTACTGAAGTTTGCCGGTAATCATTTGAAGCATCTGATTCAAACAGCTTAATCTAGCATCACTGTAAACTTCTTATCCATTTCATAAAATACTTTACTCACCTTTGAATTACTAGCTTGTAACAGATTTATGAAGTTTTCCTCCCTTCTGAACACTTTCAAGGCACTTATTTAAAAATACCAATTATCATACTTTAACTTTTGATGGAATAATAGGTCTCTATGAAAAAATATTTATGCCATTCTCTTTTGTTCTTTAATTAAATGAAAACAGATGTTTTCTGAAGTAAAGCGGAACCATTACTGGAGCACTTAAAGTGTTAAGGTCTTTAATTTCTATATCAGTTTGGTCGACAATTCATGATTGTCTTTACTCGAGCTCAACATTAATGTCAAGCAAGTTACCTAGGAGACGAAAGAGATCAAAGAGACAAAAACCCCTCCAATGTCTGATTAATCAAGCCTGCAAACAGCTTATTTCTTTTCGCCTGCATGCAAGTATGAAAATGAGATTCTGGGAGCCGAACATTGTGCAGATTTGTTCATTCTTATCAGAACAAAGCCAGCGGCAGCTTATTTCATGGATCATTGGCACTGTCATCAGTGCTACACAGAACGGGTGACAGCTCCTCATTTTGAGGCTTGAACAAAATTAGCAAAAAGTCGGCACAAATTAGCCTCTCATCTTTTTGGTAATATGACATTATTCATTTACTTTTTATCCAATTTTTAATTTTTTCCTTGTCAGCTATCCCTTTCTAGTGTCTCCTGCATGGCATCACAAAATGCCTTCTTAGAAACAAGCAGAGAAATAGCCAAAGTTGGAATAACATGCAAAGTTCAAAAAGCAAAGAAGAAAAAGCACTTCCAAGGACTGATGATGCTTTATTTTTTTTTTTTAGTAACTTTCAAAACTTTGCAAAAATATTAACAGCTCAGAACACCATGCAGTTAAGGAGTTTTATGAAATCGCTAGTATATTTCAATAAAGAAGATGATGTGGCTAATGTATTTCACTCAAACCACAATTTAACATGGCAGGTGCTATAGTAAATTCAGGATGTCTCCACTCGGATCGGTACCTTTCTCTCCACGGTCATACCTGAGATGCCAAAGCTCTGAGGACAGCAAATAAGCTCTGCCATATCCAGTCATTTAAACACTGACTGTAAATCAAGTCTTTTTCTCTCTGTTAGAGGAAACAGCCCAATTTCACTGTCATCTTAAAATGTGCACACACAGGTTTGCATGTTTGTGTACTACTTACATCTATGTTGTGTGCACAACTGTACAAACACCTATTATTTATTTTTATACCTACAACTTCATTATCAGTTAAATCCAAATGGTTTTTATTTCAAAGCATAACCCAACAAACCCTGTTTTTAAAATACATTATAAGATATATTTGTATAGACATATTACATATATATGCGTATGTGTGTGTGTGTGTGTGTGTGTGTGTGTGTGTATGATTCATCTTGCAATTTATAAAAAAATTTTGTATTTGGTCCATGAGGTATGAGAAGATAGACTTTGATTCATATCCTCAACTCTGATTTCATAGCGGAATAGTTTATATAACACCTGGTTTAATGATAACTGTTAAGGCTTCAAATCATATGTAGATTACAGTATTCCAAAGCGGGGAGAAAAGATGTTATACTGTTGAAATCACTCCTGGATAGAGACATTTATATTCAAGCAACTTATTCCATTCATAAGGGAAAAAAGCATTAAAAAATTAACCATAAGCTGTTAGATGCTTTACACAGTCCCCATCAGAAAGACAGTTTTTTAAAGAACTGTAGTACTGTTTTCAGCAATTTCTTTATCTCTGTTCTTCTAAGTAAGAAAGCTTATTAACAAGCTTTGAACTTAAAATCACATTTACAATAATGTGCCATCAACAGTTTTATAAGCTAATTAGAAAAAGATTAATTAATGACTGGCTGCTAATAAAATGGCAATCATGAAGAAAGAAACCATGGGTGCTAAGCTTCAACTACCACCAATTAAGAGCTAATTACAAACAAATTATATATGTGTTTTGCTGTGGGCTTTAATTTACTAAAATGGTTTTAATTAAAAGAGAAAACATGCTGATTAATTGAACTGCAGAAAAAATCTACAGTATAAACTGTGCTTTGTCTGTCTCTTTAATTAGACTTGTAACATCTGAATTTTTTTTTTAAGGTTTGTTAAAAGCACAGATAAACATAATTAAAAGAGAGTATAAGGAACACCATTCTAGGTGATCACCCAATCATTCCCCAGAGGTTAAAAGAAAATGTCCTCAGTGCAATGAGATCTAAAAAGCACACCTAGAAGCCTGAGAGGAAAACCCATCCCTCGGTACCATTTTTATTTTTCTCTTGAAGTTGGAGCATTTCTAAAATGCTCCAACTTCAAGGATGTACACCATTTTTTACAGGAAAGAACGTATCTTTAGGTTCCACGTAAAGGAATTCAACTAGGCCTTCCCTCACCTGGATAGGCATAGCAGATTTTCCATACGATGTGCTAATTGTTCATCTATATGAAATAACTGAGTTACTTTTAAGAACTAAGGAGAACAAGGCTTCAAAGAATTAAAATCACCATTTAAAGGTCCCGCATACTATGCACAGACTACAAAATGACACACAGCGGAACATCTAAATTAAAAAACCACTGAGAAATGACCAAAGTTAATGAAAGTGAGTCAGTTCTAGATGATCCTAAATGGAAGCACACACCCCTCCCACCCCTCCCTCCGCGGCAGGCAGAGCGCAGCCGGCTTCCCCAGGTGGCTGATCACTGCCAACTAACAAGAGCCTGTTCAGTGAGGGTTTTCTCTCCCTCGTGTCCTAGATTCTCTCCCAATGCTAATCAGTGAAATATACCACAAAGAAACTGGTCCTACACTCTGCTAACTGGAAAGAGAAAAAGAAAGAAAGAAAGAAAAAGTAAGGGATGGAAGTCAGCGTAGGAAAATTTCAAATAGGGGCATAAAACAAATTTTGCCAGAGTTTGCAGGCATTAGATGACTTTGTCTGAAATAATATATTCTTCATATACACCCCTGGTACTAGCAAAAAAGGAAATCTCCTTTCTGTAAAAATAAAATGTTGAAATGGAGATATTTAATTTTAAACTCTTAATATGTACAAATGAGTACTATTTAATGCATTTTTACTTTGTTTACCTTACCTTCAGTGGCTGGAAAACACAATAATTAAGAAAATAGAAAGCACCTGCCAGCCTTCATGGGTTCTAATGATAAATTCTTACAATAGCTAACTGGAATACACGTTCAGCTTCATACCTGAACAAATCGTTTTACCTTTGCAATCATGGCTGTTACGATAGTTCTAAAACTAGTCACAAAAACAGGAAGAAAACAATTTTGCTCTCTGGAATACAGAATAAAGAGTTTAGAACCACACGACTTGCTTCACTATAATGTCTTTCAATTTAGTCTTTTTTTTGTGTGTGATGCAAACACCCTTCCTAAAATACCGAAGCTCTGAAAACAGCACTGATGAGAAGTAACTTCAAACTGATCAAGTTTGGCAGCATCTCTATCTCAAAAATGTAAACAGATGTTTCAATTCTGAACTCTAGATATGAGAATGCTCCAGGTACTTTTTGATGGATAAATCTGTCAAAATTGTACTATTTGGGGCAGGGTTTTTTTCTTTTTTGCGCGTGGGGCGGGGGGGGCGGGCAGTGAATTCAAGCTCTTATTCCATCAGACAACATAGCATGTACATCGACATAAAATTAATAACCAAAATGAAAAGGGTGAATTGTAGCCAGAATCCTCCCAGGGAAGCTAAAGCCTAACAACGAACGGTACTGGAAAAGTTCTGAATGCTAGGGCCAAGTGCTGTAGCATCTGAAATATTTCTGAGAAAGGACCACTTCTCACATGTTAACATAAAATACAGATGCTATCTCCTCAAATATATATGTGTGTGTGTGTGTGTGTGTGTATGTGTGTGTGTGTGTGTATCCCTCTCCAATGAGAATGCCTTCAGATTTTCTAGGAAATGGCTCTAAAAATAGAACTTAGGCAAATTAATAATCTGCCCAAATTTAGAGAGTATTTAATGTACTGAGCTAGGAAAGAATACAACTCAATCAATTCAAACATTAGTTTCTAAAAAGGCCACTCCTACCTTTGTTATTTAAATATTAACAAACTATTACTATTTCAACATTATTAAGTTTACCTATGTTTAGAATCCAAAAATCTAGGTAGTCTATTTAGTAAATTTAATAAAGTTAAAATTAAATTCTCAGTTTAATTCATACTGCCAATGTAATATTTATCTATATCTATAAAAAGAATACTATCAAAGTGAGATACTTTTTTAAAATCATTTTATACTTGTGATACCTTGGTTAGGTTCTAAATAAATACTATACTTAACAGCACTAAAGGCTGAAGTCATTGCCTTAGGCCTCCATCCAGAAGTTGCAGCAAAAGAGCTTTAAAATGTGAAACATTTTATTCATTACTCCAAACTGAAAGGTTTTGGCCTTAGCAAAGATGGTAGCAGATTATAACCAAAATATCTCAGATGGGAATATTAAAACCTTGCAAATTATTTTTTTAATGACTATTCTAAGTTATACGAAATGGTTATAACATTACAACATGAAGTATGTACTGATGTTTTCAAGGAATTAAGTTTAGCTGGTGCTGCCGAAGGCCATCCTATTTGAGTCACTTACAGAAAAGGCAACCTTTAAGGGCATGAGGTATACAAAGCGCAAACCAAATTCACAGGCCACCTCCCTTCCCCGCTCATTTCTGCCCTGACATTGTACAGCTATAATTGAAAGCAACAGATGTAGCTAACGTAGGTGTGACTCATTCGACGGGAGAAACTCACTGTCTGCTGCCAAACCACGCTGGTTTTTATCTACAGCAGGCTACCACAAAGACGCCTAGAGAAAAATTCTCTTTCCAAAATGGGAGATTCAGCTGAAGTGCAGCTTACTTTATTAAATCTAGGCTTTAGCACTTAATTTTGAGATACTTGTTTCTCCTGGTTTCTACAAATTGGTATGATCTGGATTGTAACGAAGATGGTGTGCCAGAAAAGGCAAGCACCAAAGGACGGCATTTTCGAGGATCACTATCAATGAACGGAATGTCCTTCCAATTCAGGCCTGAGGTTAACGAGCTACGAATGTGCTCAGACACCTGTGTGCATGTGCGTGTGTGAATGTACACGTATGACATATATATATAAATAGTATTGTTTAAAAAAAGAACTTTTGTTTTCAAATTAGAACAGTTTCATCAGTATGACACAAACCCAAGTGTACTTTTCCACTTTAGCTCTCCTCCAAGACTGTTAACAACAAGGAAGGATTTAATCAACAGGACTTTTCCACTTTAGCTCTCCTCCAAGATTGTTAACAACAAAGAAGGATTTAATCAACAGGAGGGACAGTCCCAAAGCAACCACATTACTACACGGCAAAACCAAACTTGATAGCACAATCTAGCTTTCCAACATGTGAACCTGAGCCATCCCCCAAACCAGATTAAATACATCTTTAACGTCATCATTAATTTAAGGGAATATGATTCTGGAAAAATATATGCTTGCTGTGTCATAATGCTAGTGCACTGACAGCTTTGTTCTGGCATGCCAGTTTGTTCTGTTTTGTTTTGCCCTGTTTTGAGGAACTGTTTTCAAGGCCCATTCTCAGACATGGCTCTTCTTTTGGCTTCACTTTTCTCAATACTGATGCCGCCCTATTGGTTTCACAGGCTTATAAATGTTAAACATCGAAAATTAGTTTCACTTATTATGGTTGGAAAAGGCTTTAAGAACTCTGGGGTCTGTGCCTCTGAGCAAAGGCTTTATCAGCAAGTCCCAGTCACTGCTTCTTAAAAAGAAGAAAACGGTACTGATTAAAAACCCATATACCTGATTTCCAAAAGGACACCTACCATGCACATATACATTTAATTCATAAAGGGTTTCTGCCCCAAACTCACAATTACTTACTTCGCAAAATCCCATCTTTCATATCCACAGTGATTCGCACCAAGGAGATAAACATGAGAAACTAAACCTCAAACTAAACTATTCATTCAAGAATTCCATCTTGATTACTTTAGTTATTCTTCGCGGGTGTTTAATTAACACGGCATCAGTATCTCTCCAATGTCTGTGTCTGACCAGCAAAAACTTTCCAAATGTTTTTCCACTTATACATGTAAAAGAATAGGGCCCAAATTATTGTTTTTCCTTTTAATCAGAATTCTTTAACCCCACACTACATACATTTCTTTTACCAGAACAAAGCATTATACTTGTATGCAAGTAAAAAGAACACTTGGGGAAAATGTTTACTATCCTTACAAGTGCTAAAAATAGTATAAATTCCTAAAGCAATCTCATTCATATGTCATGAAGTGTGGCAGGAAATAACAACTCTTAAAATGGAAAATACCTGGCCAGTGTTATGCAATTCCCATTTCTAAAATAGCAGTCTGACAAAACAAAACACAGAAACTTAGTATTCTCAAAGGAAACACAGATTTCTGAGGCCTCGGAGGCACTACTTCTGTTCCCTCTGACAAACAGCTTCCTGCGGCAGGGAAAGGAGAGCTCACGCGTGGCCACTGATGAGGCAGACAAGGAGGGAGTGAACATGCAACCCTGGTGGACGCAAGGCCACTGCAACCCCAGCCCTCCCAGCGCATCACTTAGGGAAACTATATCCAATTCCCAATTGACCAGGTTACCGAGAGATTTAGTATAGATACATAAAAGATTCTAGAATCCGGTATCTCACTGAAGGCACATTTTAGATCTGATTTGCCAGGTAAAGATGATAAGTACAATCAAATAATGTTTTCAAGATCTTACTGTAATAATAATTGTCTTGAGCAGGAAAACAATCAGCAGTGAATATTGAAACTAGCAAGTAAAGAACAGTGAGGAAAAGCATATTTATAGTCTCAAATCATCTCCCATCTCTCCATACGATACTCATAATTATATAGGGAAGAACAGTAACGTTATAGAGGGGAAACCTGGAGACACCACCTTACCCAAATAATCAAAGGAACATAAGCAATAAATTGGACAAATAGATATCACATGCCTCCTGATATCTTGCACTGAGAAGGACACACTATCATGTCTGTGATCTTCCTGCCAAAAAATGCATAACCTGAATCTAATCATGAGGAAGCATCAGACAAACAAAAACTGAGGGGCATCCTACAACATAAGTGGCCTCTACTCTCCAAAAATACTAAGGTCCTGAGAAACAAAGACAGACTGAGGAAACATTCCAGATTAAAGAAGACTAAAAAGACATGACCAGAAAAAAAATTTTCTTTTGCTATAAAGGAAATCAGTGACATATTTGGTAAATCTAAATAAGGTACATAAATTAGAAAGAATGGTAAAGCAAATGTTAACTGTTAACATTTTGCAAATTTTGCAACTTTCTGAAAGTTTGAAATTATTTCAAGATAAAAGATTTTTTTAAAAAAAATCAAAGTGTTCAACTCTTAAAATTTTAGCATTACTAACTTTACCTAAAAGGAACACAGTGCTGCAGTAAAGTAAATGCTTCTCTCTGAATTCCCCTGGCCTCTGGTATGGGTGCTAAAAAACAGAAAAAAGACAAAAAGAAAAATAGCCAGCCATGGATGGATCACGGGCAGCCCACATTCTAACGTTATAGACCAGGGCTGGCATTACTCTTTCTTCCTTTAGCAAAGCAAAGATCTGAGGAAACTTAGTGACTGAAGAAGCCACTACAATAACTAACAGCTAACACTGAAATCCTACTGAGTTTGTGGTACCATTCAACACACCATCAAATTCACTGCATTCAAATGTAATACCTGAATCTTTCTACTTGGAAAGAGAATAATAAAATGCTATTATACTCAATGAATGCTATAATCAATGAAATCAAAATATGGTTATTTTAAAGATGAAAAGAGCAATTTTCAAACTGAAAGCACAAGAATATCATAGGCTAGGAGGGATGAATGAATCTTACCAAAAAAAAAAAAAAACCCTTTTTTAAAATCTCACATTTTTGAAAGGTCACATAACTGCCATTTACGCTGCTTCTCACCTAGGTCCCAAACTCAAGCGCACAGCTTCCTAAGTTTCTTTAGATTAGCCATTAATAAATGCACATACATATACATAAACATTATAAATGGAAGTATCAATATCTAATGTGACAACTGATTTTAAGGCTTAGGGGGAAAAAAAGATAACCTGTGAATCCCTAAGCCTTGCTTCTGAACTGGTTTTCTCCCCTACATGAAAGTATAAATCCCACAAGATACTTGTGGCCAGCAACCAAATAGAGAAAACAAACAAGCCAACATACAGCCACCAGTGGTAGATGTTTTGACATCAGCGGATGTAAGAGTGGAATGGTGTTTCCATAGAAGAATTTACTGAAACAGTAATTTCACCACTAGTCTTAGTTTAGAAAAAATGTTCACAAAAATGTGAATAAGAAAGATCAGTGCACGTGCCAAGAGTTTACACAGGTGACCGATGATATTCTCTATGTAATTAAACACCATGGAGTAGTTATAGTTTAAGAATGAGGCAAAGAAGGTAGGGATATATTAAAAAAGAAAGCTTTGATAGAGCTTTCTTCCTAGAAACTAGGACAAAAAAGATTTACAAAACAACGACAAAAAAACATATGCCAATTATGAGCTCTTTATGTGTGACTTTACCTAGCGATACCTGGCAGTCATTCCTAATTGGAGGAATATTCCTCCCAGAGGGTGCAAGTGAGAACCTTCTGATGCCTTGGTACTTGGAAAAAGAATATTCAATATACCTATTAGTTTTACACTATAGACTATAGGTTTTAAAAAAAAGGCTGAAAATTCTTTAGGGTTGAGGCAACTACTTAGAATATGCAGTAAGAAAGCATTCTGGGGAGCAAGGGTTAGGAACATGTTGAGAGGTGTGACATTAGAACACACGGCTGCCCTCAGGGAGAGTTAAACTGAGTTAAAGATGCAAATGGAAAAAGAAAGCTAGCCTTTTAATCATAACTGGCAAAAAGCTCTCTGAACTAGATGAAATCTAGGGGTTGAATATTAATCATGGATTATTTCCAGCACAAGATTTAGATCAGAATAATTTAATAACATTAAAGACAAAAATAAAACCCAGCATTTCGAAATAAAAGGTGGATTTAAGAGGGAAGAAAACGGACAGAAAGGAAAATCTTAGGTCAAATATTTGAATACTGAACTTACTCATGATCACAGAAAGAACATACGCTCATTTTAGAAGATCTGGAAGCACAGAAGAGTGTCACCAGTTGGGCTGACTCACCTCTCGAGTAGCTAGCTGATTGCTGAGCTCCTCAGCCTTCTCAATGTTCCACTCTTCCACAGCCTGGTCTATGCTCTTTTCAAGGCCCGACTAGAAAGAAAAGAAACCTAAAAGTTAGAGGCAAGAGAGAAAGGCAAACATTTGCTAGTAAAGACTACGTCACAGGACCACACCAAACACATTACATATTTAGACTACTTAATTTTCACAATGATCGTATACGGTAGTTGGTACCACTCCCATTTACTGATGAGAAGGTGGTTCAGAGGTATTAAATAACTTAGCCAAGGTCAGGTCATTTTTTGAACTAAGAAAAAGGAGATGCAAATCCAAACTTCTGTGACCCTAAGGACTACGCTTTCCCTTAATAACAATATAATGCTAATGATAATAAGTCAGAAATTATGGCATGCTTATTATGTGGTACACCCTGTGCTTAGTACTATAAGAAAGCTCATTTAATCCACATAACAACTCAATGACATTATACCGTTATCCTGTTTTGAACATGAGGAAACAGAAGCTTAGACTCACTAATTTGGCCAAGGTCACAGCGTCTGTAAATGTTAAAGCCACCATCACATGAATCTAGGTTTGCCCAGAGCCTGTATTCTAAACCACCATTTTCCTCTGCCTCTTTTCACTATGGCCTATTCCTGTAACTTGAGACTTTCATTCAACAGCCCCTCCTAGTCTCTGACGATGGGATGGGTACTAAGTTGGATATTAAACATGGGAAGAAAGTTATATATAAGAATGATTGTACTTTCCTATGGAAATGTTATTTACTAGTTGAAGATACTTCAGGAAATCACAATGAAAATTTTCATGGGATCACCAAACAGGCTGTGTAGGATACATCATACTTTATGGAAAGATGCTTCTTAGAGTTAAATAACTGAGTTTTAGCTTATGGAAATAGTTACTAAAGAAAAATATAACTTTTTAAAAATAGTCTAATATATGCTTCTTAGAAGAAAATTTTATCCCGACGATGGCTTATCTAGTGTATCTTCCACATTTTCAGTTAATGGACTTCTCCCTCCTTGACCTAATAAAAGAAGTCCAGGGAATGTCTCTTCCAGCAGTATACTGCTTGATTATATCAGTCAACTAAGAGAAACTTTGTTCCCATGTAGCCTTTATTGAAACAAGATTTTAAAAATGCCCACACAAAATCTGCCTAAAACGATTTTTGGAAACAAAGACCAGCAAGGTTGTCACTGATGTCTGCGTTAAAGTGAAGACTGTTCCTTCTCACAATCCCTCATTCGACAACCCAAGGGCCTGGAGGATGATTAGGCTTCTTTTACTTGCTCCCGACTGGAGCCTGAGACTGGCATTCAATAGCCTCTCAGAGCCTCAGAGCCCAGGCCGTGCTGCTCTACTGTCCTTTTCCCATTCTGGTCCTGTGATCATCCACCAGTCTCCAGAAATTTCTCTTTTTTGTATTTCTGCAGAATTCTTCTCCTGATAGTCCAAACAACGTCCTGGACTCACTCTTCCAACATCCTTCATTTTCAGCGCCTGCTAAATAACACCCCACCCCAGAATCTACACTCAAGGCCAGGGATTCTCCAAGTGTGGTCTGTGTACCAGGTCAGGTCTGCGAGTGATGCCAGTCTAGGAACTGAGCTTGTGCCAGTGCGCAAATCAATTACGTGACTACGCACAGGTCTGTCTAGCTGACTTTGTTTAGGGGAGGAAGGGTGTGGGGTGGGGACAACAAGACTTTCTCTAAGAAGGAAGTAGTACACTGAGTTACACTCAGGCACAAGTTCTTTATTTCCTGGAAGCCCAATACTTTGAATACGCTTGCTCTAGGCCATGTAAGAGCTTTACAATCTAGGATTCTCTCTAAACACAAGATTCTGTCCTTCCACTTACCCCAAGTCCTCGGAGCCAGTGAACCGGCCTTGTCTTCATTTGGAACCCCATACTCTGTCACCATCGTATTTATTCTCACAGTCCTTCAGCCCCTTCCTGGAGTCTCCTATCCTGCCTCTCTGGCCTGCAACCCATGACTAACCTTTTCAAACTAGACTCTAGGCCAAAAGTTCTCAAAGTCTGAGTCTGGACCAGCAGCATTAGTACTACTTGAGAACTTGTTAAAAATGCAAATTTGAATCAGAAACTCTGGGGTTGGGGCCCAGAAATTCATTGATTCTAACCAGGCTAAAGTTTGAGAACCACTGACCTAAGCAATACCTTAGGCTACTAAGCAACTTTCTCCAACATCACATCTTGTTTTGGTTGTTCCCAACCACTTGTTTCCACTACTTTAACATCTAGGTGTCCCAGCAAAGTCAGAGAAAATCAAATGACTCAATTCACTGGCTTTACTAAATGCTCCTTTTCAAACTCAGCTGTGTGGGCTCTCAGTTCTGCCCTTGAAAGTTCCCACACTCCTTTAAGAAGTTGTTGCATGTCTTTTTCATTTTTTCAAATACCCTCAACCCTACCTCCTTCCTTTTCAGCAGATTATAACTCTACCCCTACTTCATGAGAGGCTGAGGTGGTGGGAGAGAGGGAAGAGGATAACCAAGGGTACGTATGTACTTTCTATAATCTTCCTCTCACCCGCTTCTCACTTACTCTGTTCTTCCATCCTTATTGTCTCCAAGAAAGAATCATCTCTCTTCCCAAGACTTATCCCACCTCCTGTGCTCATCATAATTCCACCTGCTTACATGTTATCCAGAACCCTTCTCTTTAAATTTTCTCCTCTCTCTCTCTTTTCTCGATCTTTCTCTCATCCTATAAATAAGCTTGTCCTCCCCAATCTGGACCAGGGGCTGGATGAGATGACAGCTCACCTCCCTCAAACTGATTTCTTCTTATGTCGGTACTTCATCTCTCTCGAAAGCAGTATATCAGTTGTCCCGTGTCATCTCCCATTCTTCTCTATTCCTTCTGTCCTCATCATGCCTCTGAAACTGCTCCCTCTACAGTCATAAATGATACCATTTGTCCTCCCATCATCTCTTATGTCAACTACATCCTCATTCTTAAAACTATCTCCCCAAATGTCTATCTTAACTCTCCTTTGATGCCCCTTATCTCCTCCTGTTGTCCCCTAATTATAGCAGTCCTCAAGGTTCTGTGATTGACCCCCTTTTCTTCTTACTCTTCCCTCTCCTCAGTATTATACTCGATCCTAGGCCTTCAATTATTTCTTATAAGCTGCTTTGTATCTCTAAATAATTCAAAACACCTGACCTCTCCCCCGTACTAAGACCTGTGTCTCCAGCTGCTTGCTAGTCATCTTCATGTTGAAGGCCTTGCAGAGGCAGGGTCTTCCATGTTTATCATGTGGAAAAGCAAGCTCATCAATTCCTGCCCCGACTCTCCTTCAGGGGTGACCCCTAGTCACCCCGGAGAGAATCCTCCGTTATATTCAACGCCTCCGATCCCTGGCTCTTATTTTCACTCTGCTTTTGTAGTGTTTCTCATGTCTCCCTTCTGTGCTTCCTCAGGGCCTCACCACCTCTTGTTTGTAAGGTTTCAACCCTCGTCAAACCAGTCTTGTGTTTTCCTAAAGCAGATCCCATGTCATTACCCAGCTCCAAACACTATCACTTCTTTCCTCGTTTTGAATAGCACCCAAATCCCTTCACAACAGGGTCCCCAAATGCTTTCTCAGCCCCATCTTGGGCAAGGCTGTACTTCCCATGCTCTGGCCACATCTACCAGTCTCTTCATACTCCCTGTGCCTCTGGATGTGTTTCTCTTTGAAAAATCTTAACCACCCTTGTAAGTCTCATGTCGAATGTTACCTTCTCTATCTCTGCAGGTTCCCTCATGCCTATACACCCGCTGACCCCACAGCACCCTCTCCGATGCCCAGTACCTAACCGTTCCCTGCTTGCTGCCGTGCCTGCACGCCACGTCTCTCTCCAGCACTTTCAACTCAGCAACCTAACAGCATCCATTCTCCAGCCTGTCCTGCTTATTCCACATAATAGGTCTGCTTGTTTCCCTCTAATTATTTAGGCTTCCTGAGATTATTTAGGACCTGGGTGCTGTACACCTTTACTCCAGGCCCTAGGATAATGCAGATCTCTTTTTACCACCAATGCCCAGGAACTAAACCAGCAGTCTGCTTATTTAGCGAGGCATTTCGCTGCAGCAACTGGCTAACTTAACTCCCTTTGGTTGCCACAGAGCCACAGCTTACGGTTAATGTCACAAAGTGGAAAACAAGAACATTCCCCTTTTCTGGAAACTTATATGAACTGCTGGGCCGATAGGTATAATTTCCACTTAAAAATAAATTAGCTAAAATTACAAATCTCTCTCTCCACCATCAACTAACTCCCATTCCCCCAGCCATTCCAAGCAGCATCTAATATAGTGGAAAGAGTGCTGGACCAGGAGTCAGAGGACACAGTCACAGCGCCAGGCAAAGGAGGTACTTAACTCATAAGGCTCCGTTTCTTTAAAGAAAATGAGAGAATCAGCTTGGATGACCAAAATTCTCTCCTAGAAATAAAATCCGAGAATTCCACTTACATGGTCAACTTTGATTTTAGCTCTTTTAAAAGTTTTTTTTTTATTTCAACGAAGTTTCACTACACATGACTGTTTCTTTTTTCCCTCCCTTTTCTTTTTTCTTTCTTTTTTTTTTAGCAATTTATTTAAGTAAAATATAATAGTTCTTTTTGGCTCTGAAAAATTTCTGGTTCCATAGGCACACCCAAACTCTCTGCTTCTATAAGAAGATACTAACATTCCAAATATTTTCAAAATGCTCATGTTAAAACAAACAAACAAAAAAAACCCTGAGGTAAAACATTTCCATCACCTTAAGACTAAAAGTTAGTAATAGTTTACAAAGAACATGGTTGCTGAGGTCAGACCTGGGTTCAAATTATAGCTCCTCTACTTACTGGCCAAGAAACCCTGGGTTTTGTCCCTAAACCTCTATAAGGTTGCAGTTATCTCACCTGTAAAATGAGAATAATGCCACATTCTTTGCAAAGTTATGGTAAAGGTTTAAAAAAAAAAAAAAAGTAAAATACCTAGCAAAGTTTTTAGATCATAGAACTCATTCAATAAATAAGCTATTTATATTATATCTATCAGGATACCATTAAAACAAAAAGAAGGTTCAGCTCTATATTACTACAGACCTCATTATAGTTTGTCAAGGGCTCAGACCCAAGTATAAGACCCAAGATTTCAACTTTAAGTCAGTAAGTAGTCTCATGAAATAAGATTTGAGTATTAAAGCTTTCTAAAAGTCTTAAGTTGGACCCCAGAGTAACCTTTATTGGAATTATCTAGGGCATCTTTCATACCACAGGAGTGGCAGGGGGCACAGAAGCACTGCTGATACTCTGCAGGTCCTCAGCATGCTCCTAAGAGGCCTTCTGGCAGGAATCGAAATTTAGCTTCAGATATACCTCAGTACAGACAAACTTAGGGATGGCAACTTGGTCCCAGGTGGAAAATCATCTAAGCCCAGTATCTGACAGGTTCCCATGAGGCAATAAGTAAGCTCTTATTAACAGTTTTGTTGCAGACGTCAAGGCAGTACTATAAATATCTAAGAAATTTATGGGTATTAGGTTTAACACTAAGGAGTAACCATCCATATGTGTGTAGTAAAGTCTCTTTTAACATACCGATTAAAGCTCTTTAAGTCAAACTGTAACAATATATTTCTAGAGAAATTTTGCTATTAAATATTTATTCAGATAACATATTTAATTTTCAAACCTTAATACAAATGAAGTGTCCACTCAAGTTTGTTGTTCTATGATTAGACCTAAATACCTAGGGGAAAAAATTAGGTAATCTCTCCATAAAGGAGGAAGAAAAAAAAGAACTAAGAATTAAGTGCTACTACTTTTACATAAAAATCACGCCTACCTAAATTATTTGAATCAGGTAAGTAAAAAACTAAGTTGGACTGTTACTTCAGAAAAATCTAGATTTGGGACTATTTTACTTTTCAACCTGCTCTGTTTTCTTAGACAAATCATGCTAGGCTTCAGTTTCTTCATCTGTATTGTGAGAATAATACTGGCCATACTACCCACCCAACGGGGATCACATAAGGATGACGAGAGAATGGTTTGTACCTGATCCCAGGGGAACAACATGGCACCTCTCTACACCCCACCATCCACCCTACCCACCCAACACCCACCTACTCAAGGCAACCAGCCTGTGATCTTTGTATTGGCGCTCCGTGTAAGATTCTAGTAAGAAAGAGTATTCTGCTAAAAAAATAAGTTTGAAAAAAGCCGTACTATACAATAGCAGCTTCCTCTCATAAACAACCAAAAATTATCAAAGACATTGTGCAGTTACTCTCAAAAATTTTAAAAGTACCTCTGGTTTTTCTTGCCAAAAAGTATCCATTAAGTATACATAAAACTACTTTCAAAAATGACTGCTGACTAATCAAACTGATTCAACTAAAGAATACTTGAGACATTTATAATGAAATTAATGAGTAAAATTTATTCTAAAGAAATTCCCACACAGACACAAAATAATTGTTATGATTACAGAATTATTGATAAGCGCCAGAACTGCTGCCATTAACACAATTATAGCTGTATTTAATACAAAGAACACTTTAAAACAGCTTTGGATATTAGGAAGATTACATTTAAAAAATATAAGTCTCTCTGCACTGTCAGGGAAGCAGGTGACAGCAGTGTTGTAAATACACATCGTTGGTTGAGCAACAGTTTTGGCTTGGCAGTGGAGAAAGAAAGAAAGAGAGAGAGAGAGAGAGAGCAGAGGAGAGAGAGAGAGAAGGAAGGAAGGAAGGAAGGAAGAAAAAGAGAAAGAAAGAAAGAGAAAAAGAAAAGAAGGAAAAGAATAAAAAAGAAAAAGGACTACACGATAGATGTAAGAAGTTTGTTTTGTTTTACCATTCTTGAGAGTTGAGTGATTGAGCGAAAAGAGACTAAAAAGGGTCTCTGAGATATGGTAACAGATCAGCCTCTGCTCCAGAGAAGTAAAATAATGGACTATAAATCCATGCTAGTTTTGTCCATACTGCATCACGGATTTTCATGATCCTCTCTAGATTTCTCGGGCAGTGCTATTATCTGCTGAACTTACATTTATTCTTAGCATTTATCTTGGTGCCCCCCGTGTGGACATTCTTTAATGTCTATTTACTCTGTTGGATTCACAGTAGAGACTTTAGCATGACAGCAAAAGGGTCGCATGTGAAACAGTGATCCCAAACCAAAGAATGAGCGTGAACCTGCTGGCATGCAGTTAAGCTGAACTACCAAGAGAATATGAGATAATCTGGCTTCACCAAATCCTTCCTTTCCTCTTACGCTTGCACTTATTTATAGAATATTAAGTGCTGGCAACATCCTGGGTAGATACAAGCCTGGCTAGCATCAGTTTCCTTGTTTAGGTGATGCCATGACTTTCTTGGGCAGATGCCATTCATACAGAGGAATGCCTACCATTAGGAAAAGCCAAACTTATGAAACAGATCAACAGGTGATTATAAAAGGGTTTAGAGTGGTCTTCCCTTAAACAGAAATTCCTTTTTAAAATGGTGTTTGACTTATAATTCTTTCTAGAATTCGTCTAATGTACAATGCGAAACAGAACACTAGTTCCTAAAACTGAGTTGTTTAAAAGATTTTGCACATGAAATCCTAGTATCCTTGATTAAAGCTACTCTTCACAAATTCCAAATTTTAGACACAGAATAAGTTGGCCTTATCTTCCAAGTATCAAGAAGGTACAATTTCATATATGTAGGGAAATAAAAATATTCTAATACAGATAGATTGTAAAAAAATGCCTTCAAAACTTCTACTTTTTAGAAAGGCTAAAATCTGAATTTCATAGCTTTAACTTCACTAAGAAACAATTCAGACATTCTAAAGTCAATACAGTTATGAGAAAACACAACAAATACTGTAAATAGTTGAAGATCAAAGACCACCTAAGTCACAAATAAAACTTTAAAAAATATTTCCTATGAGAACCAACATTTAACCATTTCTTCCTTCAAAAGAACAATCCAGTCAGAGGTTGGGACTCTAAAGCAGGCGGGCCAGAGATGGCCCGTGGACCGCTGCCATCAGCATAAGCCTCCTCCCTCAGGCTTTGGAACAGGTTTGGTACGTCAAGAGCATCCTCCTTGCAAGATCCCTCCTCCCAGCCCACCAGAATCACAGGAGTCAAGAGCACAGCAATCACACTTTAAAATGCTCACCAGCCCCTTGGGCAGTGAAGCTGGAGAACTGAGAATGGCGCAATAAAGCCTGGGTTTCAGTTTCACCTCTACCAGTGCTCTTTCTTTGTCAGAAATTTAGCATTTCCGCACCTGCTTGAACATTTGGAAAAAGGAGATTGCTCAACAGCTCTAATTATTTGCAGCAGCAGGTGATCCTGGTTCTAATTCCGCAGTGTTCTAGGGATTAGGTGACAGGAATTCTTGGCAAACTTGGAATCAAAAGGTTTGCATGTAAAACTCTGTTGTGTCAGTTTCTTAATGCATGTGCCCTCAAGGAGGCAATTCCACCCAATGACGGGTTTAAAAATCAGGTTTTTCATAAGAAATACTGATTAACCAGAAAATGGTAATCACCTCTATACACAGTAGTATACAGCAATGATCCTGTCTATACATGCAGGATACAATATCCTTGGGCTTCAACCAGCAGGCCTCTGTGCCTCTGTCCCTATGGCCCAGAGCTCAATTTTCATGCTCCTGGAGTCTGTCAACATTCCCCTAAGTGAATGTATAAGTTATTCATTCATTCAAGCCTCTACTAAATATTAACGCCATCTCTAGCCTGACAACTCCCAAGCATGCATCTCAAGCTCAGACTCTCCTGAAGCTCCCGCCTCGTTTCACCAACAGTCTACTCTATTCCTGCTTGCTATTACCCATGCCCCAGAATTAACTCTGGATTAGGCCCCACTCTAAACCTCCCCTCCAAAGCTTTCCCATTTTTGTAATTCACATGACTATTCACACCACTGCTTAAGTAAAACCCTGAATGGTTCTCTCCCTGCCCTCATAATCCTAAATCTCCCCACCACCTCATAAGCAATCAGGAGGCAAATACTGTTGATCCTACTTCTACAGTGTACCTCAACTCTACCCACTTTTCTATCTTCAGCAGCACCATTCTTGTTCAAGCCGCCATCATCTCATGCCTGGAAGAGTCTCTTAACTGTCCTCTTCTCATCTGCTTTTGTTGCCCCAAGGTCCATCTTCCACGTAAGATGCAATCTTTTCACACGTACCTTAGATCACATCACTCCCTTAACTTAAAACCCTTGAATGTCTCTCAATTGCACTGTGACTAAAACCCAATTCCTTACCTTGTCCTCTAAGGTCCTACAGAGTTTGGTCCCTGCCTGCCTGCCTCTCCAATCTTACCTTGGGCCACCCACCCTCCTCCTCACTGACCCCGTCCAGCCAGGCTGACCTTCTTACGTCTACTCAAATGTTCTATGATGACTCTTCCACCCCTAGGATCTTTACCCAGGTTATCACCTCTACAGTAGCATTCCTTATACAGATGGTTCCTTCCTATCCTACGGTCTTAGTGAGACGGGACCCTCTAAGAAAGGACTTCCCTGACCACTCAGCTAAAGTGGAGTTTCCATTTTAATTTCTTCACTATACCCTGTTCATTTCTTTCTTAACAGCTTTTTTAACGATTTGTAACTATACATTTACTTGTTTATCTAGCATCTTGCACACATTAACTTCTTCACTGAACGAATTAATGAGGAGAAACACCTTAGGCAAGGTTAATTACAAACATTTCCCACTGGCTAATGTAAGATGCAATAAAAAAGATCTTACCTTTTCAATTTTTTTCCTTTTAACAGGGGGGTCAAACCTATCGTTGACTCCAAAATACTGAGTAAGCTCCTTCAACTGGGTTTCACTTGAGGACTGTTCACTGTAAGAAGAGAGACAATAACTCATGTTTTACAAAATGTACTCACTTTTACATTTACTGTTTTTAATTGGTTACTACAATTATATTACATCTACTAGTTCTTACATTTCAGAGGTTAAGTAGTTCAACTATTTGTACAAGTTCTACAATACTATCTAGGACAGACAGATATTTTAAATTCCACCTACCTTTGAGATTCTTCTTCATTCTTCAATTTACCTGAAAAATAATTCACAGTGTCAATACCAAGTATTCGGTTATTTCAAAATTATGGTTATTAAAAATTGTTGAGGGTTTCCCTGGTGGCGCAGTGGTTGAGAGTCCGCCTGCCAATGCAGGGGACACGGGTTTGTGCCCCGGTCCGGGAGGATCCCACATGCCACGGAGCGGCTGCGCCCGTGAGCCATGGCCGCTAAGGCTGCGCGTCCGGAGCCTGTTGCTCCGCGACGGGAGAGGCCACAGCAGTGAGAGGCCCGCGTACCGCAAAAACAAAAAACAAAAAACAAAAAAAAAAATTGTTTAGCTCAATTGGTCACAATTTAATATTAGCACTATTGACAATTAACCTAAATTAAAACACCTTTTCTGGAGCGTTTTCTTTTTTTCTTTCTGGATCTTGAAGTTGAGATTTTCTGTTCAGAATGTTTTGTATGCAGTTCTTGAAATTTCTACATAAAAGTAAAAAAAAAAAGAAAGAGAAGCAAATATGCTTTGAAGCAAAGCATACATCTGAAAAATAACATGTTAAGTAATAAAAAACTATAACATTTATAAAAATACAAATTTAATGAAACTAGTTCAGTTCTTCTTGAGATACTCTATTGTCTGAGACTTTCACAACCTGAGTTTTTATCTTCATTTATTTCCAAATAAGTCAATCTGATAATCTGAGGGTAAAAGTCAATGGCTCATAGACAACAAAGAGATTAAGACTGTATTATGTTAGGCCAAGTAGCTAATCCTACTAACTGTTTTTTTCCTTCCTCTTTTTATGAAAAACAAAACAAAAATGAACATAAGTATCTGAGTGGCCAGTGAATTGCCCACAGACCCACAGAGTAATAAAATTATTCTGAGTCAATCTTCCGTACCTATTTACCTCCCAAGAACATATACATTCTGACCACAGCAGAGACACACACAGGAACATGCACAAACACACAGGTACAGGCTTTAATAAGAACACGTCAGAGAAAACCTACATTCCACATATTTAAGGGAATTCCAGAGGGACACTCTTCATATGCATTTACATTTGCCTCTGCTTCAGTTTTTGGTCCATCTGTAGGGATATCTGAGACCTCTGTGTTTGTAATGGTCCCATCTTCTTTATCTTCTTCTAAGTTAAGTTCAGAGCTCTCTACTGTGGCTTCATCATCAGAATTCAACTCAACATCACTTTCATTTAGGCCAGGAGGTAGCAGCCCACTCCACATCTTTTCTGCTAAAGGGAAAAAAATGAATTAAGACGTATAAAGTAGACATGGAAAGAATTTTAAAACCATTAAAAGATACCCCAGCAACCTAATAATTATACCAAGGGTTTGGGAACAGTCTATCTAAACTTTTTTTTTAATTGGTATAAAGTGGGATGTATCCGCCATATTAAGATAATTTAAATATTTTGCTTGTATAAATTTTTTGTTTTTTTGGCGGTATGTGGGCCTCTCACTGTTGTGGCCTCTCCGGTTGCGGAGCACAGGCTCCGGACGCGCAGGCTCAGCGGCCATGGCTCACGGGCCCAGCCGCTCCGCGGCATGTGGGATCTTCCCGAACCGGGTGCACGAACCCGTGTCCCCTGCATCGGCAGGCGGACTCTCAACCACTGTGCCACCAGGGAAGCCCTGCGTATATAAAATTTTCTCTTTTTTATTTTTTTTTTGTGGTACGTGGGCCTCTCACTATCGTGGCCTCTCCCGTTGCGGAGCACAGGCTCCGGACGCGCAGGCTCAGCGGCCATGGCTCACGGGCCCAGCCGCTCTGCGGCATGTGGGATCTTCCCGGACCGGGGCACGAACCCGTGTCCCCTGCATCGGCAGGCGGACTCTCAACCACTGCGCCACCAGGGAAGCCCTGTGTGCATAAATTTTTAAAAAGTGTATTTTCAGCAAGTTTGTTACAAGACACACCTACAGATGAATGACTTAATGACAATAGAACCTCGATTCTCTAATATATGGATAATCTTGTCCAAAGAAAAGAGGAAATTCAGTAAAAGCATTCACTGCTCAAGAATGTTAAGAGCCTAACAATATACACTGCAGGCAACTTAAGAATTATAATACTATATTTCAAGCTGTAACAGTTAGAGAAGAAAATAAAATTGGATGTTTCGCCTGTATTTGAACGCACGAAACTTCAGGGGACTACAGAGTAGGAAACGTATTACTCAAAGGAAAAATTTTAAGCTATGCAGGTAGTTTGAGAAAAGTATGGTGGTAAAAAGGATGTCCTAGTTTTACATTTTATACTGCTTGCTAAAGTAATACTAAATGGAGTACAATCCTAACAATTTAACAAAAACATACAGCTTTTTAAAATAATACTGTATTTGGGAAAAAAGTTAAAGTTCAGGGTAATTCTTATCATTAGTTATACAGCCCATTGGTAGAGAGAACCATTAACTACTGTTAAGTCTAATAAAAATGATTTTTAAAAACTGAGGTTGTAATCATTTGCTAAAATTATAATTGAGTACATTTTCGCTATTAATCTCCACGACACAGTCTATTTTAGCATACATAAGGAGCCAAAACCAGTTCATTCAAAAGAGGCCTAGAATACAGAAGTTGGCTGTACTGCTCAAGATTTACGATCAACTTAAAGGAATAAAATAGAAAGATGGAAATCTTTTTTGCTAACCTTTCTGCCCCCTATTGCGTTAACCTAGTAAGAAAACCACCAGCATTGTCTCTGAGACAAAGTATCACGGCATTTTGCATTACTCTGAATAATGGATGCCTGATAACTTTTAAGGACCTCCTCCCAAGTCCAAAGAATCAGCTCTCACTTTTCAGTCTGGGTCCAGCCTCATAGTTGCTGGCTCTCTGAAACACCCTCACCAAAACATTCTCTTGGCTTTTTAAGAGGAAGGGTTCTAACATCTAATTACTCCAACTGTAATCCTGACTCCACCATATATTAGTGGTATGAGGAAATCATTTTTAACACCTCTGACCCTCAGTTTTTTCATCTGTTTTACAGGAATAACTATATTGCACACAGGGTTATTCTGAGGATGAAACATGATAAGCTACTGAAACACTCAACACAGTGTTTAGGAGGTTCTGGGGACTTGATCAATGCTAAGTTCTTTTTGCCATCATTATTATTACTTCTGTGGCCAGGTACTGCATTTTTATCATTTCTATCATGGGTGGCAGCATCCATAAGGTAGCTTTGAAGTTTCTAATGTTTAAGGTGCATTCACTTAGCAATTGATGCAAGTCAGTTACTTCCTTGATTTCCACAGTCTGACTGAAGTTTCAATTAAAAATGTTGATGTCTTTTTCCGAATGGAGCAATAAAACCAGAAGCAAATTACCAGGAAGATAAATGGAACCTAAGCTTCAAGGCTCTTCTTTTTCACAGGTCCTTCCAAAGCACTATACCTGATTTTCTATATTTTAAATCTGTATTCCTTTTTTTAAAGAGGAGACCTCAAATTACATAAGCTCCAAGCCCGATAAAACCTGGATCCATCCCTAAATCTGGCCTGAGGATTTTAAAAGTTGGAATGGAGGTTATGTTGAGATATTCTGTTAGCACAAAGGACATAGTGTAAAACATGCCAGTATTGAAGAACAGGTGTTGTGCTATTAATAAAAATATTTCTACTGTTTTGAGAAGCAGGGGGAGGGGAGTGATAATAAGCTCCATCATGGCTTTGCCACTGACATAATATACCTTCAGGCTCACTATCCCACTTCAGGACTCAAGGACAGTAACAAGTTTCAGAGTTAGCTTTCTTAGCACCAACTGGGGTTCTACGTTCGAAGCCACTGTTTCTCCTCCCTGTCCATAGCATCTTTTACATGCCCACTGTGTGCCAGGCACTCTTCAAGACATAGGAACAGCAGTATACAAAACAGGCAAAAATGCCTAACCTCATGGAACCAACATTCTATACAAATGGCAAGCTTCTGTCCATCAGCCAAGTACCACTCAGCCCAGACTTCAGCTGTGACCGCTCAGATGGGCACAGTTCCTCCACTGGGCCACTGCTTCAGTATCTCCACAGGGTGACTCTGTGCTCTGGGCACCCAAATGGGTTTCACCTTGGGAAGCAGTGCCAGTTGCCATGGACAGGGCATGCCTTTCCTCATCAGCCCTCAATCATTTTTGATCACTTTTGGACTTTCTCAAAATCATCTATTTTTAGTAAGTTCTTGTTGATGTGGCATTAAGAACTGTCCTCAGGATGCCACTGACTGGTATGATAGTTTCTTGTGTGTGCCCACAGGGGAAAAAAATTAAAATAACTTTTAAAAAGTGGACTCTATGTCCAAATCCATAAAGCAAGGCAAAGTTCAAATAAGGTGTGTTTCTGAACTTAATTCCTAAATATCTGTAAAGTGAAGTGCCCTTCTCCTCTGACCATAAAACACATACACACACACAAATACCAGGGCAACTTGGTGGCCACGGACAAACACAGATCATTCACTGAGGAGCGTGCAAAGTGCCCCCCTGAACAGCAGCTTGGCTGCAAGTCAGCCAATATGGAGTGGCTGCTTCGTGACTTGTTTTAGGCTTAGGTTCCAAAACACTGTCTTTCTACTCAAAGCACATACATGTTATTCATACATTTGTATTGTACTATGGTACCAACTGGTCCTATCAGGCCCCCTGTTACTTCTGTTGTGTTCGTCTGGATTGTGATTCTCCAGTTCTTTGAAGTGCTGCTCACCTCATACCTTCCAGAGTGCATTCCTTCATTTTAAAGCAGATCACTCCAAATTACCCTTCACATGTGAAAATTACTCAGCCATTCTCAAGAGACGTAGCATACCAGAGAACAAGAAACAAGTTTTTTAGTGTAGATGATCGCCAGGTCTATAGAACACTCCGTGTATCAATACATAAATTTTCACGTTTTTAGCCTGCACGTCAAATATTTTAGTTTTATCACTTAGCCCCAAAGAAGATGTATATCATTCAGAATCCCTTTTTTCTCTATGGTTTTGAGTATCAGCCTCTCCATTTCATATTGGAGAGATTTTTCCAATTCCACAATTATTCTACAAAAAAAATTCTGTGTATGCTATGCAGAACACATCTTTAGTCCAGGGCTGACATGATTTATGATGAACAAAAAATATTTATGTATCATCCTCGTCTCAATGGCTGGGCTTTCTTTTGCCCGTGGAAACCAAACACAGTCACTACACTTAGCACACCTGGGCAGACGGCAATGCACCTAGAAGAACACGACACAGCTCAGCAGTTCCTCAGCTTAGGTTTTCCCAAAGTTTTATGAAGACAGTAATGGAGGTCTCTAAGCTAATTTCAATATTCAAAAAGCCCAATATATTTTATTATCCCTCAAACAATATCATCCACCTTTAGGTCAGGAGACTTAAATTCAATGAAACATTATTCTTCACCACACATTCATTCAGCAGAGACTCTGATAGGTAGCTACAGACCTGATTTTTATTAAAAAAAAAAAAAACAAGAACAAATTTAATGAATATAGTTTAGTGGACACAATCTTTCAAAATATAGCATCCATGGAGATATCAAATTATAATAAAAGGGGTTCTAGGTTGTGAAAAGATTGAGAACCAGTGGTAGAGCAGCAGAAAAAACACTGTTTTGAAAGTCAGAAGATAGGTTCCTGGTCCTGAACAACAAAATTGTGGGGAAGGCACTGCATCTGTCTGGGTCTTTATTCTTAAGCTATAACATGAAGGGTGTGATCAGATCTCTGGGATGTCCTGCTGCTCTAAAATGTTTCCTTATGGATCTCAGTATTATACGTGCCCAAATGCCCAGAATCACCTGATTCTTTGCTGTAACACTCCATCCTCTCGCAGTCAGAACAATACTAATTAAACCTCAACACCCCAGAAGATAAGGGTTCTCTCCTAACCCAGCCACCACAGGCAAGCTTGCTAGTTTTCAGTAAGACTCTGCACTTCAGAGAGAACACCTAAAAGATGCTCTGCAGAAAGGGAAAGAAACCCCAATTGTGACAGAAGAAACAGAAACAAAACGAAAAACAAAGCAGGTCACCGCTATACATGGCATACAAACAATGTGACAGGCACCGTTTTACCCTTAATCCTCACCAATGACCCTTCCACTAGGAATTATTATCTAAACCGATGAGGTAACGGACTCACCTAATGCACTGTAATCCACTTATCTTAGAAAAATAGAACTCTATAGCTTGAAAACTCTATAGAGAACAGACTTTAAATAGTAATATATTCTTGGTGACACAGATTAGAGAATGGGTCTGAAGAATGTCTCCAGCCTGTAATTCTGTTAACATTCGTTAACAGTGAGAATTTTCTTCTCACCTTCTAAGGGCAGAAAGCTATGTAAAATGCTAGGCTAAATCGCCTGAATTCACATTCAGAGGTCTGGGTAATAATGTCACATTTTCTGGAAGTCCAGGCAACTGTGTATAACCCAAACTCAATCTGAGCAGTTTACTGGGTAAATGTCTCCTGCCTGTAATACTCCAGAATTTCAATTCCATTTTTACCAAATGAAGCTGTCTTATTTCCCAGATTTTATATTCAATTAGAAATAAAGAAATCTGAATCTTGTCTGATCTGAATTTAATCTTACTTGTATGACAGTCACAAGCCACCACCCACCAATCTCAAGATTGTGTTAAATAATTTACACAATAATCAGTTTCTGTGACTGGGAATTAGTTACTTAACTGAAATACTTTTAAGCATGCTGTCATCAACATTAATGTAAATGTCCTGTTCATGTTTATGAAATAAATACGCTCCCTTTTCTCAAAAAGGTAGAGAAAGTACAACTGAATCACAGGCCTGACTTCGGATTTAAGTTACCAATCTGATTACCCTGATAAACTATTTAGCAGGATTTTGCATGTATGCATATGTTTTCATCAAAGTGAGTGTTTTGTTTAGCCAACACTTCCCCAGACTCAAAACCCTACACGGAAGGATTTACAAGTAACCAATAACACTTGGAGGCTCATTTCAAATTGGATGCAGCTGTGAGAATACTTACATGGTGCAAGACAGCAATAGGGTGGCTCTAGAAAGGTACATCTTTTCCTGTTTGGCTGCACAACCCGTAACTCTGCAGGCTCTCCGGCAGCAGGGTCACACTCCGATCCCCGAGCGGGAAGAATCCCCTCCCAGCACAGAACTAAGCGTTGCAGATTCTGATGTAGGACGTCTAGCTTGCTGACACTCCCATTGACTGCAGCTGTCTTCCGGGTACAGCAATTGTAAACCAGAGACTGTTTCCCGGACCGAAAGTCTGTCTCCTCGTCCCCTCTCACTCTGGCTGAGGTGGGACGAAGAACCCCTCTCCCACCAACAGGACGGGGAAGGCGCTGCGACGCCGGGTCCAAGCAAAGCGGAGGCCAGCTCCGCCGACTCTCCCGCGGGCCCGGCCAAAGGGTTTGAAGGCTCCGCGGAGAGGCTGTGAGGCCACTCACGCTGGCTCCCTCGCTCCCCGCACCCGGCCTTCCCAGGTCCGTCACACCGGAGTCCGGGCCGCCCAGGAGCCAGCCCAACCACCAGCTCTACTCACCGGTCCGTAGCCGGCCGTCCAGTAGCCATCTTATGACCCGTCAACATCGCGCCTTCTCATTGGCTCCGGAATCCCAGCCAATAGGCTAAGGCCTTTCTGGCCTGGGGTCGCCATGGAAACCGGCCGCGCTCAGCTATGCTTTTAAATAGGCAGGAAGGGATTGATTCCTTTCTTTCTACTTCTTTTCTCCCAGCTTTTCTCTCGTCGTTTTCTTCTTTCTTCTGGACGTTTTTAAAGACTGTTCTTTCTCCATTCCTTCCCGTACTCCGTGGTGAGGAAAGTGCTGGCTTAGACCTTGAACTGAGTTCATTCCCCAAGGACGGAAAGTCACTGCAGAAGCTCTCTAGACCCTTCTGGGAACGTTTCCATTCATACATCCTTTTCCCCTCGCTCCCTTCCTTACTTTTTTTTCTTTCTGTACATATTTATTGAGCAGGCACCCTGCCAGCCTATGTTTAGAGCAAAATGATCCCTACTTCTGCTCTAGTGGCGCTTACCGTTTGGTGATCGTGGCAGCTGCTTCACTGACCAGCTATGTGGCCTTGGCCAAAAGCTCATTGAGCTCCTTTTCCGTGGCAGCCACTGTCTTAGGCTCTGAGAAGGGGCTTAGGGAAGCATAGAAAATAAGCAAGGGAAAAAAAAACAGGGGGAAAAAAAAAGCTCTATGAGGAAAATAAAACAGCATAATATGACCGTGATGGGAGTGGGGCTATTTTAGAAATGCTTCCATTTTCTGAAATAACGTTCTGTAATAATAATAAGAATACATTCCTCTTTTCTAGTGTTGTAACGATTATGTAACAAAATACACATAAACCCCTTAAGGCATTACCTTGCCAACAGTAATTTTCAGTTGGTATTGGCCTTAGCCTTATCAGTAATACCTTTCTTTGAAGCATTCTAAAAATGTGAAAGAATTTTGTATTGCACTCAATAACATATCACAATTTAGTATAAACCGATGTTTAAGTGTAATGCTTAACTATCAACTACCTCACCCCCATTGTTTTCCAGAACATGTGCCAGGTGTATGGAGTAGTTTTCTATGACCCCAGAATCACAGCAAAACCTGAAATGACAAGTTTGGGTTACTAAAGTCCTTTCTCACACTCACATTCTCCGATGCTCGATTAGAAGCTGGGCTGAGTGGTGTGAGGATCTGTATGAAACTCTCCTGGCCAAATGTGTCCAGCCCCTCAATAGTGTTTTTCCCTGAATCCAATCCATAAAAAGTAGTTAAAGAGAGGATGTGTAGGAAAATGCTGTTGTGACTGCTACATTGTTGCCTCTTAATTGCTATCTTAGTCTGCTGGGGCTGCCATAACAAAACGCCACAGACTAAGTAGCTTACGCAACAAAAATTTATTTCTCACAGTTCTGGAGGTTGGGATGCCTAAGATCCAGGTGTCAGCAAAGTAGATTTCATTCTGAGGCCTCTTCTCTTGGTTTGTAGGCAGCGTCCATCTTGCTGTGCGCTCATAAAATCTTTTTTGTGCAGTCGTGTAAGGAGAGGGAGAAGGAGAGAGAGAGAAGGGGGTGGGTGGGGGCAGGAAGGGCTCTCTGGTGTTTGTTTCTTCTTAAGAGGACACTAATCCTATTGGATCAGGGCCCTACCCTTATGGCCTCTTTTAACCTTAATTCCTTAAAGGCCCCATTTCCAAATACAGCCACCCTGGGGTTACGATTTCAACGTATGAATTTTAGGGGTACACGAACATTCAGTCCATAACAAATGTTGATGGTGGAGGTGTAACCAAAATGGGGAAAGAGAGCACAGAAGGGGAAGAACTGAGACATGAGGTAGGAAGGAAATATTGTTGGCCTGTTTCAGAACTATCTGGATTGTTTCTACATATGTTCCATCAAAGAATACTCATTGTTTAGTGCATATAAATGTGCAAGGGATAGAGGGGGAATATAATTATAAGTACTCCAAAGACTTACAGCCACCAGATTTCACATCAAAGATTTCTGGAAAGTCCTACTCCAAAAATATGTAGTTTAAAATGTTCTCAATGTTAACTGGAGAATTCTCAAATATCTGATTGTTTACTCTTATGACATTATTGGATTCCTATAATAAACGTAAATAGCTCAGACCTTTCTTCCAGTTTTGCTTGTAAGACTTTCAGTCTCTGAATATTATTATTTTGCCAGTTTTCTGGAGGAAATGTCAGTCATTTGATTTATTTTAATCAATAAATTTACCTTCCCTCCAGCAAATTCCTGTCCTGGAACCCTGCCAAACCATGCATTTTGTGAATGAAATACTTGTATTTGTGAGATTTCTATGAAACATAGAATTATTGAATATCTTTTACTAAATCATAGTGAATGTGATGCAGCTAGTGAATTGTGCTTGAATTGCGTTGCATCTGGCACTAATTTCAAACATGTAAGTTTCATTTAAATTTTCAAACATCTTAAAAAGCATAAAGCAGTTTTTCTTTGCCAAGAAATATTATAGTTTATGAATCATTTTTCCTTATATTTAGTAATTTTTATCCTTAGTGTAGAGATTACAAGTCACACTCATATTATAAAAGATTAATTGTGGAGGTCTTTTTTGACAGCTGCTAAATCTCTGATTGTTGAAAATTTCCCCAAATATAATGAAATCCCTTAAATATTTCTCAGTTGTAAAAAGTGAATATGACTTTGTTGAACAAATGATAAATGTGCTTCTTGCTGAAACTGAGAAAGAGAATAGTTATTTCCATCTGTACAAAATGCCTCATTGAAGAAAAAGTAGTCTAGTGACTTATGTGAAAGAATAGAAACAAGAGAGTTCTGAACTTTAGGAATTGTGTAACAATTTCTCTATCTGAATTTTGTTTTTAATTTACAAATTGAAGCATCAATAACAATGTTAATCTTCCAAGAATATGTTGAACAACTAACACTATGACATCAGCAACTGTTGATATTGGAGGAAACAAAATTTCTGTAATATAGGATGTTGCCAAAGAAAAGTACTTTTTCTTTATTCATCATGTCTGGTACTTTCAAATTCTTCAGGTCCAATAGGTTGTACATAGGAAGATAGGAGAGGAAGCATTTCTGGGTGCTAGGTATTTTGCAACTAATGTCATATAAACCTATGGTGTATTTATTATTGTTTCCTTTTGACAGACAAGGAAATTAAGGCTTCAAGAGTTTTAAGAAACTTGCCTAATGTCACACAGCTAGTAACATGCAAAACTAAGGTGGGGATGTTTCACTGCACTCTGAGGCTCCTGCTCTTTCTGCTGTCACACGCTACTCCTTTTACAGTGAAGTTCCTGATAAATCCCAGCATAGTGCAGTCAATAAAGTGTAGACAGCATTAATACCCAGTGGGATGTGTACCGGGTGGGAGCTTGTGAAAAGAGAGGCTTCGGGAGCAAAATGTGTCTTCTCTCTCCATCTCTCTTAGTACCTAGTGAGTGATCAAATTCCATCAGAGGCAGCCTCTTCAATCATTGCTGGATTGCTGCATTGAAATCTATGTTACTTTCCCTTTTCCTAACACCTTCATCCTCCGAAACAGCCCATTGCCTGATTAATCTCTCTAAATGAAGGAACACGTGTAAAGCTTTTGACACTCATCCTAGCATGTAGTCAATAGTCAATAAACATTAGTTCCCTTCCCTTACACATAAAAACTGTGTGTGTGTGTGTGTGTGTGTGTGTGTGTGTGTGTTTTGGGGCAAGGGGAATTGAACAGGCAGAACACAGAGGATTTTTAGGGCAGTGAAAATACTCTGTCTGATACCATGATGATAGATACATTTGTCCAAACTCATAGAGTGTGCAACACCAAGAGCAAACTGTAATGCAGACTGTGGGTGATTTACAATGTGTCAGTATAGGTTCATCATTTGTAACAAATATACCGTTCTGGTGGGGGATATCAGTCATGGGGGAGGGGCAATTCATATAGGAAAGAATCTCTATACCTTGCCTTCAGTTTTGCTGTGAACTTAAAACTGCTCTAAAGATAATGTTTTAAAAAATCATAAGATGAATAACACTTCATTACTTGTGAAAATTACATGAAATCCAAATTTTAATGTCCATAAAGTTCTATGGGAACACATACACACACAAAAAAACTGAGTACATAAATGTTGACAGATTATCAGATTACTCTGTCAACATCTTCGTGGTCTTTACTATGTGCCCAATGCTTAGCACTTTGCTAAGGTTTGAGAAGAATACAAATGAAGTATATGAACTGACGTGTCAAGAAGTTTGTAGTCCAAGACATATAATGAGGTTATAAATGATACGTTTTACACTATAAGTACCAAAACTATGAGGTCCATGATGTAAGTAGAAACTACAGAAGTCCCAGAATGGAATTCAGAATGTGCTATTTCCTTTGCCTGGAATACCTTTCTCTTTTCTAGCTGTTGAACTTCTTTTCATTCTTCAAAACCTAGATCAAATATTACCTTCTAAGTTAAACCTTTCCTGACTCATACTGTTCATGCCTTTCTTCTCTGTGTGTTCATAACAGTTGATACACAGCAGAACTAGGGCTTCAGCACACTGAAATACAATTATTTTTCATAGGTGAGTCTTCCCTGATGGATTGTGAACTCCTTTGAAGGCACAGTACTTGTCCTGCAGTAGGTGCTCAGTAAATGTTTGTGGAGAGGATGGATGGATGATGGAAGTGGAGATGTCAAGGCATGAGATGAAGAGAAGTGGGGACAGAAGAAGAACTACAATCCTGCAGCCTTTGGAACAAAAACCACATTCACAGAAAGATAGACAAAATGAAAAGGCAGATGGCTATGTACCAGATGAAGGAACAAGATAAAACCCCAGAAAAACAACTAAATGAAGTAGAGACAGGCAACCTTCCAGAAAAAGAATTCAGAATAATGATAGTAAAGATGATCCAGGACCTCAGAAAAGAATGGAGGCAAAGATCGAGAAGATGCAAGAAATGTTTAACAAAGACCTAGAAGAATTAAAAAACAAACAAACAGAGATGAACAATACAATAACTGAAATGAAAACTACACTAGAAGGAATCAATAGCAGAATAACAGAGGCAGAAAAATGGATAAGTGACCTGGAAGACAGAATGGTGGAATTCACTGCTGTGGAACAGAATAAACAAAAAAGAATGAAAAGAAATGAAGACAGCCTAAGAGACCTCTGGGACAACATTAAATCAAAAAACATTCGCATTATAGAGGTCCCAGAAGGAGGAGAGAGAGAGAAAGGACCCAAGAAAATATTTGAAGAGATTATAGTTGAAAACTTCCCTAACATGGGAAAGGAAATAGCCACCCAACTCCAGGAAGCACAGAGAGTCCCATACAGGATAAACCCAAGGAGAACCACACCCAGACACAGAGTAATCAAACTGGCAAAAATTAAAGACAAAGAAACATTGTTGAAAGCAGCAAGGGAAAAATGACAAATAACATAGAAGGGAACTCCCATAAGGTTAACAGCTGATTTCTCAGCAGAAACTCTACAAACCAGAAAGGAGTGGCATGATATACTTAAAGTGATGAAAGGGAAGAACCTACAACCAAGATTATTCTACCTAGCAGGGATCTCATTCAGATTCGATGGAGAAATCAAAAGCTTTACAGACAAGCAAAAGCTAAGAGAATTCAGCACCACCAAACCAGCTCTACAACAAATGCTAAAGGAATTTCTCTAAGTAGGAAACACAAGAAAAGAAGAGGACCTACAAAAACAAACCCAGGGAACTGGAGCAGCTGAAACAGAATTACAGCATCTGAACCTCGTTTGCCATATGGATGAAAGGCTCTTGGTGCTGCAGCCAGGAGTCAGTGCTATGCCTCTGAGATGGGAGAGCCAACTTCAGGACACTGGTCCACAAGGGACCTCCCAGCTCCACGTAATATCAAATGAAAATCTCCCAGAGATCTCCATCTCAACACCAACACCCAGCTTCACTCAATGACAAGCAAGCTACAGTGCTGGACACCCTATGCCAAACAACTAGCAGGACAGGAACACAACCCCACCCATTAGCAGAGAGGCTGCCTAAAATCATAATAAGGCCACAGACACCCCAAAACACACCACCAGACGTGGACCTGCCCACCAGAAAGACAAGATCCAGCCTCATCCACCAGAACACAGGTGCTAGTCCCCTCCACCAGGAAGCCTACACAACCCACTGAAACAACTTTGGCCACTGGGGACAGACACCAAAAACAATGGGAACTACGAACCTGCAGCCTGCAAAAAGGAGACCCCAAACACAGTAAGATAAGCAAAATGAGAAGACATAAAAACACAAAGCAGATGAAGGAGCAACATAAAGACCCACCAGACCTAATAAATGAAGAGGAAATAGGCAGTCTACCTGAAAAAGAATTCAGAATAACGATAGTAAACATGATCCAAAATCTTGGAAATAGAATAGAGAAAATGCAAGAAACATTTAACAAGGACCTAGAAGAGCTAAAGATGAAACAAGCAATGATGAACAACACAACAAATTAAATTAAAAATACTCTAGAAGGGATCAATAGCAGAAAAACTGAGGCAGAAGAATGGATAAGTGACCTGGAAGGTAAAGTAGTGGAAATAACTATTGCAGAGCAGAATAAAGAAAACAGAATGAAAAGAACTGAGGACAGTCTCAGAGACCTCTGGGACAACATTAAATGCACCAACATTCGAATTATAGGGGTTCCAGAAGAAGAAGAGAAAAAGAAAGGGACTGAGAAAATATTTGAAGAGATTATAGTTGAAAACTTCCCTAATATGGGAAAGGAAATAGTTAATCAAGTCCAGGAAGCACAGAGAGTCTCATACAGGATAAATCCAAGGAGAAACATGCCAAGACACATATAAATCAAACTGTCAAAAATTAAATACAGGGCTTCCCTGGTGGCACAGTGGTTGAGAATCTGCCTGCTAATGCAGGGGACATGGGTTTGAGCCCTGGGCTGGGAAGATCCCACATGCCGTGGAGCAGCTGGGCCTGTGCGCCACAACTACTGAGCCTGCGTGTCTGGAGCCTGTGCTCCGCAACAAGAGAGGCCGCGATAATGAGAGGCCCACGCACCACGATGAAGAGTGGGCCCTGCTCCCCGCAACTAGAGAAAGCCCTTGCACAGAAACGAAGACCCAGCACAGCCAAAAATAAATTAATTAATTAATTTTTAAAAAATTAAATACAAAGAAAACATATTAAAAGCAGCAAGGGAAAAACAACAAATAACACACAAGGGAATCTCCATAAGGTTAACAGCTGATCTTTCAGCAGAAACTCTGCAAGCCAGAAGGGACTGAGAGGACATATTTAAAGTGATGAAGGAGAAAAACCTACAACCAAGATTACTCTACACAGCAAGGATCTCATTCAGATTTGATGGAGAAATTAAAACCTTTACAGACAAGCAAAAGCTGAGAGAGTTCAGCACCACCAAACCAGCTTTACAACAAATGCTAAAGGATCTTCTCTAGGCAAGCAACACAAGAGAAGGAAAAGACCTATAATAACCAACCCAAAACAATTAAGAAAATGGTCATAGGAACATACATATCGATAATTACCTTAAACGTGAATGGATTAAATGCTCCCACCAAAAGACACAGACTGGCTGAATGGATACAAAAACAAGACCCATATATATTCTGTCTACAAGAGACCCACTTCAGACCTAGGGACACATACAGACTGAAAGTGAGGGGATGGAAAAAGATATTCCATGCAAATGGAAATCAAAAGAAAGCTGAAGTAGCAATTCTCATATCAGAAAAAATAGACTTTAAAATAAAGAATGTTACAAGAGACAAGGAAGGACACTACATAATGATCAAGGGATCAACCCAAGAAGAATATATAACAATTATAAATATATATGCACCCAACATAGGAGCACCTCGATACACAAGGCAACTGCTAACAGCTATAAAAGAGGAAATTGACAGTAACACAATAATAGTACGGGACTTTAACACCTCACTGACACCAATGGACAGATCATCCAAAATAAAAATAAATAAGGAAACAGAAGCTTTAAATGACACAACAGACCAGATAGATTTAACTGATATTTATAGGACATTCCATCCAAAAACAGCAGATTACACTTTCTTCTCAAGTGCGCACAGGACATTCTCCAGGATAGATCACGTCTTGGGTCACAAATCAAGCCTCAGTAAATTTAAGAAAATTGTAATCATATCAAGCATCTTTTCTGACCACAACACTATGAGACTAAAAATGAATTACAGAGAAAAAAAGGTAAAAAACACAAATACATGGAGGTTAAACAATACGTTACTAAATAACCAAGAGATCACTGAAGAAATCAAAAAGGAAATCAAAAAATACCTAGAGACAAATGACAATGAAAACACGATGATCCAAAACCTATGGGATGCAGCAAAAGCAGTTCTGAGAGGGAAGTTTATAGCTATACAAGCCTACCTCAAGAAACAAGAAAAATCTCAAATAAACAATCTAACCTTACACGTAAAGGAACTAAAGAAAGAAGAAAAAACAAAACCCAAAGTCAGAGGAAGGAAAGAAATCATCAAGATCAGAGCAGAAATAAATGAAATAGAAACAAAGAAAACAATAGCAAAGATCAATAAAACTAAAAGCTGGTTCTTTGAGAAGATAAACAAAATTGATAAACCATTAATTAGCCAGACTCATCAAGAAAAAGAGGGAGAGGACTCAAATCAATAAAATTAGAAATGAAAAAGGAGAAGTTACAACAGACACAGCAGAAATACAAAGCATCCTAAGAGACTACTACAAGCAACTCTATGCCAATAAAATGGACAACCTGGAAGAAATGGACAAATTCTGAGAAAAGTGTAACCTTCCAAGACTGAACCAGGAAGAAACAGAAAATATGAACAGACCAACCACAAGTCATGAAATTGAAACTGTGATTAAAAATCTTCCAACAGGGCTTCCCTGGTGGCGCAGTGGTTGAGAGTCCGCCTGCCGATGCAGGAGACACGGGTTCGTGTCCCGGTCTGGGAGGATCCCACATGCCACGGAGCGGCTGGGCCCGTGAGCCATGGCCGCTGAGCCTGCGCATCCGGAGCCTGTGCTCTGCAACGGGAGAGGCCACAACAGTGAGAGGCCCGCGTACCACAAAAAAAAAAAAAAAATCTTCCAACAAACAAAAGTCCAGGACCAGATGGCTTCACAGGTGATTTCTAGCAAACATTTAGTGAAGAGCTAACACCTATCCTTCTCAAACTCTTCCAAAATATTGCGGAGGAAGGAACACTTCCAAACTCATTCTATGAGGCCACCACCACCCTGATACCAAAACCAGACAAAGATTCTACAAAAAAAGGAAATTACAGACCAATATCACTGATTAATATAGATGCAAAAATCCTCAACAAAATACTAGCAAACAGAATCCAGCAACACATTAAAAAGATCATACACCATGATCAAGTGGGATTTATCCCAGGGATGCAAGGATTCTTCAATATATGCAAATCAATCAACGTGATACACCATATTAACAAATTGAAGAATAAAAACCATATCATCATCTCAATAGAGGCAGAAAAAGCTTTTGACAAAATTCAACCTTCATTTATTATAAAATACTCTCCAGAAAGTGGGTATAGAGGGAAACTACCTCAACATAATAAAGGCCATATATGACAAAACCACAGCAAACATCATTCTCAATGGTGAAACACTGAAAGCATTTCTTCTAAGTTCAGGAACAAGACAAGGATGTCCACTCTCGCCACTATTATTCAACATAGTTTTGGAAGTCCTAGCCACGGCAATCAGAGAAGAAAAAGAAATAAAAGGAATACAAATTGGAAAAGAAGAAGTAAAACTGTCACTCTTTGCAGATGACATGACACTATACATAGAGAATCCTAAAGATGCCACCAGAAAACTCCTACAGCTAATCAGTGAATTTGGTAAAGTTGCAGGATACAAAATTAATGCACAGAAATCTCTTGCATTCCTATACACTAATGATGAAAAATCTGAAAGAGAAATTAAGGAAACACTTCCATTTACCACTGCAACCAAAAGAATAAAATACCTAGGAATAAACCTACCTAGGGAGAAAAAAGACCTGTATGCAGAAAACTATTAGACACTGATGAAAGAAATTAAAGATGATACCAACAGATGGAGAGATATTCAATGTTCTTGGATTGGAAGAATCAATATTGTGAAAATGACTATACTACCCAAAGCAATCTACAGATTCAATGCAATCCCTATCAAATTACCAATGACATTTTTTACAGAACTAGAACAAAAAATCTTAAAATTTGTATGGAGACACAAAAGACCCCAAATAGCCAAAGCAGTCTTGAGGGAAAAAAAATGGAGCTGGAGGAATCAGACTCCCTGATTTCAGACTATACTACAAAACTACAGCAATCAAGACAGTATGGTACTGGCACAGAAACAGAAACATAGGTCAATGGAACAAGATAGAAAGCCCAGAGATAAACCCACACACCTATGGTCAACTAATCTATGACAAAGGAGGCAAGGATATACAATGGAGAAAAGACAGCCTCTTCAATAAGTGGTGCTGGGAAAACTGGACAGCTACATGTTAAAGAATGAAATTAGAACACTCTGTAACACCATAAACAAAAATAAACTCAAAATGGATTAGAGACCTAAATGTAAGACCGGACACTATAAAACTCTTAGAGGAAAACATAGGAAGAATACTCTTTGACATAAATCACAGCAAGATCTTTTTTGATCCACCTCCTAGAATAATGGAGATAAAAACAAAAATAAACAAATGGGACCTAATGAAACTTCAAAGCTTTTGCACAGCAAAGGAAACCATAAACAAGATGAAAAGACAACCCTCAGAATTGGAGAAAATATTTGCAAACGAATCAATGGACAAAGGATTAATCTCCAAAATATATAAACAGCTCATGCAAGAGGGAACAGATATGGGAATATATGTATATTTATAACTGATTCACTTTGTTATAAAGCAGAAACTAACACACCATTTGTAAGGCAATTATACTCCAATAAAGATGTTATATATATATATATATATATATATATATTATATTATACTGCCAAATGCAGATCTGAATGCCACCCTCATGGAATGAGAAAACACATAGTTGGGCAACTTCAGTCCAGTGTGATGAGGACTGTATTAGAGGTAAGCAGGAGTGATGTGTGAGTATGAGGAAGGAGGACCTCATGTGTGGAGAAGACAAGGCTTTGCTGAAGAGAAAGCGCCATCTCCAGTCCTGACATTTGTGTCCATGTGCTTTTATGAATTCAGGTGGTCATTATGACTGGATTCCTTCTCTGCAATGCAGGCATAGTTTCTTTATGTGGTAGATTTGTGGAACTACAAGTTATTTGCAATTATGTTTTATTAGGAGATAATTATCTGTAGAAAACATTTAAAATATGATTAAAACATTTTTTTAAAAAAAGAGAGAAATGGGGACGGTGGTTTAGGAGTATCACGTCAACAAATGCAGAATGGCAGGAATGCTGTGCTTTAGGTAAGACATAAGAAACCAGCTTGGGTCAGACTCTTCGGGACTTCCCTAAGCCAAACACACAATTTCTACCTTGATACAGTGGAGGGAATGAGAGGATTCTAATCAAGGGAGTAATTTGAAAAAGCAGGTGCTCCAGGGAGAGTCATGTTATAGTCTTGTGAATATGAAAGATGTATTTGGAAGTAGTTGAGCCAACATGAAAGGCACCTAGTTAGAAGACCATTATGGAATAAATGATTAGCATCTGGATAAAAGCAGTGGTAATGGAGGATAAGAGACAAATCTGATCATCAAGTCTAATATTTTCTCCATTCATTCACTCATTCATTCATTCCCTTTCATTCTTGCTTTCATGCCTTTGCTCTTTTATTGCTCCCTGCTTTCTACCCATTCATGTTCTGCATTCAGTTGTATGAATTCAACCCAGCCTTTGAGGATACCCTTCACTAGGAACTCCCCCCGACAAACAACCTGTTGTATGCCACCTCTCACCTCCCTTCTACCTTCAGCACAACATCCTCAATTTATTCTAAAAAATAGCAGTGCTGTTCCAGATGAGCAGTGGTCATGTAGGTGGCCTCCTGGTGGTCTGCTTGGAGGCTGACTTGACACATTTTCCTCTGGTGCAGAGAACGGAAAAAGTGTGCTCTGCCTCCCCTTTGTTTCTTGCAGTTCACAGGATAGAAATTCCACATCAGCTAATCTCTTCCTCGTAGATACAGGTACCCCATTTGGAAACCTCTTTTCCAGTTTTAGCTCAATAACTTTGATGTCTTATTCTTCATCGTCTTTGTGTGTGTGTGTGTGACACATAAAACACTGCTACCCACCACGCTCATCCTGATTGCCAAGCACAAGGTGATGATGTGCTGGCGAAGAAAAAGAAAGCTGGAAGTTTAAAGTGAAGTAACTAATTAAAGAACTAGCATCTCACCTTGAATGTGTCCAGAAGAGCCCTTCAGAATGTTTTCCAAAGTTTCCACCATTCAAAGTAAGGGAGAATCATTTCTTATTCAGTATTATTATTATTTTGTTTGATTTTTTTATTACCATGTGATATTATCTTCTATGACCTGGGAATCTAATTGGCATTTAGGATATTGTCTGTCTCTAATGAAATGACTATTCTGAATTTCCTGTAACTATTTGGAAATAAACACTTGAAACCACGTACTTGCTAAATTGAGGTTATCCTGAATGATCTGCCTCATACCATCGTACCCTTGCTAGGTTCTGTCTTGGGATTTTTTTCAAATTGCTTTCTATATAAACTTTGGGTAAATTTACTTATTTAATTCCAGTTATGAAAAGCACATTTTCAACAAGGACCTACTATATAGCACAGGAAACTTACTCAATATTTTGCCATAACCTATAAGGGAAAATAATCTGAGAAAGAATATACGTATATGTGTGTGTGTGTGTATATATGCAAATGTACAACTGAGTCACTGTGCTGTACACCTGAAGCTAACACGACATTATAAATCAACTATACTTCAATAAAAAAAAAAGAAAGAAAAGTACATTTTACTCTGTGGTTATGTTCTCAGTCCAGCCAAACAAATCAGAAACTCAGCCACACAGACGCTGCCATCTCGCCCTCCCAGCTCCGAGCCTTGCCCATCCCTAGAGCAACGTCTTCCCTCTCCCCAAGCACACTTCCTAGGTCCTTTCTGGGATTTCATTTTAATTTATATACTGGCTTTTTCTTTTTACCTCTTTGTCTTATATTTTAGTGGTCACTCTAGGGATTACAATATTCATCCTTAATTTTTCACAGACGACTTAAAGTTAGTATTTTAACAGTTCATGAAAAATGTAGAAACCTTGCAACTATACAGGTCCATTTACTGTTCTGGACACATCCTTGATATTGTCACATACACTACAGCCACATACATTGTGAATCCCACAATCCAGTATTTGTTTGCTTTAAACCATATATGTATATTAAAGGAATAAAGAGGTGGAATTAGTTTTTGACATCTACTTACCTATGCAGTATTTCCGATGCTCTTCATTCCATCCTGTGGATCTGAGTTTATATCTGCTTTCATTTACCTGCGTTCTAAAGAATTTCCTTTAGCATGTCTTGTTAGAGAAGTTTTGCTGGCAATGGATTTTCTTAGTTTTCTTTTATCTGAAAACATCTTTATTTCACCTTCATTCTTTTTTTTTCAGTCAAGTTTATTGACGTAGAATTTAAGTACAATAAAATTTACCCCTTATAGTGTAAGTTCTATGAGATTTGACAAATGAATATAGTCATGTAACCACTACCACAATCAGTACACTGAATTTTGCCATCAGCTCAAGTTCCCTCATGCCTCTTTGAAGTAAACCACTTCTCACCCTCAGCTCCTGGGAACTACCGAGGTGTTTTCTGTCCTCATGGTTTTGCCTTGTCCAGAATGAAGTTATATAAGTGAAATCCAGTTGTGTGTAGTCTTTTGAGTCTGGCCTATTTCACGTAACGTAATGCATTTGAGGATCATTCATGTTGAGTGTATCAGCAGTTTCTTCCTTTTTATTGTTGGGTAGTATTTAATTATGTAGCTATAACAGTTTGTTTATCCATTCACCAGTTGAAGGATATTTGAAATGTTTTTTATCTTTACCAATTATGAATTATGAAAAAAGCATGCTAAAAACACTCTTATGTAGGTTTTTATGTGAATAAAGTTTTCATTTCTCTTGAGTCAATACCTAGGAGTAGGATTGCTGGGTTGTATGGTAAGTTTGTGTTTAACTATATAAGTAACTACCAGTTGTTTTCCAAAGTGGCTGTACCACTTTCCTATCAGCCATGTGCGAAAGTTCCAGTTGCTCCAAACTCTTGGCAAAGACGTTAAAAAGAAATTTACCCACTCAAATAAGTGCTTAGTGGTATCTCATTGTGGTATTAATTTTAATTTCCCTAATGACTAATGAGGTCTGTGACTTGTCTTTTGATTTGCTTAAGTGTCTTTCAAAGCACAGAAATTTTCCGTTTTAATAAAGTTCAATTTATTGACATTTTCTTTTATGGTTTGTGCTTTTTGTGTTATGTCTAAGAAACCTTTGTCTCGCCCAAGGTCGCAAAGATAGTTTTCCTCTGATTTATTGTAGACATTTTCACAGTTTTAAATTTTAGAGCTATGATCCACTTTGAGTTAATTTTGTATATGGTACAAAGTGTAAGTCAAGGTTTATTTTTTGGCAATTTATTGAAATGCCATCATCCATTGAATTGCCTTTTCACCTTTGTTTAAAATCAAATTGACCATATGTATGTAGATCTATGTTGTGGACCCTCAACTCTGTTCCACTGGTCTATGTGGATATCCTTTCTTAACTACAGTGGTTGTTTTTGTTTGTTTGTTTTTTTGGTTTTGGTTTTTTTTTTGTGGTACACGGGCCTCTCACTGTTGTGGCCTCTCCCGTTGCAGAGCACAGGCTCCGGACACGCAGGCCATGGCTCACGGGCCCAGCCACTCCATGGCACGTGGGATCTTCCCGGACCGGGGCACAAACCTGTGTCCCCTGCATCGGCAGGCGGACTCTCAACCACTGCGCCACCAGGGAAGCCCACTACAGTGGTTTTATAATGCGTTTTGAAATCAGATAGTCTGAGTCGTCCAAGACACATTCCTTTTTTTCTCCAAAATTGTTTTGACTATTATAGTTTGCCTGCTTTTCATACAAATTTTAGAATTCGTTTGTCAATTTCTACCAAAAAACACAATATTTTGATGTGCATTGAATCTATAGATCAATTTGGAGAGAACTGACATCTTAACATTATTGAGTCTTCTAATTAATGAACAGTTTATCTCCTGATTTATCTGGGTTTTCTTTAATTTCCCTCAGGGATATTTTATGGGTTTAAACATATAGGTCGTGCACATATTACAGATTTTTGCCTAAGTATTTCATGGTTTTGTGATATATTGTACATAGTACTGTTTTTAATTTCAATTTCCAACGGTTCGTTGTTATTAAATAGAAATACAATTTTAAAATTTTGATCGTGCACCTGAAAAGAATGTGGATTTTCCTGTTGTTAGGATTGTTCCGTGAACATCAATTAGATCAAATTGTCGGATAGTGTTATTCAGGTTTTCTATTTCCTTACTGATATTCTATTTGTTCAGTCCTTCTTGTGGGTATGTCTATTTTTCCTTTTATTTGTAGCAATTTGTTTCTGGTATTTGAAACTAGTTTTAGGTGCATGTATATTTGAACTTCTATGATCTCTTTGTGAATTGACTTCTTTGTCATTACATAATAGCTGTCTTTATCCTTGGTAATATTCTTTGCTATGAAGTCTACTTAGTTTGGTATGAATATAGCCACCTAGGTTTGGGATTTTTTTTCATATTTGCATGGCATCTTTTTTCATTATTTTATTCTTAAAATATTGAGCCCTTACACTTAAAATGTGTTTCTTATAGACAATACATTCTTGGGTCTTGCATATTTATCTTGCCAACTTCTGTCTCTTAATTGTTGTACCTGGAATATTTATGTTTAATGTAATTATTCATATGGGTAGATTTAAATCTACTATCTTTCTAGTTATTTTCGATTTGTTCAGTCTCTTCTTTGTTCCTTCTTTTGGTGCTTATCTCAGGTAAGCAAGTGCTCCCATCTCACCTCTCCCTTTTGACCATCTGTCGTTCCATGGATTTCTAGCTACTTATTTGCCCTATAAACTTAGTGTTCTGATGGGCTCGAGGAAGGTCATAATTTTGTCATTTATACAGCACTTTCTTAATTTGAGAGTATGAATGATGCTCTTTCCAGCTTTCACATTCTAGGTGGAAATGAAACTCATTTTTATTTTTTTAAGGATATCTTTGCTGGATATAGAATTCTAGGTTGATGTGGGTTTTTTTCTTCTATTATTTTAAAGCTGTTGTTTCACTGTCTTTTAGTCTCTGTTGTTTCTGATGAGATGTTAGAAATCCATCAAACTATCGTTCTCCAGTATTAAATGTGCCATTTTTCTCACATGCTTTTAAGATTGTCTCTTTACCTTTGGTTTTCAGCAGTTGGACTATAACGTTTCTAGATGCACAGTTTAGATTTTATATGTTTTGCTTGGAGCTCACTGAACTTGTGAACTGGAAAATTTATGTCTTCAAACAAATTTGGATAATTTTCAGCCATTATTTCTTCAAATACTTTTTCTATTCGATTCTGTCATTCCATTTCTCAAATATTTGCCATTTTGATATTGGCCTACAAGACCCTGAGGCTCTGATCATTTATTACAAATGTTTTTTTCTGTTCTTTAGATTATATGATTTATAATAATGTATCTTCAAGTTCTCTGAATCTCTTTTTTTGTCATATCCATGCTGCTGTTAAGCCTTGAAGTAAATTTTTCACTTTATGTATTTTATTTTTCAGTTCTATAATTTCTATTTAGTTCTTTTTTACAGTTTATATCTCTTGACTGAGATTTCCTATGCTCTCATTCATTATAGTATAGTATTCTCCTTTCAGTCCTCAGCATAACTATTTTTAAAATTCTTATTTTTTGATTCCAACATTGGGGTCATCTCAGAGTTAAGTCTCCATTGACTTTCTTTTCTCTTGAAAATGTTTCATATTTTCCTGTTTCTTTATATAATGAAAAATTTGGATTTCATCTTGGAAATTGTGAATGACATGTTGTAAAACTCTAGATTCTGTTATGTTCCTCCAAAGAACATTTTTTTGTTTGTTTTTTAAAGCAGGCAGTTAATTGGCTAAGCCCAAGGTACAAGCTCTGTCTCCCTGTTATAGGTGGCAGTTCAAATCTAAGTTCGGTTATTTTAGTGTTAGCTGTGCTGCTGGGAGTCTGTCCTTCACTTGCATAGTTCAAGGGTCATCCAAAGATTAGGGCATAGTTTATAAGTAGAATTTAGGCTCACCCTCTCTACCTCTCTTCTTTTCAAGATGCCTCTTCACTTTTTAGCAGTTGTGATTGACCCAAACTCTTTCCCCAGTTAGACTGTATTTCCATTCAATTTCTAGCCTTCCTACATAATGCTACTTGTGAACTTCCCTGAGGCTGAGAGCTGAAAAGCAATGATAAAGTCATCCCTTGCAGTTTGCTTCTTCGAAGTATCTGAACCCTCCAGTATCTGACTGCTTTTGTTCACTCTCCAGTGCCTTCAAGAAGTTATTTTGCTTCTTCCAGAGTCTATAGAGTTGTCATCAGTAGAAAGGTTGGTCAGACAGGAGCTTACTTGGCCATGACTGGAAATGCAAGCATTTCTAATTCAGATAGGTGCGTATCTTCTTAAACATCCTTGTGTTTTTCATGGAATCTTATTGTGGTTTATTGTTGTTGAGTTTATTCATATTTAGGTTATAGTTTTTAAGATCAAGACTGATCACTTTTATATTCGGCACCACCCAACATCTGCATACTCTATTGTCCTATATGTTAGGCACTCAGTCAATTATTACATGATGAATAATGAGTTAATGTAGCATAAACTTTTCCTTACCTACACAGAATACATTCTTGTTGAAAAAAATTATTCTATACAAGAACACTTAGTTAATGACAGTTATTTTTCATAAAAATTGCTATTAGAACAAAATAAAGCCCTTAAATTTATTTCAGAAACACAGGAACCTACTTTCTTATATTTTAAAATGAAGCTTTTATGCAATTTATTCAATATTGATTTGATATCTACTAGATACAAGGCACCGTGGGAAACACTGACTATTTTAGAATGAAAGGGAAGGATGAGACAGATAAGACAAGGTCCCTGCCACCCAAGAATCCAAAATCTTGTTGGGGAGACAGACAGATATAAATAATCCTAATATAAAGCAGACAATGCTAAATGCTATTTCAAGAAGAGAACAAAGTGTTATGATTGCAGTAAGTAGGAAGCAATGAAATCTGGTTGGAATTCCAGGAGAGTTTCTTGGTAAAGGTAGCCTATATACTGGCATTGGGAGGATGCGAAGAACTTAATAGGTGTATCTGACAGGGAAATTCATTTTAGGAAAATTTGACACATTATAGGTCATGTTTAGGGAAGAGTAGCATGGCTTAGTGATAAGACCTTGAACTTTGAAGTCACAGAATACGTATGACTTTGTTCAACTCCTTAAACTTCCCTGAACCTGTTTCATCATCAGAAAAAAAAAAAAGGGGGGTAAATAAAGTGGAAATCAAATTGTGGAGAGGCTAAAGGACAGGTTGATAGAGGCGTGTAGACCGTAGTTGGGGAAGCCTGTTAGGAAGCTATAGCAACAATGTAGGTGAAAAGTACTTGCAAGTAGATTGCACCTGAAAACAAAAGACTGTGTTTTCTGTTTCAACCATAGACTTTGGAAGAAGTCTGTGGTTGAAAAAGAAAATGAAAATGAGGGTACAAATATAAACAATCTGGCAACAGATTCTATGGAGGAAAAAAAGAAGTGAAAACTCAGGGAATTTAATGGAAACTGGTAGAACCAGATTGTAGATTACAGTTAGTATGGTATATACCTAGGGTTCCTTTTTGCTGATATAAAGGCAATTATCTGATGCATATATTAATATAATCATAAACTACCTTTAAATGGTAATGGAACTTTAAAGATATTGAGAGAAAGAATAATTTTCAGTTTTCTAATTTTTTAATTAAAAAGAAACTCAAGGAACTTTCTCCACAGTTTTGCTTAATAATAGAATTTCTATATTTTCTTTTCTCTACTTTTTTGTTCATTGAAGTCTTATTAACATAACTACTTAACATAATTAACATTCATACTTTCACAGATACAATTTTTTTCTTTCTAGTAACAACCCGCTTGCTAGCACCTCCTTAGCACTTCATTAGAATGTTCTCCAAATAATACTATTGTGGTTTTTTTGTTATTGTTTATTTGTTTTGAATCGTGGAAAAATATTTACATAAAGGAAATCATATTTATGATTCATAAACCTGGAAACTCCCACTATTTAAATGAAAACAAGCTGACATTCATGTTTAGTTAAGTGACTATGAGGCAATTTAATATTTAGAAAACTGTGCTGTTGACCTCAGATACATGTATGTCTTTTGCCTTTATTAGCATCAGAAATAATTCCTTAATGTGCACCTGCCAGGTGCAAAACACCTTGCTAAGCATAGCATATGCATTATCTCACTTAATTTTCATGACAACAAGATAAGTACTTTTATTATCCTTATTTTATAGCAAAGGAAATTACAGCTTAGAAAGGCTATGTACCCACAGTCACATAGCTAGCAAGTGGCAGAATCTAGATCTGAGCCCAGGATCATCTGATTCCCAGTCCCATGCGCTTTCGTGCCTACAAGAAGAGAAGGAGGAAGGGGAAGAGGAAGAATATCTACAAAATGCACCGAGTACTTTCTAAATGCCAGCACAATTCCAATTGCTTTTACACATATTAACTAATTAAATCATTACAGCAATCATATGAGAGAGATTTCTTTTTTATCCTCATTTTGTATATGAGTAAACCATTCCAAAAAAGAGAGAATAAGTTGTCACAGACCAGGAAAGGAACCTGGGTCTTCCACATGGATTCAACAATTCTACACCTAAAATATCCCCAAGAACCTGGTTCGAAGTCACATCATTTGATGGTCACTGGGAACATTTACCTGGTGCCTAAATATTTTTTCTCCAGGGTTCGTCCCAATCAAAATGAAGATGATCCTTGGGAGTGAAAACATAGCCAACTGCACAGCATTGTGACTAAATGACCCGCTGATTTCAGGACAGGAGGATTTAACAGAGGAAAGAGGACTGGGGACCACAGGGCACACAGGGAGAAGGGCGCGGCCAGGCTAGACAGAGGAAGGCAGGAGACACTTCTGGGGATGGCTGAGGCATGGAATCCCATCCTTGCACACTTCACACTTTTCTGGGCTTGGTCACCGTAGAACCAAACCCGCATTTGAGGTTCATAAATGGAGACGAGACAATGAGGTGAATGTTTTGTGTTCCAGAGAAGATGCTGAACTAAAGTACATTTGGTTTTTATTAACTAAAGAACACTTTCTGTGAGATTAGATGTTAAGAGCTGTACATCCGGCTCTGCCAAGTATTAACTCAGGTTAATTGCAGCTGCCCAATCTATCATCCACGTGACAGTCTCAAACTCTAAAATGATTAAATTGTTCCTCCAGGTTGATGTTCCTCCCATCGTGTATGTCATGCGTGACATGCCATCCTAACGACTCGGGTGTTTACCACTGTGAGTGACCCTGTGGCCGAAAGAAAAGCACAGTGGGGAAGGGCTCAGCTGAGTCTCAATCATACCACTTCCAGGCGTGATATTGAATTAAGTTAATCTGTGAGTATTTTCTTAACTGTGGACTGAAAAATCGCATTCCCAAGAAGTTGTTTTGACTTTCAAGCAGAGGATACTGTAAAAGATAGACGATTATAAACTTTCCTGAAGCAAAATATTTGCTTTACGTAAATAGCCTTCTTAAGGTAATAAATAATTAAGGAAATTCAAAATAAAATAATGTGAAGATCTGAATTTCTAACCAAAAAGGTTTCCAAAGATTTACCTTTGGAAATGATCTGTCCTTAAGGAGAAATACTGAAAACACACCGAATGCCCTGAGTTCCAAAGTCATAGGAGACAATCAGGGACAGGAATTAAATGGAGAGCACTTGGTTCTAGACGCATCACAAAGACCTGGGGACTAACTCTTTTCTCCCAGACAGGCGGCTTAAACTCCGGGACCTTAGATGTTTTCATCTGTGAAACAGGAACAGTAGCACCTGCTTTGCATGTTTTCACGGTGGTTGTGAGGATCAAGGGCAGAGGCAGCAATGAATATGAAGCACTACCTAAACAAACAGGATACCACGTGTGTAAGGTCCGGTGAAGTCTAGTACAGGGACCCAGCCTTCAGACCGTGCCTGACACTCTTGTGCCTTGCTGTGCTGTGTGTGAACGTTTATTTGGGAAGGTGGTAATTACTGATAGTATATTAGAGCTGAAGCAGGATGAGAACTTGCTTCAATGTTCTGTTGAGGAAAGAGGGATGGAAGGAGTGAAGGGCTCATCCCTTGAAACTCTGGGACTCACTCAACTTTAGAGGAAGACAGCAAATATCTTAAAATGGGTTAAGTTGGAGACTTAGGGGCAAATGGAACAGGCGCTGCTCTGTCCTAGAACATCTGGTCAGAATGGGTTGAAGAGGGACATGATAAGACTAGTGATTTTGCCGCCATCTTAAAAGTGTATGTAAGTAGAAAACTAGCCTGTAAAAAAAGATATCAGACACTAGAAGTGGCTATCACTGGATGATCGAACTCTTCGTGAGAATATGTGTGATTTTTATTCTTTTTGTTTATCTATATTTTCTAGTTCTTCCATAATGACAATGTGTTCTTTCTACAATAAAAAATGTTGTTTATATAAAAAGCAAATATACATTTGCATTTCATATTACACACAAAAACTGTAATTTTTTTTAGCAATTAGGCATATTACCTTATAGGTAACCTCTTTTAAAATGGAAAATGTGCGGCTTCCCTGGTGGCGCAGTGGTTGGGAGTCCGCCTGCCGATGCAGGCGACACGGGTTCGTGCCCCGGTCTGGGAAGATCCCACATGCCGCGGGACGGCTGGGCTCGTGAGCCATGGCCACTGGGCCTGGCGCGTCCGGAGCCTGTGCTCCGCAACGGGAGAGGCCACGGCAGTGAGAGGCCAGCGTACTGCAAAAAAAAAAAAAAAGGAAAATGTGCTTCCTGATCATCAGCAATTGTTTAGGGTAACCAGTCCTTCACTCCTCATCTAGGAGTTACACTGCCCTCCTACTGCACTTGGGACCCGTTTTCTGCCAAGAAGAGATTGGTGGCATGAAGGGGTGTGGCACAAATAACCCTTAGGAATACAGGCCACAGAGCTAATGAAGTGCTCCAAGGAAAGAAAGTCTTACCTATCAGCTATGAATTCTCTCCCCACCCACACCAGAGACCTGAGGGCACGTGACCTAGGAATGTGCATCCCAAGATAATACTACCTTCAGAGAACTCTACTTATAGGTAAGTAACTCTCCTTTATAGGAGGTATCTTTGTGTGGCAGACTGTTTATGGGAGCAATTTGACTTGAACTTTAAATGAAAAAGGCATATCTCTGTAAGTGGTAATAATTTTAGTCATCTCGCTGTGGCTAGGGGTTGTGGAATTCATTAGCACAGATTAACATATAAAGTGGGTTAGATATCTAATAGCAAACGGAGAGGTTTAGGGGCCTTAATTCATCACTGAATGAACAGCGTGTACAGTATTAGGGACTATGAAATTTTTAATTTACACAAAGTGTCCAAGAATATAGGGAATAAATTTAAACCCAAAACAGATAATGGAGCTATGCCCTGCCTGGCTGGCAAGTTGAATTGTTTTTACACTGAGTGAAGAAAGCTAATTATCCCAAGCACAAGAAGACTGCTAAAAATAATAAGATTATAAGGAATAATTTGCTGATATAATTACAACAAAATTGGGTACACACAATCGTCAGATACATGTATTGCTTGACCTGGGTGAGAAAGTGAAATAAATCCTTCCTCTATAGCCTTCGTAAATCTGTTTTTATCTTTTCCAAGTGGTGTTTGCACACGCAGCACAATTTGCATGTGTAATGTGGCTGTACAAATTGACAACAAGTAAATTATTCAAGGAAATAGGCTGGTCGCGGGTCTGAACTATCTCTCCAAGCCTATTCATTTTGAAGAATCACTGAGACGTGAAGCTCATACATCAACCGTTTTCTGACAATCCTCAGACTTATTGTCTCCTAAAATGTCATTATGGCTATTATTTATGAAGCTAATTCATTTATTAATATATATTTAACTCTGACTTGTCATGCACCTTAGCAGACATTCTGTGCACTGCATATTTTTGAATAGATGAAAGACTTCTGCATGCTTTAATGATTACTGTAAGCTGCTATAGATTTATAGAATGCAGCCTTATTATCTACTTGCATTAATACCTCTTATAACTCTTTTTTTGCTTAAGGCCATCAAATATAAATGGCAAATGACATATTCAAAAGATTGTATGGAATAAGATTTTCCAAGAGTTTGTTGAATTTTAGAACAAAATGGGCTAGCTGTCAGTTAAGACCTAATTCACCTAAAAAGATGGGTCTATACCAATTATGTTGAATTTTCCTGCAAAATATAGGCTGCAATTTTTCAAGAAAAAGGAATAGATGCATGATTCATTGAGCTCTTTCCTTCTGAGAAGACAGCCCGACCTTCTATGTGCAGAGGATGGGTAACAGTTCCCAAGGGAGCTGGCTTGCAGGAGTTCATTATTACCTGGGGCCTCGCACTGTGCCCTTCACATTGTCTTTAGCCAAAAAAATAGATGTTGCATGAGTGAGGGAAGAAATGAACGACCACCAGCTTTCCTGATAATGCCACGAGCAAAATCAGTAGAATTACACATCGACCTAGAATACTATTTTATACATTTCTGCTTTAGCATTTCTGACCCCTAGAGAATCTTCCATGACTCCCACTATGATTTAGAAATAAATCATATGTATATGCAATCACAATACACAACACATGTTATTTTTATGGGGTGCATAAGAATGTATCAATACTGAACATGTATTGCTACTTCTGGCTGTCACTGCATAAAGTCTGCTCTCTAGCATCTTCCACAGTATGTGACCATGACTATTCTGGGCGTGTGTATGTGTGTGTGTGTGAGAGTGTATGTGTGTATGTGTATGTGCACATATGTGTATGTATGTGTTGGTAAGATAGAAGGAACTGGAGAATGAAATGGAGGAACAATGGAGTTGCTTGAAATGTTCTACTCTGAGTATGCTTCATGCTAACCATTAACGTATTCACCATTTTTCTAACATAACATTTCTGCATTGACTTAGGTATAGATATAGAACTTTCTAGTACCAACCAAATAGAAGGGCAGTGCAGGAAAATACAATACTGCTGTAATTTACCAGTGCATTTGAAATTATTGCAAACCGGATGCTTCATTTTGAAGATAAAAATAGTGAGAAGATAAAGAAAAATGCCCTTACCGGAGTACTGTATTGACTGTATTGGCTTTTTTTTTTTTTTTTTTGCGGTACGCGGGCCTCTCACTGCTGTGGCCTTTCCCGTTGCGGAGCACAGGCTCCGGACGCGCAGGCTCAGCCGCCATGGCTCACGGGCCCAGCCGCTCCGCGGCATGTGGGATCTTCCCGGACCGGGGCACGAACCCGTGTCCCCTGCATCGGCAGGCGGACTCCCAACCACTGCGCCACCAGGGAAGCCCTGTATTGGCTTTCATAATATTATAAAATCACCAAACTTTTTGGATAATTAAAACTTGTTTTTTTTAAAAAACGCTACTTAATCTATGGAGACGAATCAGATGAGTGGCTGCCTAGGGCTGGTGAGACGCAGAGGATGGTAAGTGACTGCTAATGGGCACAGGGTTTCTTTTGGGGGTGACAAAAATGTTTTAAAATTAGATTGTGGTGATGGGTGCACAATTCTGTGAATAAACTAAAAATCATTGAATGGTGCACTTTAAATGGGTAAATTGTGTGGTATGTGAATTATATCTCAATAAAGTTGTTAACGTACTGCTTGATATATGCCAAAATTACATATTTGACATATGTAACCAACATCATGTGCTATAAATAGTAGCATAAGGAAATAACTACTTAGGAAACTAGCTCGTAAATGAAACTCAATTGAAATATAAAGGAGGTAAGTAATCTATCCATAAAAGTATGGGAAGTAGGCTAACCGTTCAGAAATCCAGCCTTCAGCAAGAATGATATTCATGTTAGGTGATCTGATAAGAGAAAAAAAAAATTCCCTGCATCTCAAACACTGCTATGAGCCATCAAGTGTAGTGAAGACAAATCTTTAGTAAGTGCATAGGAAGGTACTATTTTTCATTTAGAATTATTGTATTTGATCAACAAAGCATCAAGAATCTATTTTTTAAAGTAAATTTCTTATATAAGGCAGTCTCTTGAAATGTCTTACTAGATATGGAAAGCAAACCATACACATACATACAAAATATCTTTCTCACTGCATAACCCTGGTGGGGAAGACTGATGACATTTTTATTAGTAGTATTCATCACTTGCTTAAAGGGAAAAATGTCTCACTTTTCCAGGAACCATAATATTTACCTATTTACACCTTTTAAAATTTCAATAACTCCAACTCAGAACCCTTAACCCCCATAACCTTCAAAAAAAAAGTAAAATGAAAATTAATAAACGGTCCCTAGTGTGCTACGAACCATTAATTGTACAGGCTGAAAAGCTTTAGTCTAATAAGAAACATGCCTTCAGTAGAAATGAGAAAGTCATCTGTGATGCTCATGATTTAATGATAAAAAGGTGCAGTCAATTTCCAATGAAGTGAAGACCTACAACCCAGGAATATTTTAACTCTCAAATTCTTGCAGATACCTGAGGAACTTTGAAAGGTGAACAACCTCAAGTACTGAAATGTTCTCAGCATGAATTAAATAATTCAGCTCCAAAGTGGTCTGAAGATAGAGGCAATAGGATTTCTAGCAATAACAGATGATTGGGGATGGATTTGGCCTGCACTCCAAGAAAGCACAGACATTTCCTTAATATAGCAACAAAATGATTTTATTAGTAATTTTTTAGAGCAGTATTATAATACTAGGAATAAAGACATGTTAATAACATCACTGACCAAAAATCCCACATAAAATTTAAAAAATAAGCTCTAAACAGTATGGAGGTTCCTTAAAAACTAAAAATAGAGCCACCATATGATCCAGCAATCCCACTCCTGGGCACATATCTGGAGAAAACCATAATTCAAAAAGATACACACACCCCAATGTTCATTGCAGCACTATTTATAATAGCCAGGACATGGAAGCAACCTAAATGTCCATCAACAGAGGAATGTATAAAGATGTGGTACATATATACAGTGGAATATTACTCAGCCATAAAAAAGAATGAAATAATGCTATTTGCAACAACATGGATGGACCTAGAGATTGTCATACTATGTGAAGTAAGTAAGACAGAGAAAGACAAATATCAGATGATATTGCTTATATGTGGAATCTAAAGAAATGGTACAAATGAACTTATTTACAAAACAGAAATAGATTCACAGATGTAGAAAACAAACTTATGGTTACCAAGGGGGAAAGGGCAGGGAGATAAATTGGGAGATTAGGATTGACATATACACACTACTATATATAAAACAGATAACTAATAAGAACCTACTGCATAGCACAGGGAACTCTACTCGGTACTCTGTAATGATCTACAATATATGGGAAAAGAATCTAAAAAAGAGTGGATATATGTATATGTATAACTGATTCACTTTGCTGTATACCTGAAACTAGCACAACACTGTAAACCAACTATACTCCAATAAAATTAATTTGAAAAATAAAAAAATTTTAAATCAGCTCTAGGTTTAGCTACAAAAGTTCTAAGCATAATTCCTTCATTCAAATAAAGACCCACTTGGGGCTTCCCTGGTGGCGCAGTGGTTGAGAGTCCGCCTGCCAATGCAGGGGACACGGGTTCGTGCCCCGTCCGGGAAGATCCCACGTGCCGCGAAGCAGCTGGGCCCGTGAGCCATGGCCGCTGAGCCTGCGCGTCCGGAGCCTGTGCTCCGCAACGGGAGAGGCCACAGCAGTGAGAGGCCCGCGTACCGCTAAAAAAACATAAAATAAAAAATAAAGACCCACTTAGTTCTCACTATGAACCAAGCCTGGGGTAGACATACTGGAACTAAAATGGACAGATTCTGGTGGGATATAAAGATGAATGCAATATAGTCCTTGTCGCTAAGGAACCTAAGATCATGAGAGAAGTGTGACATATTTGCCAAAATGTTGCCATTATTGTTTGACTTATTTGCAATGATCAATGTTTTATTTATTTTTGTTATCAGAACCAAGAATATGAAGACGGATTTTTTTTGAGGCACTTAAATGTGAAGGAATGAGCTGTGAAGTTTTCTAATATTCACAAGAGAGATCCCTGCCAAGGAAAATTTTCAAGGAAGGGTTAGCATGTGAGCTGGGCCTAGAAGGAGAGTCAGCATTATGATGGAGTGGGTTGGAGAAGGCAATCCAGGGGAAGAGATTGTGTCAGCTAAAGCTGGAAGTAAAATTAATGGAAAGTAATGTAATGTGGCTGCCGATTAGGGTGCATGTAGAGGAGAAAAAAGTAGAACGTTATGTTGGGGCTGAATCACGGGAAACCTACACTGTCACACTCGGGAATTCAGATTCAGTTTGTGAAGTCATGCATGTAAGGCACTTAGCACACAGAACCGGCTGCACTGTAAGTGCTCAGTGTGTATGAGGCACTAGTATTAGTGTCCAAGGTCTCAGAAGGAGATGAGGCAGAGCAAGGGCGACCTGTCTCCTGGGAAGCCAGGTTGGTGTCCTTCTTCCTATCCCATATGTGGGCTCTCGAGGAGTGCTCCCCAAAAGGTAGGTCCGTATTGGGGTGCAGCCCACTTTCAGATGGTCCCTGGTCCATCTCCACCCAGCACTCCTCACATCCCTCACAGACCCACAGTGACCAGTCTGAAAGTTCCTTCATGCAAACTCCACGTACTCTTGCCTCTCTTCGTTCCCAAGTCTTGAGTACATGTTGGGTGTTCCAGAAATGCTTATCGAGCCAACCCCTGTGCTCCATAATTGTGAACACTCCTGGATAAATGAATACGCTGATACTCTGGCCTATGCATCAGAGCATTATGGCCTGTTAATTTAGTAGTTGTGTTTGTCATCAGTGGACATATTTTATCAGTTCTCCTCCTCCACTCCCAAAATGTCACACCTACCCACATAGGGATATTGTAATGAAACAAGGCTTTGTGGCATTGTGTCTGATGTATACTAATATTCACTGAACATGCTCTTTCCCCTAAACATCGGAGTTTCTGACTTATCCTCCCATTGGCTCTGATATGGTACACCATTACCTGTGTTGTTTTAGAGGTAAAAGAAAAGTTTCTTCCACAACTTTCACCTGAATGTCTCCTTTAGACAGATTCAGGCACTCATATGAACACTGACACACTCTTTCCTTTTCTATGAGTGTCGGCACTCACTCCTTGTGGCTAAGCTCAGTTCTTGAAAATCCAGACTTCTAGATTTCAGAACTGCAATATAACCAAGATATTCTGTTTCCACCAGAAACTAAGCAACTGAAGCCCAGAGTAGTCAAGTGACGTGTCTTTGATGAGCACTGTTGTGGCGTGGGAGAGAGGAGGAGTTTTCAGCTTTAGTCTGAATCTTTGGCGACAGGAAGGCAGTGGAGCCTAGTGGTTACAAGCAGGGGTTAGTAAACTCTGGCTCAGGGGCCCAATCCTGCCAACCACCTATTTTTATAAACTTTTGTTGGAAGAGAGCCATACCTGTTCATTTATATATTGTCTCCGGCTGCTTTCATACCCAGCAGAGGTGAGTAGTTTCAACATCACCATCCGGCCCTCAAAGCCTAAAATATTTAATATCTGGTCCTTTATAGAAAAAGTGTGCTGACCCTAGTTAAATATAATGGCTTCATCAGTCAAAACTGAGTTTAAATTCGAATTCCAACCTGGGCAATGTAACCTCTTTACTCCTGAGTTTCCTCATCTATAAAATGGGAGTAATGAGAGTGTCTACTTCGTGGGGTTACTGTGAGAATTAAAAACTTCCAAGTACTTAGCACAGTACCTGTACCGTGATAAGCTTGTTAAATGACAGCAATGATGATGATGACGAGCATATATGTAAAATTACCATATAGGGAGCAGGAATACTGTACCTCAGAAAGGTTTTAAAGTGGCCTGTTGAAGGTCTACAATATAATGTAATATATACCTATATGTAAAATGTACACACACTCATATATACATGTAATGAATATGAAAAGGATATAGGTATAGAATACACACACACATACATGCACACACACACATAATGTATATAATATATCTTGAAAAGTGAAAAATAAGTATTAATGAAAATAGAATACACATAGATAGATAAACACACACACACACACACACAAAATCCTGTACTGGAAAAAAATACTTTCTCAGTTTCAGGCACAAAACAACTACTCTGTGATGAAATCACTCTACCTGACTGTGTGGTCTTTGCACTAAAGATAGAAGAGAGGTCACATGGAGAGTTGAGATTAGGTGGAGTTTAGCAATAATTGAATAATGGCTTTTCCTTTGCCATCTATCCCTTTGCAATTACTCTTCAGCTCCTTCCTTTTTTTCCCACCCAGTGGCGAAATTGAGTCACTGCAGCAGCTGAATCCAAGTGCTTTTCCTTCAAGGCTCACTGCTTGTTTCTTAGTTCTGGGAAAACAACTCAAGAGTTGGTAAAGTTAAGGGAAACGAAGATGTTGGAATGATTGTGATTCCAAAGAGCCAAGACTGCTTTGGGGATGAGAATGAAGGTGACCAAATACCATCTTCTAACATACTATAATGCTTATTTACTACGTCTACTGTTCATTGTCTGAGTCCCTCTTCATAACGTTACTTCCCTAAGGGCAGGGCATATTTGACTGTTTTGTTTATCAATGCATCCAAAAGCCCTTTAACAGAGCCTCATACCTTGTAGAACATTTGCTGAGTTGAATAAATGGCTGCAGGTCTAGAGACTATGCCACTTTGAAGAAAATGCTCAAGTGTGGTTATAAGACAAGGTCGTTGATAGCTTATTCTCATCCCTGTCTGTCCCCTTGGACTTGATTTGAGCATCTGTGATTAGAAAGATGAGGCTCATTGGAACTGCTGTCAGAAGAGGCTGAGAGTCTCTGGGCACCAGAAGAACTGCCTGGGGGCCCAGGGAGGAAAAAAGTGATAAATAATAAAGAAGAAAAGAAAAAATCATGAGATACAAACAAACTCAAAAAAGAAATGGAATGGGCTTCTGACTGCTGGTAATCCCTGTGCATATAACAGCTATGAATTCTGGACAAAATATAAAAAGCAGCTGTCCAAAGGCAACAGAGAGTAACCAGGCAGGCAAATGCTGGAGGGGAGTCTGCATTTGGAAGAAGGGAATGACAACGGGCAAGCTTCCCATGATTACTGTATTTTTGCCAGAAAGCAGGACCCAATCCTTGCCAAATAGGAGTGACTAAAAACTTAGAAAACCTGAAGTCTTACTGGCATGAAGAGCCAGAAGTCAGAGTTCAAGGTGATTGAACTGGAAAGTGAGGGGGGAGTCATAGAAAGAAGACAGCCAAAGCCGGGGGTGGGGGAAAACAGGTTCTGTGTGCAAACTCTGCACAAATCATTGCTGATGCCCGACCTTCTGTGCAAGCAGCCCAGCTAAGGCTAAAGGAACTGGACAGAGATTTCTGTGGCCGCTCACTGCAAGGGAGATAGTTTGGAGTTTGAGGTTAGTTAACCTCAAACTTCTAAAAAAATCAGGATTCTTCAGAGGAACACAAACAAATCCAGGGGCTCTACAATATATATCATTCATAACTTCTTGGATGCCATCCAAAATACTAAGCACATGAAGAAAAAATATATGTGAGCCAAAAGGCAGTCAATGGAGACTGACCCTGAGAGAACTCAGTGGCTGGAATTAGCAGACAGTAATTTTTTTTTTAACTTTTATTGGAGTATAGTTGCTTTACAATGTTGTGTTAGTTTCTACTGTACAGCAAAGTGAATCAGCTATGTGTATACATATATCTCCTCTTTGGATTTTGGATTTCCTTCCCATTTAGGTCACCACAGGGCACTGAGTAGAGTTCCCTGTGCTATACAGTAGGTTCTCATTAGTTATCTATTTTATACATAGTATCAATAGTGTATATATGTCAATCCCAATCTCTCAATTCATCCCACCACCACCCCTTTGGTATCCATATGTTTGCTCTCTACATCTGTGTCTCTGTTTCTGCTTTGTAAATAAGATCATCTATACCAATTTCTTCAGATTCCACATATATGCATTAATATACGATATTTGTTTTTCTCTGTCTGACTTACTTCACTCTGTATGACAGTCTCTAGGTCCATCCATGTCTCTAGAAATGAACCAATTTCATTCCTTTTTATGCCTGAGTAATATTCCACTGTGTATATGTACCACATCTTCTTTATCCATTCCTCTGTTGATGGACACTGAGGTTGTTTCCATGTCCTGGCTATTGTAAATAGTGCTGCAATGAACATTGGGGTGCCTGTGTCTTTTTGAATTATGGTTTTCTCAGGGTATATGCCCAGTAGTGGGATTGCTGGGTTATATGGTAGTTCTATTTTCAGTTTCTTAAGGAACCTCCATACTGTTCTCCATAGTGGCTGTACCAATTTATGTTCCCACCAACAGTGCAGGAGGGTTCCCTTTTCTCCACACCCTCTCCAGCATTTACTAGTTGTAGATTTTGTGATGATGGCCATTCTGACTGGTGTGAGGTGATATCTCATTGTAGTTTTGATTTGCATTTCTCTAATAATTAGTGATGTTGAGCATCTTTTCATGTGTTTGCTGGCCATCTATATGTCTCCATTGGAGAAATGTCTATTTAGATCTTCTGCCCATTTTTTGATTGGGTTGTTTGTTTTTTTGATATTGAGCTGCACGAGTTGTTTGTATATTTCGGAGAGTAATCCTTTGTCAGTTGTTTTGTTTGCAAATATTTTCTCCCATTCTGAGGGTTGTCTTTTTGTCTTGTTTATGGTTTCCTTTGCTGTGCAGAAGCTTTGAAGTTTCATTAGGTCCCATTTGTTTATTTTTGTTTTTATTTCCATTTCTCTAGGAGGTGGGTCAAAAAAGATCTTGCTGCGATTTATGTCAGAGTGTTCTGCCTATGTTTTCCTCTAAGAGTTTGATAGTGTTTGGCCTTACATTTAGGTCTTTAATCCATTTTGAATTTAGTTTTGTGTATAGTGTTAGGAAGTGTTCTGATTTCATGTTTTTACATGTAGCTGTCCAGTTTTCCCAGCACCACTTATTGAAGAGGCTGTCTTTGCTCCATTGTATATTCTGGCCTCCTTTGTCATAGAGTAGGTGACTATAGGTGTGTAGGTTTATCTCTGGGCTTTCTATCCTGTTCCATTGATCTATATTTCTGTTTTTGTGCCAGTACCATACTGCCTTGATTACTGTAGCTTTGTAGCATAGTCTGAAGTCAGGGAGACTGATTCCTCCAGCTCCATTTTTTCTTCTCAAGATTGCTTTTGCTATTCAAGGTCTTTTGTGTTTCCATATAAATTAGCAGACAAGAATTTTAAATCAGCCATTATAACCATGTTTATGAATGTAAAGGAAAATATGTTTGTAAAGAATTCACAAATCTGAGATCTCAATGGAGAGCTAGAAACTATAAAAAAAAGAACCAAATGGACATGATAAAGCCAAAAAATACAATATTAGAAATAAATTTCATTGTATGGGCCTGACAGAAATGGAGATGACTGAATAGACAGATCAATAGAAATAATTCTATGTGAAGAACATACAAGGAAAAAATGGGGGGAAAATGAATGGAGCCTTGAAAACCTGTGGAACCTGTGGATATCAAAATATCTAATGTATATATAATTGGAGTCTTAGAAAGAGAGGGGAGAGAGAATGGGATAGAAAAATCTTTGAGGAAACTTAGAATATGTAGATGTAATGTATATAACAAATGTCATGGGGGTGACAGCTATGTTTTAAAATGTGATTTTATATATATTACATATGAATATATATTCAAATATAGATTACATATATATATTACATCAGGAAGATGAGTATTATAAATACCTGTGTCTGATAAGAGAGTTTCAGAATATATTTTTTTAAATTGACAATTAAAAGGGGAAAGTAGACAAATCCACAGTTATAGTTGGAGATTTAAACCCTCTTTTCTCAACAATTGATTTTTAAAAACTAGACTTAAAAAATCAATAAAGATATAGATGATTTAAATAACACTATCAACCATCTTGACATAGTGGATGGTTAAAGAATGCTATACCCAATATCAGGAGAGTGCACTTTTTCAAATGCACATAGAACATTCAGCAAGGCAGCATATTTAGGTCATTCAACAAGCCTAAATAAATATAAAATGATTGTATGTGCTCTCCATAGTGGAACTAAATTAGAAAGTAATAGCAAAAATACATCTAGATCCTCTCCATCCATCTCCATATTTTTAAATTAAATGATATACTCTATGTAACTCATAGATTTTGAACTGAAAATATTCTAAACTGAATGATAGTGAAATCATAACTATCAAAATTTGTGAGATGCAGCTAAAGCAGTGCTTACAAGAAGATTTATAGCTCAAAATGCTTTTATTAGAAAAAAAGAATGAAATAAAATGAATGACCTATGGTTTGGACTATAAAAATAAGAGAAAGTAAACCCAAATGAATTACAAGAAAGGAAAAACTAAAAAGCAGAAAATAGCAAAGTAAAAAAGCATACCAAAAATATAGGAAGTTAGCAAAGTCAAAAGTTGGTTCCTTGAAAGGATCAGCACTCTTGGACACTTTCCCAATACCTTGCCTTTGCTATGCTGCCTGTTTCATTGTTGCTGTTGTTGTTTTTAACCCTACAGCACGTTTTCCTCCTATCCCCACCCATGCAAAGTCTCAGGGCAAAAGTCAATTTCTCCAACAGGTTTTCCAAAATTCTGCCAACTGAAAATAACCTCTTCCTTTCAAACACACATTTCAGTATTCACTTTCATGTCTTTTTTGTATGATAAGAATGGAAAACATTTGGTATCTTATCATAAACCTGAAACCCCAGGCTGATAGAATGAGCAGTACTATGGTCAGAAATTTTAAAATTTAGCCTTTAATTTTTTTGCTCAGCTGAACAAAAATATCTGGATATTAATCAAAATCTAAACTAAGAAACTGATCTGTGATACCTCATTAGGATAACTCTAAAACAAAGTTCTTATCAGTAAGGAAAATTTAAGGAAGTATAAATTAACAGAAACATGATGTTAAGCAAATTTTTCTCCAACATAAAAAGATGAGTAGTTCTTAGAATTAAACATTCTCCAGTAATAGACCACCTTATGAAATCTGATAAAACTATGAATTTCGTCCCCAGATTAAAAAAATCACAAGCATAAATTTTGCATATGGTTTCAGATATTAACCTAGTGTTCTCCATAGATTTTCTTCCTGGAAAAACTAAATTTAAATGGCTGGAATCTAGTTGTCAATGAGTTGAAAATTCTTACGAGATGGATGATGCCAGAAAGTACAAGAAAATTGAAGATAAACTTAAGAAATATATCTGGAATGTGATAGAAATGAAAAATTCAAGAAAAGATGACTGATACAGAGAGACCAAATTGTGTGAAAAAATAGACATTCTGGAGATCAAACAACAGTAAAGGCACACAAGATAAAGCCACACATGAGTAAAACTATTCAGAACGGAAAAACAATTAATTTCATAAAGGAAGAAATATCTTTTTACTCAACTAAAGTTAGGACATGAGAGTTTTCAACTTTCAAAGAGAAAGGTAAAGTTTAGGTTCCTTTTAAAACATAATTGTTATTTTTAATTTATTTTGAAATACTGCACATACCAAGAAAAATTTAAATCTAATAAGACAAATATTTGTGTACTCTCCATCTAGCTTAAGAAATAAGCCTTACCAAGTACTGTTAAAGTCTACCATTTGCCCTTCTTTGAACATATTTCTCTAAACACACTCCCCATAGTAACCACTATGTTGAGTTTAATAATAAACTTTTATTATTAATTTTATTATTTAATAAAATAAATAATAAACAACTTTAATAATATTTTACTTAGAATTTTCTTTTTTTTTTTTTTTTTGCGGTACGCGGGCCTCTCACTGCTGTGGCCTCTCCCGCTGCGGAGCACAGGCTCCGGACACGCAGGCTCAGCGGCCATGGCTCACGGGCCCAGCCGCTCCGCGGCATGTGGGATCTTCCCAGACCAGGGCACGAACCCGTCTCCCCTGCATCGGCAGGCGGACTCTCAACCACTGCGCCACCAAGGAAGCCCACTTAGAATTTTTTTTAACCAGAGAACTAAAATCATGGTTAGAAGTAGAATGATGGTTGTTTCATATACATAAAATCTGCTGAAGAAAACACTCTTATTTGGGAAAATATTTCTGAAGATTTTGCTTTGTATGACAGGATACAGAAAGAGATGTTTAAATCCACTACAAAAACGTTTCTAAATCTCATTTATTTTATTTTTCTATCGAATACTTATATAGTGCTTATCATGGGCCAGCTATTATTCTAAGTGCTTTACAAAGCGGAACTCATTCTATTAGGATGCTGGCAGGAAACAGATGGCACACTCAAATTGGATAAAGCGAAGTGAAGTAAACAAAAGGAATATTTACATCAAAGCGAAGTAAACAAAAGGAATATTTACAAAGGTGTGAGTGGGATTTAGAAAATGCAATAAGAGATTGTACAACCCAGTGGCTGACAGCAGCAGGGAGCCTTTACCACCCTAGGCCTGCCTGAAGGGGCGAGGATAGAGAATGGCTAAATGTACCCAGAGAGGGTAGGTTGCAGACAACCAAGGCAACCTGGCAGGGAGGAACAAGGAGAATAAACACCCTGACCTCACTCTTCCTCCGGCCTCTGGCTCTCTTGACTGTGCCTCCCATCAGCCAAACAGGACAGAAAGTCAGAGGGTGAAGCGCTCATTGTTGCCACTTTTATGGGCCAGCCTCCAGGGTACAGAAGCAGGATGGAGAAAGACTGGAGGAGAATCTGGAGAGGCAAAGATACTCAGAACATTTATAATAACCCTATTTCGTAGATGATATTGGCGCATGCATTTTAATAGCAACTGATACACAGAGAGATTAAATAACTTGCCTAAGATTGCAAGTAAGTGATGGATCCAGGATTTTAACCCAGGCAGCCTGGCTCCACTGTACTAGACCTATCTCTCATATCATATTATTATCCTATAAGCTTATATATCTTATTATACCCATGCTTTCGGGTTTTTTCCTTCTAATGTTGTCTGATATGCTGGGATTTAAATGGAGTAAAAAAGACCATTGTAAGAGTCATTTCTGACTTCTTTCTACCACCTGTTAAAGGGCTGGGAGGCATTTTTATGTTATTGTAGACACTTAACTACCAAGAGTTCCATTATGATTCATAGATCATTTTGAAAATTGAGCAATTTTCATGATAGGCATACTTCCCGGCAGCTTCTTAGTATAGTTGGGAAGATTATAGCCAGAGGAAATGCAGGAGGTGAAAATTTGGTCTCATTTCTAAGTGTTCAGTTGTAAATGTGGATTGTGGTCTCATTAAATTCATATACTTGATGTCTTTTAATTTTCCAATAGAATTGTAGTAATCTGGCAATTCTTAATATTCAAGGCGTAGATCCTTTCTAATTTTTTTGGTGAATGTCTTAAAATATGAAAATAACAACCGTGAGTTCAACATAAAATAAGTGTGTTTTATTAAGTAAATTTAAGCATATTGTTAGAAAAAAAATCTTTTCTTGTTGATTTCTGTCATTAGCTTGGTTCTCTCTTGAATAAACTACCTACTAGAAGATTCAGAATTGGGAATAAGTTGGAGATTGCCAAATCCAATACTGTTTTCCTGGAGGTTTTTGCATTGTGAGGGCTTTTTCATCCTTTCCTTGGAAAGTTCCCCAGAACTTTCAACATCTCCCCTCTTGCCATCTTGTATAGCTGCCCTTTCCATATTATTCTCTACATGTCCACCACATACTCCATGCCTCAGGCACACTGCCCCTCTCCCTCTTCCCTGGAGCACGCCTTTTCGTATCTTCATGACTTTTCATCTGCTCTTCTCTCTGCCTTGAATGCCCTCCTTTTATACTTGGAACTCCTGCTTTTCATTTGGGAGCCCAGATGCCACTTCCTGTGAGACAGCTTTCCCATCTCCCCTAGAAAGAGATTTTCATTCCCTTCTATGAACTCCTAGGATTTTTTGAATGTACCTCTTCTGCAGCCCTTACTGTAATGTGTTAACATAGTTTGTTTGTATATCTCTTTTTCCCATTGAACTGAGACTTCTTGAAGGCCAGGACCTTAGACTGCTAAGAAGAACTAGTTCTATGATTCTTGGCCTTCATACAAGGACCAGAAACCCCTTCAAAGTCTGTTTATACCTTTCTGTGTCTGCCATTTGCAGGAAGAGGTTCAAAGGATAACTTAGTAGCATGAAAACTCATATCCGTCCTGCTCTGCATTTTTTTTTTTTTTTTTTTTTTTTTGCGGTACGCGGGCCTCTCACTGTTGTGGCCCCTCCCGTTGTGGAGCACAGGCTCCGGACGCGCAGGCTCAGCGGCCATGGCTCACGGGCCCAGCCGCTCCACGGCACGTGGGATCCTCCCAGACCAGGGCACGAACCCGTGTCCCCTGCATAGGCAGGTGGACTCCCAACCACTGCGCCACAGGGAAGCCCCCTGCTTTGCATTTTAATATTAGGGTCAATGAGTTAAATGTAGTCTGATATAGTTCTTTAGTAGGCAGATTTAACATTTCTTATGTGAACCAGAATTTTCAAATTATTAATAACTTCCTTAGTGTTTTGCTTCTTATAATGATGCCTTCAGAAAATTCATTCAATTTTAGGTATACTAAAAATTATATTCATGCTCAAAACACTAATACTGTCCAGGTATTACTTCCAATTACCTTCCTCTGAATGAGCATTAAAATCAGAATATGAGATAGTTCCACGTTATAACAAATGGGGTGGATTTTTGTTTAAAAAATGCTCTTCAGTACCCTGAGTGTTATAACAAGCACAACCTTTTTGTTTTTCCGTGTGAGAGCTGGTCTTTTGTAAGGAGTGAGTGAACTCCTACCTCAATCTCCTTCTGAGTCTCAGATGCCTTCATCCGTAAGTGTTATTTCAAAGTGCCGGGATCTGAGCTTTTCACCTTCTACCCATGTGGTCTAGCTGCCTGCTCACCCAGTTTCCCCAAGAGATTACTACCCACACCGCTTACTTTAAATTCGTGTTGAACCAATCATTTTCTTTTATGCCCTCTACCACTGACTCCTGACTGTCCCTCCCTCCACTTTATTAGAGACTGGGAGAGAGTGAGGCCAAGTTCATGCAGCATTTAGCTTCTACATGTGACTCTGGAGCTGGAAAAGTTAAAAGCAAAATCGCAGCCTTCACTATTCCCGTCTCTCCCCAAGTGCACCATGGAGAACAGTAAACTTTCAGTGATGAAGTACAACCTTGTTCCACTTGAGATTTAGTTGGTGAAGATCTTTCACTGAAATAGCCTTTTCGTGTTCTCTTTCTCCATGGCCATACGGGTCATCAGCATTTCTTACCAACTGAGATCCGACATACGGAAGTGTATTATAAACCATGAAACAGTACACAGGAGTAAAACATTATCCTTACCTAAATTGTGAGAGAGCAGGGATGTCTGTAAACGTTTCTGAAACTAGAATTAGTTCATGGTAAAGAAAAGTTTTTCATCAAGAGCCCTCAAATATGCAGTTTGAGGACTTAGAACTCAGTGATGTTTTTCTTGGTTTCCAGAACTACACTCCTATTTGCTGAGAATTTGTGGCTTCAAAAGTGTTATCTAAATCCTCACTTAAGTTGGCTAATGAGTTGGAATCTTTTTCTAAGTTATTAGTTTGGCTTTCTAGTATTTTCTTTCCCCTGGTCTGCCATATGGTATACATTTATTTTTAATACTAATGTGAATTAAAATTAATTTTGTTTAGGCAATTTGGAAGAATTTCATAACATCTCTTGAGGTAGTTGGAAAAGCCCGGAGTGAAACAAACTAGGGTTGGGACACACTAATCTAGATTAATGTTAATAGATAGCAGGTCAGGATTAATCATGTGATTTTGTGTTTTCTGTCATATAATAGAGTGCTGCCACTGGTTGGGTTGCAAATAATAGTTAATCCCAATGTACTGAAAATAATATTTAGTTTTTAATATTTCTCTGAAGTTAATTCTTATGACGCAACCATGACTCATTTTCTTCTTATGGTTTATAGCTCGTATCTGGATGTTAATAGTAAATGAATTATAGCTCGTTTGGGAGCTTTTTAAATTACAGCAGAAATCTACCTCATGCTTTACTCAAATGAACAGTGATGAGATTTTAAACAAGTAATTTACAACTAATAATTTATAACAAGACAGGTTTTGCTGTTAAAGAAAAGCACAATGCATTCAAAAGCATAAGATGAATGATAAGTGCTTAGAGCGTCCCTTTGTTCTTAGCATGTTGGCAATTCCTGTCATTAATAACAATACTTGGCTTTCATGTGGCAAATTTCATTTCAGACGTTTAAAGTACTTTAGAAGCATTTGTTTGTTATTCTTCACCGCCTTCCAGGGCCAGGGGTGCTCTACCTCAGAAGAAGAAAATTTGTTTCATTAGGAGTTAAGAGTAGATTTAGGACCTAACATAAGTCAGCAAGCCTTTTGGAGGGGAAATGAGGATTAGATCAAATTCCAATGGATTCTTCTCCACCAGCTCTCAGAGAAATACCTCTCCTTGAGCCTAGAGGTGGAAGAAGCAAAGATGACCCTTTTCTTACCGCTTAGGAATGAGGTGAATTATTCCACAATATGCAAACTAAAAATCCTTCTGTCCACGAGTCTAGGCTAGGTCAGCACGTGAACTGTGAGCTGGAAATTGTTGCTCAATGAGTCATATTCTCAGAGTGGGCTTTTTCCCTCCCTGCTGTATAAACTGTGTTATTCAAGTTGTAATTTTCTGCTGAGAAAACTGTGGGACGTTATCTCTGCTTTGGTGAGTGCTTCTTGAAGACTGAGGTTTTACTTTTTCGTCTGTCTTTGAATAAAAGTATTCAAGATCTAGAACCGGGCACAGCAGACAAGAACAGAAGCTGGCATGCACACACACACACACACACACACACACACACCAGTGACCAACTGATTGACCAACTGAATGAATGTCAATAAATCATGGAGAAATATAACCCCTTAAGCTCTATAAATAACAAATAGCAAAGTACAGCAATACATAAAATCAGGGGTAATGGTTAAAAAATGGTATTGCTCATCATCTCAAATAGCCTAGCTCTTACTATTTGGAACCCACCCCGATTTTCTCCTACATCTGTTTGAACCTAAGCAAGAAAGTGGTCCCTGTAATTCAAGCCACAGTCCCAATGAGCATGTCCTGTAGAGTCTTTATGTTGAGTTCAGCAAACAAAGGTTACTGATACTTTCTTAGTCCTGTTAAATAGCAATAGGTCTAGAAATTCTGTGGCTTTCCAACAGCCTTGGCAGACAATGACAAAATGCTGTGGAAAGACCTAGCCTTATTTTTCCCTTTGTGGCTAGAGATTATCTTTTCATAGTTAGTAACAGCTTTTGAAAACATCAGGAATGTTGAAGACAAAGCATACATGTGGGAGTGAAGTGGAGGGTAGGTTGGATTCCACGGTTTTGCAAGTGGATTAGATCCTGAAGCCAGATGTTCCCAGATTGTACTTTGTAGGCATTGAGCTAGCCAAACAAAATAAAAAGAACCCTGCCTCTGCTCTTGCCTATGTAATTTATTCCTGTTTAGTTAACAGAAACATTGCTCTTCCAAATTTCCAGGTTAATCTTCAGTTTTGTAATTATATTAGTAATTAGTGTAAATTAGCACAATCAGTTGACAATTAATTAACACACATAGCTGGGAATTATTTATTCAAGAATTAAAAATTTTATAGTGTACTACATAAATTAGCTAAAGATGTTGATTGAACCTGAAGTATCACAAATTTTAGAAACCATTCACCTTAGACATACTAAAACTTTTTTTTATTCCTTTTAGAAGAGACAAAAGAGAGATTATTTCCAAACATTCTGTCATTCTAAATCTGTTCTTTCTTTCCTAGATTACGGGACAATGATTAATGATTAGACTCATAGCTAAAAACATTCCCACTAAAAATACATAGAAATAGTAAATATTCTCTTAATTACCTCAAGGAAATGAGATTAAAGATGGCTCTTCCTTACTAGGGTATACCTCTGGGTCATAATTCCATTTCTGGGGCATAACACATATGTTTAGATTCAAGGTGGAAATAAGGATGCAGGGTATGGCTCACATTAATGACAACACATTAATGATCTCATTTATTCAGGCTCTCAACATTCCCAATATCAAATGTAACTTTATTTCATCTTTCTAAATAGACTTTCTTCAATTTGGCTATGAGATGATTCCTACCTAAAGAGATGCCCTCATATGTAATGTATCAGCACACCCTAGAATTGCATTTAGCCACCATGAAACCTATGCTAAAGATGCATTCCCTTTCTTGGTCCACTTGTGAAAGTGGAAGGGATAAATAGTAGAGGTGCTGAATGCTGAGACTGACTTTTCTCTGGCTAGGAAAATAAGGAGATCCCTCCCTGATTCATCCAGGAAAAAATATATTAGCATACTGGAGAATGATGTTGGAAACAGAAACCATGCAGGGAGAATTATAGAGGAAAAACCCAGAGCAGTGAGAGTCTTGTCATTCATCACAAAAGACCAGTCAGCTTAGCCAGGAGAACAAGGATGTGGGAGAAGTGCTAGCTGGGTCCTCTTCCTCCCTCCACTTATCCTTTAAATAAGCAAATAAATTAGGAGGCATTAAGCCTAGGTGAGTTGAAGGAAACAATGTTGGGATACTCAGGCCAGGTTCCAAGATGTTCCACATCCACACAGAAGCCAGCTAAGTCCCAAGTCCCAAGAACCAGAAGTTTTAGATCTTGTTTTCCAGGATGTCCGCCAGAATGGAGGGTGAAAGGGAAAAGTCAAACAAGAAGATGACGATGGTTCAGGGTTGTTACAGTTTTTCTGATGAGGCTGCTAGCTTGGGTTTGGAGCCTGGGTTTAGATCCTAGCTTTACCACATACTGCCTGTGAGATTTAACCTCTTTGAGTTTTACCATCTATAAAATGAGGATAATATAGTATCTAAATCACAGAGTTGTTCTCAAAATAAAAATTACAATAGCTAAGATTTACTAAGCATTTACTATGTGTCTGGCATTGTGCTAATCTCCTGACATTCGCTATCTGTCTTAATCCTATTACTACTCTCTTTTTATAGACCAGGAAACTAAAACTTGGAAAGTTTAGTTACCTTGCCCAGAGACATTCATCTAGGAGGCAGCAAGTCCTTGATGAAGTGAAGTGTGTGATACAGTGCAAGCGTCACTAAACACTCAAGAAATGGCAACCGTGAGTATTCCCATATATCCCTCTAAAAGTGTTGTGACACCAAATCAGATGGCAAGAGTAGAGGGAAGCACGAACCTGCCGTTTTGACTCTCAGGGTTGGACAGCTGGCAAACCCAGCTATATAGAAGGCGACACTAGCATTTTGTACCATGCCGTAGAGAATTGTCCATTTGCCCTCTTTAACATGTAGCTCAGGTTTCCTTCTTCTGTTCTGAGAAATAAAGCACTGGACTGAGATTGAGGAAAATTGGGTTCTAGCCCCATGGTTGAGTACACCTTGATTGTACGTATACTGAGACATACATCAGCCATGTGACATCCTGGGAAATCGACAGTCAGGGCAGGTTGGTACCTGATTAATTTTCTCTCATGTGTAGGCATTGCTAGAGATTACACAATCTGTGCTCGGGACACCCAAGTAGGTATAGGACGTGACAGAGGTGTTCTGTCTCTCCCCTCAGTCAAGAAATGATTGGACCTGGTGTAGACACAAAACTAAGAATATCAATCTTATATTTAAGTTCTCTTCATTTGTTTTTTCTTTTAAAAAAATTTTTATTGAAGTATAGTTAATTTACAATGTTGTATTAATTTCTGCTGTACAGCAAAGTGATTTGTTTATACATATATATATTCTTTTCACATTCTTTTCCATATGGTTTATCACAAGATATTGAATATAGTTCCTTGTGCTATACAGTAGGACCTTCTTGTTTATCCATCCTATATATAGTTTGCATCTGCTAATCCCAATCTGCTAACTTCCAATCTCTCTTCATTTCTTAATTAGGTTGAGATCTTGAATAACCAATTCAGCAGAAACAGCTGGTGGGAAAAAAGATAGCTTTTATAGATTGAAATTATTTCCAACCAATAAATTGTAGAATGCTACATTTTTCAGCATATTATTTTGCCGTCATCTTTTCTTCAGTGGCTGCCCCCAGAAATTAGAATAGAAAAAGTATTCTCCTGAAGGTGGCTTGTCTCATGTTTTAAACAAAATTACTGTAACCATTCTCTGAATTATTCCAGAGGTGAACCTTCCATAAATGACAAAGGAAATTCAGGACACCAAGAAGATGATGTTTTCTTATAGAATCTAGCAAGATGATGTGTAAGGATTTCAGATGTGTAGCTCCTATTAAAGTTGACAAGAGTTGTGCTGTTAAAATCCCCTCGTGACACTTTGCATTACATCCTGGGAAGTCTGAAGAAGGTGCCGAAGGGTCATCAAAACACCAGCATCGCTTTGATAATCTTGTCACCAGGTAAAATAAAATGCATGTGTGTTTGCTTCTTTTCCTCTGAAGTATAAAGTAATTATGACTATATAAAAACCTTTTACCATAACTAATTAACTAGAAGCTCCTCATAAACTATGTGTCCACAGCACCGTATGTCTAATTATCTTCTTTCGCTTCAGAACTGTGATGTTGAATAATGAAGAAAACATTACCTGATGAAGTCTTTTATTTTATGATGATATCTCTGGAGACAGAGGAGACACAAAAGCTTAAATGCCATCTTCAATTACATCTTGGCCTTGGCAAGCTTTCAGCTGGTTTTGATTTGCATGGAAACCACATTATTTTTAAAACCTTATAGAAAGAAAAAATGAAGGAAGGAAGGAAGGTAGGAAGGTAGGAAGGAAGGGAGGGAGGGAGGGAGGGAGGAATTGTAATAATTATAAAATGGTCTCTACAGCTGTTTAAGCACTCCATTAATCCTAGGCATGAGAAACCCTTTTCATATGTAGAAAGTCCGGGCATAGCTGTTTACTTCCAGCCTATTCTGTTGGGCATTGTGCCTTGGGTTTTGCCAATTCCATTAAAATGTCTCTTCTTTCCCCACTCCCTAATGCACCACTCTAACTAATTCAAACCAGACAAGCATGAACTTATATGACAGAAACAGGAAGGTAGGTTTTGGGGGTGTTTCTTTTTTTTGGCATGTGTATAATTATTTTTTAACTTTTGAAAGCAATGGCTCAAATCAATACCTGCAGGCATTTACGTGTAAGACCAGACATGCTAGTGAGGGCATTTTCAGTCCTTGCCTATTCCCAAGCCTGTGCCCACCGTCCAAGTATTTCTACATTTCTGTCAGGGCTCAGGAGTATATTTCAGCAGGATTGGCTATTAAGCAGCACGTTCCTTGCACATGAGGCCAACCCTGTCTTTGGATACTGCATGCAAGGTCTCTTAAAGTCTAGGAGATCTGCCAGGAGGAGGGATCTGGGGAGTACTCAGCTAGGAGTGGGGCACCCCACAGGCCTAGGTTTCTTTTCCCAGGTGTATCTATCTGATGTTTTCATTCTTGCAGTTTAGTTGGTGTCTTCTAACACTATGCTTCCTAGAATGAAAGTATGAATCACCTGGGGTCTTGTGAAAAATGCAGATTTTTATTCAGTATCTCAGAGATGGGGCCTGGGGTTCTGCATTTTTATCAAGCTTCCAAACGATGCTCATGTGGCTGATGCATGGACCCTACTTTGAATAGCGAGGCATCCACTCCTCCGAGCCAACTCCAGGACTTTCTCCTCCAAAATAAATCCTTTCTCTTCCTCCTTGGTCTTTCTCCGAAATCTGGGAGCACAAAGCAACAGTATTGGTATTGATCTTGGTATTTACATAACCTCAGGCTCATCTGATGGATAAATGTTTCCCCTGAGTAAGGTTTATCTTCACAAGTAGATTCTACGCTCTGCTTCCTCTTTCCTTGGTCCCTCACAGCAGCAATAGTGATGACACCGGAAGCACAGAGGCCATAGTAACTACTCGTTGAATAGAACTGAGTTGGATTGGATAGAATTGGCTACGATTTCTTTTTTTAAAATATTTTAATTCTATTGGAGTATAGTTGGCTTACAATGTTGTGTTGGTTTCAGGTGTACAGCAAAGTGATTCAGTTATACATATACATATATTCATTCTTTTTTAGATTCTTTTCTCATATAGGTTATCACAGGATATTGGGTAAAGTTCCCTGTGCTACACAGTAGGTCCTTGTTGGTTACCTATCTTATATTTAGTAGTGTGCGCGTGTTCATTCCAAGCTCCCGATTCATCCCTCCCCACCGTGTTTCCCCTTTGGTAACCATAAGTTTGTTTTTCCTATCTAAAAGTTTGCTTCTGTTTTGTAAAAAAGTTCACTTGAATGTTTTTTGAAAATTAGGTTCCACGTATGAGTGATATCATATGATATTTGTCTTTCTCTGTCTGACTTACTTCACTTAGTACGATAATCTCCAGGTCCATCCATGTTGCTGCAAATTGGCATTATTTCATTCTTTTATATGGCTGAGTAATATTCCATTGTATGTATGTACATCTTCTTTATCCATTCCTCTGTCAATGGACATTTAGTTTGCTTTCACGTCTTGGCTATTGTAAATAGTGCTGCAATGAACACTGGGGTGCATGTATCCTTTCAGATTATGGTTTTCTCCAGATATATGCCCAGGAGTGGGACTGCTGGATCATACGGTAGTTCTGTTTTAAGTTTTTTAAGGGACTTCCACACTGTTCTCCATAGTGGCTGTGGAGCCAATTTATATTCCCACCAGTAGTGTAGGAGGGTTCCCTTTTCTCCACACCCTCTCCAGCATGGTTATGATTTCTTATGCTATATTGAGAATATATTTCTTTCCAAACAGGATTCATAGACTTTGTGAGAGCTTTGGGGAGATTTCGTATTTTAAGATGTTTGGAGCAGTGATTCTCTAATAAGTAATCAAGTTCTAACACTGAATCTCAGAACCTGCCCTCCCCCACTCCAACCCTACTACCCAGTCCTCGAAGAAACAAGCCAAAACAGAAAGTAAAATACCACCGACAACGGAATCTTTATCTTCCCTTCCCTGAAGAACTCTGCTGACCTCCCCACTGCTGTCTACCCATCTCTCTGACCCCAGCTGAGTGTCTTGAGACTCTAAGAGGAATGAAAAAAAAAAAAATCTTTTCTCCTCATTGAAAGAAAAAGGAGAACCTCTTATTTTGATAAATGTGTCATAAAGCACCATTATAATATAGTTTTTCTGAATCATCTTCCAGCCAAATGGCTCAAATTTAAAAGCCCTTCCTTCCACTTAAAAGAAAAAGAACATTGGGTTTTTTCCTGCTACCATTCCATCTTTGTGTTATACCCTACGGCCTCCCCACCTCTTCTTTGTCTACCCCATTCCTACACACATACGTGGGTCCACTGCAAATACAAGGTCCCAGTCAGATTTCCCTCCTCACTGCCCCAGCCTGAGGAATGTCTCTCTGCTCAGAAATTATAGAGCTGCAATTATATGCGGAATATATTTTGTTCTTAATTATGTTGTATCCTGTGCCATATTTTTCTTTGTTGTCCCAGCCCAATATTTAAATATTTTATTGTTAGTTAACTTTAGACATATCTATACTTATCAAAAGATGCTAGATTGAAATTTGCTAAAGAAAGCCATGACCTATACCTCGGTCCCCACTGTGTGTCTAGCATACATTCATCCATTCAACAATTAATGTTTGAGCAGCAGCAAAAATGGAGTGATTGATTAATAACCAAAATAAGGTGAAATATATGTATATTATAAGGTCTTATAATCGAATATAAGACCTGATATTTCCCAAAATAAGGTCTTATAATTGAATATAAGACCTGATATTTCACAATCCAAGTACTTTCACATCTCATTGCCCTTGTGACATCCTTCTGAAGCAGATGGGAAAAGGTAATATGTCATGCAAAGCATTTAATTAGTAAATTCACTTTGACAGTGTTTCAAGTCAGGATGTGAAAAAAAAAAGATATTAAGTGGAATAATATAAAATTTAACTGTGACATGTCAAACAAACTCTTGGAGCAGATACATAAAAATACCAAAGAAGAACAGTGATTTAAAAACTAAACAACAGTAGATCGATTTATGGCTTATTTAACCAAATCAGCAATCTGGGAAAGTACCTCTTAAGTTTGGACTGGAAGCTTGACAGAGAGTAAGACAGCCTGACCTCCGTGGTTAATAAATTCCATAAGTAGAGAGCAAACATTAAAAATGCCCCGTAGCTCAATGTCTTCAGCCAAAAAGAACTAAATCCAATTGACTGAGACCAAAGAAAACGACTGGGGATGTATGGTTCCAGAATGTCTCTGAGGTATTCAAAACCAAGTCAATTTAAGGACTTGTAAGTTAATAACTAGGACTTTACATATAATCCTGTACTTTACAGGTAGCCAGTGAAGGTTTTTTACAACCAGGGTAATGTGATTTTCATGCTTGGTGTCAGTCAGAATATCAGTTACTGAGTTCCAGACCAAGAGAAGTTCCTTGATCAGTCCACTAGCAGAGTCCCTTGGAACACCGGCGTGTGCGGGCAGCTCGGAGTCCTGGGAATACAAGAGTTCAAAAACACATGTGGGGAGGTGAGAGCGGTGGACAGCCACCACGGAGAAAGCTGGTTCATAGGACTTTTAAATGTGTGTTTAGTAAATAATTAAATAGGAAGCCTAAAAGATATGTCAGGATCAAAGATTAAGGGCAAATTCATAATGGAAATCTTGGGAGCTAACAACCTTCAAAGCTACAGTTCTGGGCAATTTACGGATTTGCAGTAATGGTGAGAACCCAGAAGCAATAAGAGTTTCTTCTTAGTGTGATTCATCATCAGCTTTTAATAGTCAGGCAGAGAATATCCGGAGGTTAGGTAGTTACAGAGTGAATTTAAGTTTCAAAGGGGTGAAGATGACTATTTTTTTTAATACTACATAATGTTAGATGAATATTTTAAATACCTTGATTGGATTCCTTTTTTTAAAATGCTCCAAGAGCTCTGTGTGTGTGTACGTTTTAATTTTTCAGTGGAAATATTGTAATGTAAGATGACAAGATCTTTACAGATTTAATATTGACTACTATTTAGAAAACTAAAATAGGAAAATCAACAAAAACATTAGCTGAATACCTAACATGTTCCAACCACAGTACTAAGTACCTCACACACATTCTTTTATTCTCATTTTAATATTACAAGGTAGATGGTATCAGCTGGAAAAACAAACCAGGAGATGAAAGCTCTGAGAGTAGATTATGCTGACCTAGCTCCTGACCCCTCAAAATCTGTCCGCACACCAGCAACATCAGCATCACTTGTGAAGTGGTTAGAAACACAGACTCTCAGGCTTCAGATACTGAATCAGAACCTGCCTCCATAGGGTTCTGAAAGAGCTCTTCCAAGCGTCACTTGAGTGAGTTCTCATCGAGAACATGGGGAAGGAGGCAGGCAGGTGATGTGACCAAGCCCAGGGCTTGGATGGCTGCATCCCTGCTGTGCAAATGAGCTGCAGCCCGAGGGGCTCCTCACCCAGGAGGTGCACACACAGAGGGTTCCCGGAGAAGGGTCATATGGTGAAAAATGAAGAAGGGAGACATCTTTGGCTGGCTCTGGCAGGGAGCGTGGGAGCTCATGGGCTCTCAAGAAGCGTCATTTCCCCAAAATGTACTAAGCAACAACCCTATTTCACAAAATAAAGGTTAAGACAGTAGGTTCTGGACCAGACTGCCTGGATTTGATTTCAGATCTGCTTTGTAACCTTGGACAACTTAATCTCTTCATCCCTCAGTTTCCTCCTTTGTAAAACGGGGATACCAGTGGAGTTGTGGTGAGGCATACAGAAAGAGCTCAACGGATGTGGGCTATCATGGCCTTTGCCCTCCCATCAAGGGACTTAGCTTTTGGCGGGGGATGCAGGCTTTAAGGTACAACTGTGATAAGTGCTATGTGAGAAGAGTACAAGGAACTATAGAAACATATGTTAAGAGCGGAGCCTGACTTTATGAAGGAATCAGGGATTATCTCTTATATAAATGACCTTTCATGGTGGTTGAAAGGTTGCATAGAGAGAGACTTCCTGGTGGAAAGAACAGCACTAAAAACCCTCATGAGGAAGTAAACAGTGGAGAACCTGTAAGATGTGTAAGGTGAGTGCAGAGAGCGGGGTGTTCTGGCCCATGGGGCGGTAGGCAACCTAAGAATATCCCTGCTAAAGCACCTGGAATTCTGGATACACAATAAAACATATTCTCTTTGCTGAATAGATCTCAGAAGAATGGGAGACCCTCAGTTGCTGGAATGGATTAAGAAGCTGGGTAAACCAGTGAGCAGTGCCATGGTTACCCTTCTAGGAATTATTGATCTCAGTAGTGCCAAGGTTTGGCTAAGAGAAGATGAGGTTTTGGGCTGAGGGAGGGAGGAAATTAGAGCTGAAATCCCCTTTATGGAGCTGAGACAGGCAAAGGGTGGGTTAGGAAAACTCACTCACCAGCAGGAATGAGGGAGTAGTCTGCCTTTTTGGGTGGGGAGAGAGAGAGAGAGAGATCATTGGATTCATATTTCAAAAACATCATTCTAGCTACAGACTGGAGGAGGGCAAATGTGATACAGGCATATGAGTTAAGACACTCAACATTAAGGTGAAACATTCTGGTGACTTTGACCAGGGCAGTGGCAGTGGAGCCAGCCCATGTGACTGGTAGCGTGATCGATTCCAGGTCCAAAACTGTCATCATAAATGAAGAATAGAACTTAACAAGGAGCTTATGAAATGACTCAGGAAAACAAAACAGATGGATGACAAGGGTCCAGCTTCCAGAGACTGGAACAGTAGAGGCTGGCAGGATCCAGGTTGTAAGAGATTTTGGCAAAGTTTATGCAAGACAACCCGGGCCAAGAGAAGAATCACTGGGGTTAGATAGGAGGGATCCTTCACATTTTAGAGATCAGCGATGATGGTCACCCCTACAGGGGAAGGAGCTGCAGAGTAGCCCAGGGCAAGGGGAGTGGTCTTTGGGCTCACCTCTGGAGCTGAGACTTGGAAGAAAATTCGGGAAGGAACTGAGAATTCTATCAGAATCGCAGCGTCGCTGACTCGAAATTGTTTCAGGCTAGAAGACCAAGTAGTTTCATTTAGCATCTTGTACATCTTGTAGAGATGAAAGAAATGAGAGGTGTAAAACCCAGTCTGCTACTCAACAGGTGGTCCATGTACAAGCAGCATCAGCCTCACCTGGAGGCCCCACTCCAGGCTTCCTGAGAATCTGCATCTTTCACGTGTTCCCCAGAAATGCCTGTGCATATGACAGTGTGAGACGCACTGCTGTAGGAGACAGTGTCACCTGAGCCATCTGTGACCTTGGATATGGGTTGGATATGGGATACATGTTCTGAAATGGAGTATGTGAGGGTAGCTTTGAACTATTCCTCAGGCAAACCAAACATAGAAGAGATCTGGCCACACCCAGGCCAAGAGAGCTAGGGGTATTGGCATCCTCCTGCAGCTTAGATTGGGTAAGTACAATAAAACGGCTCCCAGAAAAGTGAAGGGGAAAGAGGCGGCAGAGGTGCCACCTTGGGAAGCAGCTGAGAGTTGTAAGTTCTGATTTATTTCCACTCTCAGTTAAATGAGTAAACTAATTGACATCAACCTCAAACTTACAAAGCAACCTCAAAATATTTACAAGTTTAATTATTTTAGATTTAAATTCATAGCGGCAATACCTTTGCACCGAAGCAACATTTTTCTCCATCAATGCGTTAAAATCTTCCTTCATTACTATGATGTCACTATGTAGGTATATTTTACCCATAATACAGTTAGAAAGATTATATGACATCACTAAAATCAACTAGTGGTCCTACCATCCTTTCATTCAGTCAACATACATTGAGCCCCTGTTCTGTGCTGACACGGGCTACAGCAGTGAACATAACTGATGGAGTCACTGCTCTCACGGTGCTTCAAGTCTGTGAGATCAAACACAATCATCACATTTCCAGCTGCTTTCCAATGTGTTATTAACGTTTAAACTCTGATTCATTTTTGTAATCACACTATATGCGATAGCCAAATAAAACTTTATATTTGCATGTCTGTTGTTGTTTTGCTACATAACACCATGGATTGATCAGAAACCCCTTCTGTGCAGTATTTTTAGGAATAGTTTCTTTCAGCTTCAATATACTCTTTCCTGTAGTGAAAAGACTGGAGAGTCCTAAGAGATGGCAATCGAACACATAAATACGTAAAATTCTCATTGAATTAATAGACCTGCTTTGGGGTTTTGTTTTGTTTTGTTTCTCCTCTTTGGCTTGTTAGAATATAAAAATCTGGCAAGTTCTCTAAAACTCCATCACTTAAGTCTCTTGGGGGAGATGTGAGAATGGATGACTACAGCATAAGCATCAGTAGTCTTTGTGTCTCTAGATAGCTCTGCTGGGTCTCCAAGGGCTGCAAAAGATGATCTGTCAACTTAACATCAGCTGCAGCAGCTGTGGAGGAAGACTGGCTTTTCTTCTAGCCGTAGATGTGCAGAAGCAGCATACAAAGCTGGAGAACAGAGGCGCGGCGGCAGCGGAAGGGGTGGAATTTAAGGCTCCCCCCACATCCCTCCATTCCCTCCACTCCCAGCACATCACCTCCCTGGCCTAGTCTTACATTCCTTTCCTCTCCATCACTAATCACATATTTATGTTATTGATCACATGTAAAATCAACAACAAAACCTGGTCCCTTAGCCAAAAGGCAGGTAGAACTTTGATCTTTGTACCTAGAGAGATAAAACAATAAAACTAGGTGTTAATTATCACTGGATTAAGTTGGGTAGAAGATAGACAAAATATATCCTTTGTATCTTACCTTTGTCTTCTCCCCTTCCTACTTGGCACGCGGGCTCAGTAGTTGTGGCGCACGGGCTTAGTTGCTCCGCGGCATGTGGGATCTTCCCAGACCAGGGATCAAACGTGTGTCCCCTACATTGGGAGGCGGATTCTTAACCACTGCACCACCAGGGAAGTCCCATCTTCCTTAATTTCTTTTTTTAAAAAAATAAATGTATTTATTTAATTATTTATTTTTGGCTGCGTTGGGTCTTCGTTGCTGCCTGCAGGCTTTCTCTAGTTGCCGTGAGTGAGGGCTACTCTTTGTTGCAGTGCGCGGGCTTCTCATTGCGGTGGCTTCTCCTTTTGAGGAGCACAGGCTCTAGGTGCATGGGCTTCAGTAGTTGTGGCACACGGGCTCAGTAGTTGTGGCTCGTGGGCTCTAGAGTTCAGGCTTCAGTAGTTGTGGCACACGGGCTTAGTTGTTCTGCGGCATGTGGGGTCTTTCCGGACCAGGGCTCGAACCTGTGTCCCCTGCATTGGCAGGCAGATTCTTAACCACTGCGCCACCAGGGAAGCCCACCATCTTCCTTAATTTCTTACAGCAATATTTTATAGATTTTATTGTACAATTCTTTCATTTCTGTAATTAAATTTATTCCTAGATATTTTATTCTTTTTTCTTTTTTTTTTTTTTTTGCGTTACGCAGGCCTCTCACTGTTGTGGCCTCTCCCGCTGCGGAGCACAGGCTCCAGACGCGTAGGCTCAGCGGCCATGGCTCACGGGCCCAGCCACTCTGCGGCATGTGGGATCTTCCCAGACTGGGGCACGAACCCGCGTCCCCTGCATCGGCAGGCGGACTCTCAACCACTGCACCACCAGGGAAGCCCGATATTTTATTCTTTTAGATGCTATTGAAATGGAGTCTTAACCACCGGACCACCAGGGGAGTCCCTGTGTGTTGATCTTTTATCCTGCAACTCTGATGAATTTGTTTATTAGATCTAGTAGCTTTCATGTGGATTCTTGTGATTTTCTCTGTATAAGATCATGTCATCTATGAATGTTCTACTACTTCTTTCTTTTCAACTTGGATGTCTTTTTTTTTTTCTAATTATTTTCCCCCAGAACTTTCAGTACAATGTTGAATAGCTGTGGTGAAAGTGGGCATCCTTTTCTTGTCCCTGATGGATAATCTACTTTTAAGATACTTATTAAGTTGGTGGGATTTGTGCACTCAAAGAAAAGACAGGAAAGAGCTTGCTTCCTCTCTCTCTCTCCCTCTCTCTTCCCGTCATGTGAGGCTATAAGACAGCCATCTGCAAACCAGGAAGACGGCTCTCACCAGAACCTGACCATGCTGACACCATGATCCTGGACTTCCTGGCACCCAGAACTGTGAGAAGTAAATTTCTGCTGTTTAAGCTACCTAGTCTATATTTTTTGTTATAGTTCAACTCCTAACCAGATTACCATAAATCCTTACACTAAAGGCCTATTTACCTCGGTTTTTTATTACATGATACAATCACGTCCAACTTTTAACAAAAAGTTATGACAGAGGCAAGAAAAAACAGTCTGAAAAGACAAAGTAAACATCAGAACTAGACTCAGATATGAAATAAACATTAGAATTATCAGAGAAGTAATTTAAAATAACTATATTAATATGTCAATTGTTCTAATGGGAAAAATAGTCAGCATGTAAGAACAGACAGAGAATGTAAGCAAAGGGAATTTTTTAAGGAGGTAAGGTTATTTCATATGATAGACTAATGGTGAATACATGGCACTGTACGTTTGTTAAAACCCACAGAACTTTACAGCACAAAGAGTAATCAATGTATGCAACTTAAAAATAATTTAGGAGGTCACAATAAAATGCAGAACATAGCCAAACAAATTACAAATGTATGAGACAAGCCCACTGCTGCAGTGGAAATTTACAGGTAATTAATGGGAGCAGAGTAGATACTCTATGTGCTAATGGACTAGACATGGAGAGATAAGTATAAACTCATGTTCAGCTTAACACAGATACAAACGAATACACATAGAAAAGCCTTTTGTTTTCATTCTTTTTTTTATTGCACTGTAGTTGATTTACAATATTGTATTAGTTTCAGGTGTACAGCAAAATGATTCATGTATGTGTGTGTACATATACATACATATACATATATGTATACATATATTCTTTTTCAGATTCTTTTCCATTATAGGTTATTATAAGATATTGGATACCGTTCCCTGTATCATACAGTAAATCCTTGTTGTTTATGTATAGTGGTGCGTATCTGTTAACCCCATACTTCTAATTTATTATTTCCCCCCTTTCCCCTTTGGTATCCATAAGTTGTTTTAGAAGTCTGTGAGTCTGTTTCTGTTTTATAAATAAGTTCATTTGTATTGTTTTTTAGATTAAGTGATATATAATATTTGTCTTTGTCTGACTTACTTCACTTAGTTTGATAATCTTTAGGTCCGCCTATGTTGCTGCAAATGGCAATATTTCGTTCTTTTTATGGCTGAGTAATATTCCATTGTATATAGATAACACAGGGCTTAATTTCCAAAATATACAAACAGCTCATACAACTCAATATCAAAAAAAAAAAGACCCAATCAAAAAATGGGCAGAACAGGGAGGTCAGCTCAGTGCTTTGTGTCCACCTAGAGGGGTGGAATAGGGAGGGTGGGAGGGAGATGCAAGAAGGAGGAGATATGGGGATATATGTATATGTATAGCTGATTCACTTTGTTATACAGCAGAAACTAACACACCATTGTAAATCAATTATATTCCAATAAAGATGTTAAAAAAAAAAGTGGGCAGAAAATCTAAATAGACGTTTATCCACAGAAGACATACAGATGGCCAACAGGCACGTGAAAAGATGCTCAACATTGCTAATTATTAAAGACATGCAAATCAAAACTACAATGAGGTATCACCTCACACCAGTCAGGATGGCCATCATCAAAAAGCCTACAAGTAGTAAATGCTGGAGAGGGTGTGGAGAAAAGGGGACCCTCTTGCACTGTTAGTGGGAATGTAAATTGATACAGCCACTGTGGAGAACAGTATGGAGGTTCCTTAAAAAACTAAAAATAGAGTCATCATATGATCCAGCAATCCCACTCCTGGGCATATTTCCGGAAAAGATGAAAACTCCAATTTGAAAAGATACATGCATCCCAATATTCATAGCAGCATCATTTATAATTGCCAAGACATGGAAGCAACCTAAGTGTCCATCAACAGATGAATGGATAAAGATGTGGTACATACACATAGAAATATTTATAGATATATGTATATACACAGGTTAGTATACATATGTATATGTTTTTGCTCTGGCAACTGAGGTACTAGAAGCAATGACACCCCAGTAGCAACGAGTTCACCTAGTGCCTGGATATTGGTTTCATTCTCCAGTGAAAGGAACCAGGGCTCCTGAGAGAAATGACCAATCCTACAAGATGACTCTGGAGCATCTTGTAGTTCCAGAAAGATGACACAATTCCTCTGCATAGTATGCCAAGGGTCCACTGTTTGCTCCAGGACAAAGCCAGAGGGACCACTTGTTCACTAGTGCCCAGAGGAAGAACTAGACCCTACACCCAAGCAATAAACCCATGGGTCTTTTTCTTGTTCCTACACTCTGATTCTTTGGCAAGGCTTTTTTCTCTTTCTTTCTTTCCTAGCAGAGTGACCTAACTCTCCACCCTTCTTTGGCTCTACTTAGAAGCTCTCACTAAGACATCTCTTGGGGTCAGCCCACTAAATGTGTTTCAGATTTTATAGCTGAGCACTTGGATGTCACAGTCTCATTCCTGGCTCTATCCACAAAGGATGTGAGGAGCAGGCCTCTCTGTCTTAAATGCAAGATGAAAATTACAGTATGTTGGGCAGAGACTGTGAAAGGCTTTACGTAATAACGAGCCCCCTTGAATGAATTATGAATAAGGAAATGCCTATTAGCGTTTCATACATTGACATCATGTCCTTATACAGAATAATCTTACAAGGAAGAGAAGATTTCAGTTCTGAGGCCCAAAGCCCATTATAAAGTGCACACACACAAACTTTCTTTTAACTACTTTTCCTACCTGCTAGAAATGGCTTATAATCATATGATTTTAAAGTCATACGTACAAAATTTTAACCTTTTTTATTTTGCCAATGAGGAAATTGAGGTAGAGAGTTGCCTTGCTGTTGCATATACATTATATGAAGATTTTATAAAAATATTGTTTCTGCAAGATGAAAAACCTCTTGTGGCTTAGAAGAACTATTTAGTCTTTTAGAAGTCTTAATAAATATTGGCTTTTAATAAAACTTTATTATGAAGCCTTTGGATTAGAGCAATCTATAGTTTATCTCTACACAGTTAGGCAAGGAAAAGGATCTCTTTCTTTTCCCCCCATTCCTGGCTAACTATGGATTATAAAGCGCAGGGAGCAGAAAATTGAAGCTATGTGACACATTTGGGTCATTCTAGAAAAAGATGATACATAAAAGCCCAGACTTCTTGGGGCTTCCCTAGTGGCGCAGTGGTTGAGAGTCCACCTGCCGATGCAGGGGACACGGGTTCGTGCCCCGGTCCAGGAGGATCCGGAGCCTGTGCTCCGCAACGGGAGAGGCCACAACAATGAGAGGTCCGCGTACCGCAAAAAAAAAAAAAAAAAAAAAAAAGCCCAAACTTCCGAAACAGGTACATTACGGGATGATTCTTTACATTGCAAATAAATTACCTGCCTTACAAAACTGATCATTCCAGGGCTTAATCATATAACAACCTACCTAGTATATTAAAAAAATCTAGTATATAAAAATTATTTGTATCAAAAATTTCTATGTAGGCTCTCTGACTCAACTGAGAAGGGAAGTACACTAGTACCTGTTTATAAATATAAACATAAAAAAATTCATTAGCCCAGATATGATGCAAATTCTCTTCTCCTTTTTTTATGTTTTCTTAAATTTCAATTATTTTTAAAAAAAATCTTGAGGTATTTGTTGTGCAAGTCATACTGTAATCTTTTTTGGTCTTATAAAAGAAAGACATAAAACTATGGTTTCAACAAAGTGCATTTCTGAGCCATAGACTAATCTGAAATCCGTATTTTACAGTCAACAGAGTTAAGTAGACTCATGATCTTACTGCAAAGAAACTTTTTCCTCGTATCCTTGTCATCAAACTGTCATGAGAACTGTTTCATTCCATTCTAGGTCAAGACAGTTACTATATGTTTTTTTTTTTAACTTTGAAGAACTAACCATATTATAAACCTATCAAATTGCACATATATTGTCAGGAGCATTTCTCAAACGTTTTGTACTTAGAAGAAGCTTCTAGAAGTCCACTGGTTTATAGCAGAAGGTCAGTACTCTGCTAGACATCCCATTTCCCTTCCCTCTCTCATTACAGACTTCAAATGGCACCCCAATCTCCAATGATTACGGATGGACAAAGTGATGGGCAACAGAATCCATCCCAGATGAGGGCATTTTCTTGAGATTCTAGCGTTAAGATGATAAATGGGTGGACCATTTGGCCTTCAACAAATGACAAAGAAATATTACAACTAATTAGAGTACTTTCAGTTTTGTTGTATGTGTCCACTCTTGACCCTCTAGATATACAGATAAAGAAAATATATATTACCTCTGATATTTCAAGATAAAAGTTTTGAGGACATTTCTTTTACTGGACTTCCTGCTCTTGGCAGTAGCCTGATAGGGTGCAGTTTTATTAAAGTAAGGAAGGCCTGGGGCTTCCCTGGTGGCGCAGTGGTTGAGAGTCCGCCTGCCGATGCAGGGGATGCGGGTTCGTGCCCCGGTCCGGGAAGATCCCACATGCCGCGGAGCGGCTGGGCCCGTGAGCCATGGCCGCTGAGCCTGCGCGTCCGGAGCCTGTGCTCCGCAAGGGGAGAGGCCACAACAGTGTGAGGTCCGCGTACCGCAAAAAAAATAAAAATAAAAATAAAAAAATGAGGAAGGCCTGCATGGCACAGTCCAAATTCTTCACCCTCCTTCTATATTATCAACACTATATACAACCAGATTCCCATTAAGCCACTTTACTTTGCCAGTGATTATTCCTCATGCCTTCTTAACAGGCTGTCAGTATTACTACTTCTGTTTTTGCTATTGCTCAATTGCATTTACATGTTTGGAGCAGGAAAGAGGACATTTTAAACACATTTAACCAGGTCTTAGTTTGGGGGTCAGAAATGTGCTGCAAGTCCCACACCAGCCTGCAAACGTCTGGTGTCCCAGATGGGAGTAATAACAACTCTGCTCTTATTTTCATAACTTCATTATGGAAGATGTTCACTGGTTTCCTCCTCGGTGTGTTTAATTCACACCAATATTTTAAGGAAGATTAGAAAAAAAAAGGAATGAAAGAAAACATTTCTGACGGCACAGAGCTGGGTTTTCATGTTCCCATCATACAAAAAATTGCAAGATAATTATAGCATATAACAGATCTTTAAGGCCTATTTTGTGAATCAAATCAACTGTGTATTATTTTCTGTGCTAAAGCTCAATATGACCACAAAAATGCTATATTTTTAGCCCAGCTTTATGTTTTTCCTCTAAAATGATTTTCCCCAGTGAAACAGGTTTTGTAAAAACAGCTGAAAATCAAGCAACATCATAGAGCTGCTTTTTTGTTCAATGTCACCATTCAGCTCACTCGAAATATTGACACTGAGATGCCTCAGCTGTTACATCACCAACCCTTTCTAACAGCTGCACTAAGAAGTAATCGTGTTATTTTATTTCTTGCTTCTTCTCTGAGATGATTTTCGATAGTGTCCAAATTTGCTGTAGTGAACAAGTCAGGGACTCACATGCAGACTGTCAGCTCCTGACTGAAAGGGGCTCTCAGAGGGAGCCACAGAATCACAGATGCAAAGCCTAGGGTCACTGGAACAGTCATCTCCATCTGGAAATCTTAAGCTAGGGGCAGAGTCAGGTCTGAGCTCCGGACTAACAATCCAGCATTCCTGAGGAATAGACCACCAAATACACGTGCCATGAACACTAGGGGTTTTGTCCCTTTTGTCCACTAATGTGTCCTAAGCCTCCAGAAGAGTGCTTGACACATCGTGGGCACTCAATAAATATTTACTGAATAAACGAATATCAGCTTCTTGATCAAGGTCATAAGCCAGCTAGGAATCAGACTTGACTTTCTCATGTGACTCTATATTACCAGGGTTGGCAACATGAGTGAAAAGAGTACCAGATCTGACTTTTAACTGGTCACTTACTTATGTTATCTCAGCCAGGTACTTTTTTTTTTTTTTTTTTTTTTTGCGGTACGCGGGCCTCTCACTGTTGTGGCCTCTCCCGTTGCGGAGCACAGGCTCCAGACGCGCAGGCTCAGCGGCCATGGCTCACGGGCCCAGCCTCTCTGCGGCATGTGGGATCTTCCCGGGCCGGGACACGAACCCGTGTCCCCTGCATCGGCAGGTGGACTCTCAACCACTGCGCCACCAGGGAAGCCCCCAAGTACTTTTTTGGATGTTTCTGTAAGAACAAATAACTCAGAAGCCTAAGCTTTCTCATCTGTAAACTGGGATAATATTGGACCTAGGGTTTAATGCTTATCAATTTAGATAGAGTATGACAAACTCTAAAGTGCTGTAGGATTTTGTTACTATCAGCAAATGGACTCTGAGATGTAGCCATTTTATTACTGCAGAAAAGTTTAGGCAGGAACTCTGTGACAGAAGCAAGCTCTCCAATGTGATGAAAGGCCCTGGCCAAGGGCATGCTGGGAGCCATGACCTGGGCAGCTCCTGAGCTGGAAGCAACCTAGTAAGAGCCAAGGAAACCAATACAACCCATAATGAGGTACAAAGTGGGCTGGAGGAGCTGGGTGGGGGAAGCAGTCAAGAAAAGGGCAGGACTGGGCAGAAGTTCAAATTAGTTACCCCAAATGTGAGATGCTGAGGATACATTTATAATAACTAGTCCAGGTAGTGGGTAAAAATGCAGTGTTGAGAATTCTGGATGGACATAGTCCTCCGTATCCAGAGGATTCTAGGTCATTTGTAGACAAATCCATGCCTCGAACTAGGTGACGGCATTTAGAAACCAGGGCTAGCTCTAAGGGAAGGGAGCTGGCAGACCCTAGGAGAGAGGGCAGACATGAGGGCTATGTTGGGGCCAGGATACAGAGATAGCAGAGGCTGGGGTAGAAGGACCAGATGGGCAGGCTTGTCTCAGTCCTCATGGGACATCCAGGGATTTGTCCACTTCAGGTTCTTAATGTACCAGCAGACCTGGGTGGGGCTAAGCCCACAGGGGCCAAACAGCATTGCTGGTAGCTCAGGTGGGAAGGTCTGAATTCTCTAATAATGAGCACTAAGGCTAATAGTAAGAAAGCTATTTTTTTTAAACTTCAAAGGATGTTGCTTGTGCTATGAAGTGACGGGAGACAACAATAATGGACTAACCACAGATGCACTTCGTGACATCTTAAAGCACAGTATTATAAGGCAACATTCTGAAGGCATAGCCACAATTTTCCAAGTGTCTACTCGAAACAAAAGAACATCAAGTGGTCAAGGCCATAGCTACAGACCAAGGAACAATGCTTGTTTGTACACATTGTTCTCCCAGCCCTGCCATTTTGAGTCACCTCGTCCATAACCACCCAGCTGATGGTCAGAAAAGGAGACGAGGGACAATCAAGCGTAGTTTGTGGCTGTTCCCCAAGACTCCTTCTCGTTGCCCTCACCATTCCAGTTCTACCAGGATCCCCACATTTCGTTTCCCATTCCAGCTCTCCTGTCCTTCAGTGAAGACAACTGACTCTCTTCCTATCTTGACCTCGGTGCATTCCCAGGACTCTGTTCTTCTCAGCCTCTGGCTCCCTCCACCCCCGGACGTCTCAGGTGGAATGCTTTGCTCAAGCTCTGGCCCTAGGACTAGACACCAGCCTCCATCAGCCTGACCAGCTCCCAGATGGACCCATTCAGGCCACCCAAAGAGGGAAACATTGCCATGCAGACCTGTTCTGTACCAAAGCCTCTCCACTGGGGTCCTGTAGCCACTGCCGTGAGAGACCTTTAGGGAAAACCCAGAGCTTGTAGGAGAGCTGCCTGTTCAGAAGTGGAAGAAAATAGCAAGCTTAGAGAAGGTGCAGAGCCAGGAACAGCCCACCAGACCCAGACGTGCCCACCCCCCTGTTACCTGCAGTGTTTCAATTTCATTTTTTAATTTTCTTTTCAGAATCATCCCTTTGAAATATGCAAATAATTCATTGAAAGTTATGAAATTTTCAATCATTCACATTCTACGGTAAAACAGTTTGACACGGTCGCTTTCCTCCCAATATCTGGCACAGAGCAGTCGTAAGGGCAAATCTGCAGCTTGACGGGCTGCGGTGAGAAAGCAAAATAAATAATATAATTGAAGATCTTTGGAGACCGGGAGAAACTGTCTTGAAACAGATGGTGCCACAAAGGGGAGGGAGAGAGACCAGTGGAGCTCTAAGGACACGGGGGGCCCGGGCTCAGGTACAGCAGCAGGCACATGAGAGGTATAAGAAAGAGGAAAACAAAGTTTCTTTCTGCTGTCAATGCTCCCCCAAATTTTACTTAGGACCAGCTATGAATCAGGAAAGAGGTGAAATTCTCTTCCTCTCGTTTCACTTCCTGTTCCTGAGATCAGAGCCCAGGCTGATATAATTCTTATCATTTGTTAAGTGGGCTTCCATGTTTTGTAATAAAAAATTTTGGAACAGATACCATTTCCAATGGTTCAAAATTCAAGAGGTGCGAAAGGCACCTCCAGGAAGCCACTTCTAAGAGTGAATAAGCCATAAGCACAGTAAACGCTCACAGTCATTCTCTCTTTTTTTAGGCTATTATTTTTAAAGTAATAGTTCAGGAACATTAAGTTATATTGGCTTTGGGGACCACCTGGGACTACCATTATAACATTTTTTTTTTTTTTTTTTTTTTTTTGCAGTATGCGGGCCTCTCACTGTTGTGGCCTCTCCCATTGCAGTGCACAGGCTCCAGACGCGCAGGCTCAGCGGCCATGGCTCACGGGCCCAGCCGCTCCACGGCATGTGGGATCTTCCCAGACCGGGGCACGAACCTGCGTCCCCTGCATCGACAGGCGGACTCCCAACCACTGCGCCACCAGGGAAGCCCTATAACATTTTTTTATAACTACCATTTATAACACTTTTTTTTCCTGAGAGAAACTATGTTCTCAGAACCACATAGTCAACCTAAAGATATACTTCTAGAACCAAAAGCACATTCACACGCTGGAGCCTTCCTGTTTAGATCTACATTAAGCAGTGCTGAATAAGCCGAGATATGAAGAATGAGGCCGTGAACAGTGGCTGTATATGCTGCCAGATTAAAGTTTTCTGTGATTTTTTTTTTCTCCCCAAAGTACCTTCGAGATGGGCTTTTGAGAAGCCAACATTTATTGGGCTAAGGGCTGACAAGAAGTGAGAGTGGGAAGAAACCTTCTTATGTTATTAACATTCTCCTTCCTCTGGCTAAATAACAGCGATCTCAATGAAAGGGGTCCGAAGGCTGTCCTCAGAAACCCTTTCCAACTGGCTCACAGCTGTTGATAGTCTCTGCATCCACGGATGGAAATCCATTAATTCCAGGCTCTCATATGGGAAATACAGTAACTGAGTAAAGGGTCAAGTGTATGCATTTTGTTAACGTCACTAGCTGGTGTTTTCTGACACAAAGTTTGTGTGGGTTTTGTCTACATGACAAAGTGAAGCAACTGTGAGTGTGTGATGATCACTTCCAGAAACATCAAGGCATGTGGTGTTGGCAGATGATCCACCACACCTAGGTTGAAAGCATCTCCTCTTGGAGGACATTGTGATAACTTACCACGCTTTGCCCAAAAAAACACAAAAAACCCACAGATTTATTATGAAGCCTGTGTATGGACTTCAGGAAACATCTTTGAAAGGATAAACGTTTAGGTTTCATACCAACAAGGGGAAATAATTAAATCCCCCCTTTGAATTTGATTGGACCTAAAAAATCAACTCCTTTTTTTTTTTTTTCTTGCGGTACGCGGGCCTCTCACTGCTGTGGCCTCTCCCCGTCGCGGAGCACAGGCTCCGGACGCGCAGGCCCAGCGACCATGGCTCACGGGCCCAGCCGCTCCGTGGCATGTGGAATCTTCCCGAACCGGGGCACGAACCCGTGTCCCCTGCATCGGCAGGCGGACTCTCAACCACTGCGCCACCAGGGAAGCCCTGACATACTCATTTTTATGTGGATACATATTTTCATTCTCCTAGGTAAATACTTGCAGATAGAATTACTGGATCATATTATAAATATATATGTTTAACTTTATCAGGTACTGACATACTGTTTTCCAAAGTGGCTGCACCATTTAACATTCCAACCCACCATGCATGAGACCTCCAGTAGCTCCACATTCTTGCCAATACCTGGTGTTATCAAGCTTTATTACTTTACCTATTCTGGTAGTTTTGTAGTTGCTTCTCATTTGCACTGTGGTTTTAATTTGCATTTCTTTTATGACTAGTGATGTTGAACATATTTACATATGCTTATTGACTATCTCCTTTTGTGAAGTTTCTATTCCATTCTTTTGCCCGTGTTTTAATTGGGTTATTTGTTTTATTATTATTGAGTTGTAAGAGCTTTTTTATATATTCTGGATACAAAGCATTTGTTGGATATTTTGTGAATATTTTTCCCCAGCCTGTGACTTCCCTTTTTGTTTTCTTGGAATTATGTCTTTCAAAGAAGAGAAATTTTTAATCTTGATGTGACCCATTTTATCATGTTTTTTCTTTTATAAAATGTGTTTTGGCATCCAGTTTAAGAAATCTTGGCCTGTGCCAATACAGCAAAGATTTTCTCCTATATTTTTTCTAGAAGTTTAATCATTTTAGCTCTTACTTTTAGATCTATGACCTATTTTGAGTTAATGTTTATATATGGTGTGAGATAATGGTTGAGGTTTTTTCATTTTCATACAGATATCCATTTGTTCCAGCATCATTCGTTGAAAAAACTGTCTTTTTTCCATTGAATTACCTCGACATCTTTAATGAAAATCAATTGACCATGTCACTAGGAGTCTATTTCTGTCTGTTCCTTGGTCTATCTTTATATTAATGCCTCATTGTCTTGATTATTATAGCCTTATGATAAGTCATGAAATCAGGTAGTATGGGTCCTCTAATTCTGGTCTTCTTTTTCTAAATTGTTTTAGCTATTTTAAGTCCTTTCCTTTTCCATATAAATTTAAAAATAAAGTTATTCATTTCTTTAAAAAAAAAATCCTGGTAGGATTATGGTTGGGATTGCATTGAATCTTTAGATCAATTTGGGGAGGATTGTCATCTTAACAATATTGAATCTTCCAACCCAGGGGTCAGCAAACTATGGTCTGTAGCCCAGATCTAGCCTGTTCTTGTATGCCCTCAAGCGAAGAATCGTTTTTGTAAAACAAAACAAAACAAAGAAAAATACTCCACAGAGAGCTGTGAGGCCTGAAAAGCCACCAATATTTACTATCTGGCCCTTTACAGGGAAAGCTTGTCAACCTCTGTTCAGACCTTTGAATATGACACATCTCTCCATTTATTTAGCTCTTTCATTCCCCTTTAAAATGTTTTGCAGTTTTCAACGCACAAGTCATACACATCTTCCATTACATTTATTCCTGTGGACGACCACACTTTAGGAACCATCGCTGTAAGTAGTGCGAGGCAGGGAGCACTAAGAGTTAACTTTCTTTTTTTTAAGGAGTCAGATCACATGGTGAAAATACTACAATTATTTTAATAATACTGTGGAAGGACCCACAGAGGCTAGTAGAAGAGAAAACAAGAGGAATCTACAATATTTAAAATGAGAGGGCTTCCCTGGTGGCGCAGTGGTTGAGAGTCCGCCTGCCGATGCAGGGGACGCGGGTTCGTGCCCCGGTCCGGGAGGATCCCACATGCCCCGGAGCGGCTGGGCCCGTGAGCCATGGCCGCTGAGCCTGCGGTTCGGAGCCTGTGCTCCGCAACGGGAGAGGCCACAACAGTGAGAGGCCCGCGTACCACAAAAAAAAAAATAATAATAATAATAAATGAGAGGTTCTAGAGACATGGGTTAGAGGAGCAGGAGAGAAAAGGGAGTAAATTCAAAAAATATTTCAAAGGAAGGAAAAGCAGGATTGGTAATGGACTGGATAAAGAGCATGAAAGAGAGGGAAGAGTCAAAGACAACTTCAAGGTTTCGAGCTTGTGATGTTAAATGGCTCATCCATGGTGTTTTTTATTTGGTTTACTTTTATCATCTGGATTCACAAATGGGATTTTCCCACATCTAGCTATTGTAGCTCCCTACCTTCAGACTTACCATTGAAATTACCTGCTATCTCTTCACACCCTGTTAGTGAACAGGTAGTATTTTGATGGATGTTATATGATCAGAGAAATCCTGGGTCTTGGTGGCATGTGGAACAGAGCTCTCTCTAAATCCTTGTTTTAATTAATTATTCCTTAGTATTCGAAATCTTTTTAGCTCTGTGCTAACCTAAGAGAATGTTATTTTTACCACCTTGTCTGTTCAGAAATCATTAGCCCTTTAAGACATTTATATGTTATTTATGACATTTAAATTTGTTTTTTCCTTTTTCCATCCTTTGGCTTTCTTTTGAAGTCACGCTATTAAACCTCCTTAAAAATATTTATGTGTGTTTAGTTAACAAAAGCTCCTGTAAGTTGAATCCATGCTGGGAAAAGGTTCAGGTAAGCTCTCTATATAAGCTTACAGACAATTGTGTAAATCTTCAGCCATTAAAGAGAAAGGAGAAAAAAGCCACCCTCATTACACTGCTGTCATTTACTCTTCATCTCCTGTCCTCTTTAGCAGCATTAAGATGGGATGTAAATTTGCCAGTTAATGCTGTTAGAAAATGGATGGTTCAAGAAGGGCAGGAATTAGAGATCAGTATTAGGTGTAGATAAGCTCCTTTCCCTCCGCAGTGGCGGCTGTTTAACATTCATGGGAAAATCATCATCAAACAGCGTTATCACAGCTCTGTTGATGGCTGAGGAACTTCATCACTATGATAATTTTTTTTATAGCTGTGAGCCAAAAAGCGCCCTTTTATTTCTGCTGTCTAGAGCTGTGATAGAAGCTTGTTGGTATGGGTAGGATACAGCCAACCCTGGGCTCCGCGGCTGGGTTTGACTCCCCCCGCCACCCCGCTCTCTCCTTGTGCATGTTGCACTAAACAGTCCTACTGATAAATATATATATATAAAAGATGGAAGTCCTCCAACAATCCTTCAAAGCATAACAGATATTTTTATGATCAGTAATTCAAAGTTTGACAAGTGATGCCATTCTGTAATGAAACTGTCATCCATTTTATTGTGAGCAAAATGCTAACTTGATAAAGGGCTCACGGAGGGGCGGAGAGCAGCCGGGTGGGAGCAGGCCAGCGGCGGCGGAAATACATGCCAGCCTCTGAATACCTGGAAGTATCCCTCCCTAGTCTATTTCTCATCAATAGGCTGAGCTGTCAAAGCTCCTTGCCTGTAATTATTCCTTTCTGAGTCCCAAGCAATGTAAGCTGGAGACCGGGTCTCCGGAAGTCCCTTTTTGGCTCAATTCTATTTTTATTTTTAGAGTGTTTGGGGACAACATTGGTTGTGTTATTCTAAACTCACCAAATTTGCTTTCGAGCACACAATCTTCACACATGATATTTCCCTGACATGTTTAGACATCTTCGAGTATATGAAAGATAAAAGTCGCAGTTGTCGCTGGCAGCATACATACAGGGCAAAGATGTGAGGTATTCTTCTGAGGTAGATAAGGAAACTAGCATTCAAAGAAAAAATTAAATTTATTAAGGTGCTCGAACTTCTGCCTCTTTGCAGCTTTGACCTCGTTTTTGGAGGCTCAACGGCTCTAAGTGGCTTCCTCCTTTCGGAATGCAGCTAGAGAGCATGGTGTGAAAAGCAGTTTTGTAGTCTGAACAAAAAGGTACTATGACTTAACTGGTTGGGATTTGAATTCAGGATTGATTTAACTCCTTCAGTAATTTACTTTCCACCCCAGTTCGTTCCCTTTCTTTCCCCAGAAGCAGACTTCCAGTCCTACCATGATGGACTGAATTATGCTTGGAGTTTGGAGATAAGGACTTTTGTCTACCAGGCTCAGCTTAGACGACCAAACTCATTTCCCAGAAGACTAGAGTTTGAATCCAGTTAGGATCCTGGAGGTGAAAGGCTAGCGCCTTATCATTTAAGTATAGCTATTTAAACATAAGTTTAAAAGAGATACTGCAGGATGGAGAGATGACGTTGTCCCTATGAGGATAATCTTGGGGAAAGCTGGCTGGCTGTTCCCTAAAGATCAGATAGCCCTCTTCACCCCTAAATAGCTTTGGCCACCTCTGACCTCTCAGGATCCAGGGCCAAAGGATGCTTCCTCATTCCAAGATTTTTCTGTTCCATGCTTGTTTAAAAACAGAAGAAGAAAAAATATCTAAGGGGGTATTTAATTTTCTGGAGCACATTTCTTCTTGAACTGACTATAGGTTTAATTAAGTCTTAACTCTGTGAGCTTCTCTTTGTGGGTGAAGAAAATATCACCCCCTCCCCACCCACAAGGGAGCTACTATTTATGTCTGATACTCATTTTTTTCACTAGACCCCTGAGGTACGCAAGTCACAGATGCCCCTGCCTTACTGGGGGTAGGGGGCGCCTACTCAGTGATCCACACGTTAACCCCCTCTCTCCACAGAGGTTACCACATCCAAAAAGAATTCCCAATCTTTCTTAGTTAATGGAGACTCCACAACACTTAACACTATTTTTTACTTGTTTATTGCCTATCTCTCTCCACTATAATGTAAGTTCCATGAGGGAAGACATTTGTGTCCTTTTTTTTCTTTTCTTTTTCTGCTATATCTCCAGTGCCTACAACAGAGCCTGACATATAGTAGGTGCTCAAGAAAGATTTGAGGAATGAATGCATTCTTGTCTGCAGCCGAAGCTAGAAGAGCTTCCTAGTATTGTAGTACAAAGCTCAGGGGCCTCAACCTGGCTGGTAGAGAAATCCCAAGGGAAGCAGGGACTTTCCAGAACACCAGAAGTGACTGAAAAAGCTCCTTTGCTTCCTAGGTACATGAAAGAAAGATGGAAATTTGTTCAACTCTGAAGCTGGGCCTAAAGAAGCAGATCCAGAGAGAGAGAGAGATGTTGTTCCAGTCTCCTGTAATGATACACATGGGGAGAGAAGACCGTGCGGTGGGGGTCAGCGGTCTTCTTGTTACCAACAATTTCGGGAAATAATGTTTATTGCCAGTGGCCCTTTCTAACCCTTTCTTTCTGTAGAAATACAGATCAGTGATTCTCCATATGAGTTATAAAGGCTGTACAACTATGAGCCATGAGTCATAAGGGAACTTTACTCAGAGTAGATGAAGAAAGAGCTCCCAGGGAGGACCAGCAAGGAGGAACAGAGGCATTGGAAAGCCCAAGAGGAAGTCCAATTCCCAGAAAGTGTCGGGGCCATCATTGTGTCAACCTACAAAAGCCTGAGAGCAGAACTTCTGACCCACATAAAGGGGGCCGGCTACATTTAGCAGCCACTGAAATCACACATTCTCTAATTTAGGTCATTTTACACTAACAACTACGAGAAATGGCTTTGAGTTCACAAGAACAAAAGACAATGATGATAATTTCCTTTGGCTTTTTGGCCAAGCCATCTAGCTTTTTTCCCCCACTTAAATCCACCCATCTATCTCATTATCTTGAATTAGGCTTATTTTTCCTTAGAAATAAAAAAAAAAATCAATTAACCTTTTAGTAACTAGAACCCACTGCAGAGATATCTTGTATTCACAGTTTGTAGGCTGTGACTCAGTTGTTAATTAATGTTTTTTTTACCTAATTTTAGCTCTGGAACTAAGAAGAGTTAATCTCATAAGAATTTCATTTTAACTTTCCTAGCATATCTGTGTGTGTGTGTGTGTGTGTGTGTGTGTGTGTGTGTGCGCATTTGAGCACATGCATTTGGCAGAACTATAGCGTGGATCGGTTTTGATGCAAACCCAAGTTTATATAAATCTCTATATTTTCAAATTTCCTGTGGATATTAGGACTTCCTTTGGAAAGTGTAAAGACAGTCTTACTACATACATCTGAGTTTATGTCAACTAAAAATGAAAATGATGAGCTAGTTGCTTTCTATCTAATAATGACAGGGGAGTTCCCATCTGAATCTATTTATCAAATCAGATCAAAATCAAAATATAATTTATAACACAGAAACCATTCTTCTGTCTCAGGGGCATGGGGAAACAGTTGATTCTGATATAAGTAGCTACTGGCCAGGAATGGTTGGTAGCATTTGGGGCCGAAACTTGCTTTCCCAAATGTCATTCTACTTGACCTATTTCATCACCAGGTTCCTTTAACTGTACATTCTTTAGGAAGAGTATTGGCTTTAAGGAATCACAGGAATTCATGCTTGGGTCTTCACCATAGGGTCTGAAGCCAACCATTTGTTTTGTTAGCCAATCTAAGGGGTAGAAATAAAATGAGCCCTACAATTGCCCTGACCTTGTGTAAGCCTTGCATACCTCCACCTCCCAACCAACACACACACACACACACACACACACACACACACGACAATGATAACTGCTGAATACCTCATAGGAATCTGACTTTGTAGTAGAAGGGATGGATTTTTTGGTCCACTTATACTCTCTCACCTCCACTGACCCAACACACATCTGTGAGCTAGGTGACCAATTCACAGAGGTGGCCAGAGGCCATGGCACAGTGATAAGCCAGTTGACCCATTTAGGGTCCACCCCTGAATGTTGGCGCTAAGTCAACTAGCCACAGACCTCAGGGGCCACATAGCAGCATGAGAAAATGCACGGGTTCTGCTGCATCACGGGGCTGCTGGCTCCCACACCTTTTACCTGCTGGAGCCTGAATGAAATGCTCCTTCAGAGCTCTGCCCTCCACCTTGCACCTCATTAGTCACAGACAAACCGGGCCGTGAGAAAACATCAGAACTTCTCCGTCACCTAACAAGGCACGGGACAGATTCTGCATTTCCGTTGTTACGCTACGAATATTCTGCAGCTTCTCCAGTTTTATTAAGAAGACTTTCCCTTGGTTTCTCTTTGTTCTTCTCATCTAATCTCTTAATGGAAGTTGCTAATTAAATCCCTATAGCCATTTTTTAAACAGTGTTTTGAATAGCAAAGTCTGTCAACTGCAGAAAGTGTATATTCTTATCAACACGCCTGTTGCCTGGAGGAGGGAAGGCCTCACTGACAGATGGCTGCCGAGGAAGACCCAGCAGGGCTCACATCCGCAGCACCTGTCAGCAGGGGCACGTGGGAGGTGCAGGGCTGCAGAGGAGGGCCAGGTTTGGCTTCAATCAATAGAATACAGGTTGCTAGAGTGTTTCCATGAATCTCAAGTGGAACTTCGAAAATTTAAGCCAAGTATTCTGGGCATGTACTTGTTTCTGAGTATCCTTTGACACTGTCCCAGTAACAGTCATGCGTCCCTTTACATTTCAGTGGTATTACATCTCTAAAGGAAATTTAAACAGCAGCTGAATGCCTGACATATATGCCAACACATCCTTTTCTCGGACACAAGTCATCAAATTGAGCTCCATTAAATTTACTTGCTGCTGGCTGGTAAGGATTTTCAAGACCTCCGTGAACAACACGGAATCATCACCTTGCACGGTAAATTTACGTGAAATTAAAGATGCAAATGTTTTCCCACAAACCAATCCCACTTTTACCTCCACATGGGTAGTCAGCTGCACAATATCTTAGATGGTTAATTGAAGGGTAATCCCCCAACACAGAAACCAGTGCCAAATCAGTCCCTGGAAGGAGACGTTTGTCATTGGTCAAATGTTGGTATCTGCCTAAAGCAAAAATTCATTTCTTCTCTCAACACAGACTTTGTCCAGGCATAGCAGTTGTCAAGCACTGGGCAGGGGACATAGAGTAGTTGCCACAGCGTGGCTCAGGACAGCAGGCTAAGCACATGGGTCTACCACCCCCCCCAACTCCACAAGTCATCAGAAGAGGGGTGTGTGTGTGTGTGTGTTTATAATAGTGCTGGAAATAAGAGAGACCTTGAGGAATTTCTGAAAGATAGGAAGAAGGGATCAAATCTATGGAGAACTAAACCTAGGGTCTACCAGAAACTACAGCTAATAAAAGGGAAAAATTGCCCCCAAGATATGATCAATTCTGGGAAAAGCTCCAAGTGCAGAGGCAAAGGATAAAAGGAAGAAGTGTCCTTATAGAAATCACTAGAGTGTTTAAAAATGTAACTCAGCAATTGTATCTATTTAAAAGAAATGCTTGCATTTGTGCAATGGTACATATGAATTGAATGAGAATGGGCCTTGCTGCCTGGCTCACAACAGAGAAAGCAAGCTGACTGTCTATCTGTGGGCGAGCAGCTTCCATGAAATTATGTAGATCACTATGTTCTAACATGGAAAGAGCTCCAAAACGTGACGTTAAAGGAAAAAAAGCAAGTTGTGGAAAAACAGAGTAAAATTAAAGATTAAATGGATGATAGATTAGATGATAGATTAGATGGAATGATAGATGATAGATAGATTAGATGGATTGATGGATAGATTAGATAGATAGATAGATAATAGATGATAGATAGATGGATGATAGATAGATAGATAGATAGATAGATAGATGATAGCTAGCTAGCTAGCTAGCTAGCTAGCTGATAGGAAGGTAGCCATATGCTTGTGAATGCCAAGATAAAGGTCTGGCAGAAGACTTGCCAAATGGTTACCAGAAGTTACCTTTAGGACAGAAACTGGGGATACAGGTAAGGTGAGGGAGATGTTCACTTCTTACTATCATGCTCATGTAATGCCTGAAACTCTCATGGCGCCATATTACTGTGTCATGCACGTGATTATAGACACATAAGGCAAAAAAAAAAAAGACAAAAGCAGATGTGCTGCCCTCCTCGAGAGGCTTATGTGGCAGATACATGCAGGTAGGAAAACTAGGATTGGCATCTCAGGGGCTCTGATAGAGTCATTTCAAGGTGGCTTAGCACCCCCCAAAAAGGCACACAACCCAGTCTAGATCATGGAGGGCCTCCCCAAAGCCACGATGACTAAGCTGAACTCTGGAGGGTGGGTAGCAATGGTCAGATTAGAAGGCAGGGGACCCGAAGGGCTGTGAAGGTCCTTGCGAGCCATATCAAGGCGCCTCACCTCCCTCCAGTCTCCTGCTTCAGGAAGTGGGTGTCAGAGCTCCAGACCCCCAAGAGGTGCGAGCTGGCGGCGGCGGAGCGGAGTGGAGTGGGAGCAGCGCCTCCACCTAGCGCATCTCTCACAGTCTCCTTTCTTCCGGTGAGACCCTGGGAGCTAGGAGAATTGGTAAAATTGTGTGAACGTGGCTAAGAAAAATATCTCTGAAGGTCAGGTCACCAGTTGGAATTGTTCCCTCACAGTCTGGCCTGTTGGCCTCCCCCAGGACATCTTCACTCGTTCCCACCCGACCAGGTACCAGGACGCTCTCTGCAGGTGGCCAAGAAAGATGCAGGTAAGGACGACAGAGCAGGCATTGTTTTCTTCACCCTTTTTCTCTGCCTTCCACAGAGATCAGCCAATGACTATCATTAGGGTTAATACCCCTGCCCAGAAAGCAGCCCCTCCTTGAGGCCTAAAACCTCTCTGAAAATTTACAAGTGGACCAATCATTCCTTCAAGTCCCATGGAGGGAAACACAGAGTCAAGACAGGAGCGAGAGCTGCCTTCCCCTGAAGTAGCACCTCATATGTGCCCCGCAGCCCTGACCACTTTCCTGTATGTCTTACAGCTGCTCTTTTTTGAGTCAAAAGCTGGCATCCGAAGAGACGAGGTGTGGTGCTGTGTGCCTGGCAGGTCCTCTGTAGCCTGCAGACAGCCCGGGCCTGTGGCCCTCGAGGGAAAATGTGGGGCGTTCTCGCTGGCACTGCACTAGCATCCCGGGGCTCCCGTGACAAAGTGCTACAAACAGGTGGCTTAAGATGACAGAAGGTTATTCTCTGAGAGTTCTGGAAGTCAGCAGTCCTAAATCAAGATGTCTGCTCTTACGACTTTCTCGCTTGGGTCTCAGCTCGTCCCCAGCTCTAGGGCAGGATTTTCTCCTGCATCTTCCAGCCCCGGATGCGGCTCCAGATGCTCTTCAGCTTGTGGCTGCATCACTCCAGCCTCTGCCTCCACCTTGCCTTCTCCCTGGTGTTTGCGTTTTCTCCTTTTCTGTCTCCTATGAGGACATGTGTCGTTGGCTTTAGGGCCCACTTAGATAATCCAGGATGATCGCATACCAAGATTCATAATTTAATTACACCTGCTAAGAACTTTTTTCTAAATAAGGTCATAGTCGTAGTTTCTGGGGGTTAGAATGTGAACATATATGTGGGGTGGGTCATAATTCAACCTACTACAGACGCTTCATCACTTGCCTCGGTGTCCCAAGGTCTCTGTTCCCAATTGTCTCCACCAGCTTTGAGGGCAGCCTTAGATGTCACGCTTGGCCTGTCATCCAGCTAGGAAGTTGCTTTGGAGTAGAAGGAGAACGGTGGAGATAACAAAATGGTGTGGTTTTAGAGATGAGAGTCAATACCCTCATATTTAGATGGAAAAACTGGCCAGAAAAATCCCATTGCTTGTCCAAGGTCACGGTTAAAGGCAGAGCTAGGACCCAAATCCAGGTGCTCTTTCCAACACCCTATGCTCTGAGGTATAAGATTCTAGGTGTTTATGTTTGACCTCTGTTAAAGGCTGTGTATTTGGCAGAGGGCAGTTCCTTTGAGGAGGAAATAGTAAAAGTAAGTATCATTCACGTTGCAACTCCTTATCCAGTAGCAGAACCTTGAAAATTCCACTCCTGTTGGGCAGAGCATAACCAGACTCCCTCCCTCCCTCCCTTCCTTCCTTCCATCCTTCCTTCCAGGGCTATTCCGATTGCTTAGGACTTTCATGCTGAGGATTCAGCTTGTCCCAGTAAAATGAATCTATCACCTCATTTCAGAAATGTTTGCTGTGTTAAATTGTGCTTTGCTCCAAAGAGAGAAAAAAAACTACCCCAATGGACGAAAACAAAACATTTTCGTTCAGTTAGTTCACTTGAAGAAGGGTTATCAAGGCCTTTAGTTCAGTCTGGTAAACCAAGGAGTAGGATAGCACACTTCAAAGCCTGAGCACTATTTTCCTTAGGACCTGAATTAGAAAAGAATGGGGTGGGGTTGGGGGGTGGTGATGCTTTGGACTCACTTACAAGGTTTGGCTTGATAGGAGCGCTGGGTGCCTGTGAATATCTGTTATGTAATACATACCCCAAGCAGTTGTAAAGTCATTCAGACAATGGTCAAACTTGGGATGTTCCCAACTCATGAATATTGCAGATAGCCCATTTTCTTCACCTTCAGTTGAATCTGATACTTTTGAATAGGCTGTGAGGTGTTCGGGACTTTATCTGAGCCAGTGCCGCTAAGCTGAAAGGAGCCTTGAATGGATGAGGGAGTCATTCAAAAAATGCTTTTATTTGGTTTCAGAAACACTTTCTTTGTTTTGATGTGCTCAGAACATCATCTATTTGAAGTCTGGCTCCACTAGAGTTTTTATCTCCAAAGCAAGAAAAATATGGTAATTTTAAATAAATAAACCACCACAACAAAATGCATTTAAAAAAAAAATGTTTCCAAGAGATTGGTGCATTTTGAACACGGGTAATGCCTCTATAAAAGTCTAAATGGATGAATCTAAGCTAGAGTCCGTCTTTCTCTTTGTTCTCTATGAAAATATTCACATCCATCCAACTAAATTAACATATATTATCACAAATGTGTCATTCTCAAATTCCCTGAGTTCGGCTTATCACTCACCACTCTTTTTTTTGCTCATGACTGTCTTTCTGAAAACAAAACAACATTATTCACACCCATAAGTGTAACCGGCACAATGGGAGAAGGCACTGGAAGCAACTTCTTTGTACTTATCGGGGGTGACCTCTCACTCCTGGCTTCTCCTTTCTTCGTCTCTCTGGAGTTGCCTCTGAGAAGCAACTGTGGAACTCTGTGTTCCATGAGCGTACCCCGCAGTCATTTGTCCTCTGAGTCCCTTTGTGCTCCAGGAGAATTCAGCCTCCAGGCATAATCTAATGCCTGGTGTTATTCTGCAGTTGAAAACAGTATATCTTGTTTAAAGAGAAATACTCAATTTCTTTTGATATCTCAATTCATATATGATTTAAATGGCTAGGGAAAAAGCCTTGGTAGATGGTCTCCCGATACTTCAATTAAAAATGAAATAAACTATTTGCTTAAAGCTCCTCTTGCAGCCAGAGCCCCTACAGAGAATTTGGCCAGACCTGAAGAGCCATTTATAAGATTGGAGATACTGGCATTCGCATGCATTCCCACACTTGGGAGTGAATGTGTGTAATAAACACCCTGAAATAGACCAGTGAGCGATACAAACTTAGGGGTGTCTAGAAAGATGGGGGGAAACAGCTCAGCCCACTCTGAATTCTAATTCAGGCCAGGAGAACAGAGTCTCCTAGAAAGTTTTCTATGTCCAAATGTAGGATTCAGAATCCACAACAGAGAGAGATGTTTCAGAATGTCCTAATGCCAGTAGGATACTATGAGTATTACGTTTAGATTCACCATTTAAAGCAATTCACCACTAAAAGTATCTTCTCATTTAATTGGACACTGAGCCCTCTACCAAGACATCAGGAACTTTACAGGAACAGGCTACAGTTTTCTGACTAATTAAGATACATTTCTTTGTGTTACCGGACTGGCAAATATCACTTACATAGGTTGCTAAATACTTATGGATTATGATAATGACATGAAATAGCTTGAGCTCTGCCATTTTTGCAGCATAAAAATTTAGAAATAAAGTAACATATCCATCTTGGCCTGCTGTTTGTATTCCTTACCAACTTTTCAGTAAGTTCATTTTTTAAATCAATATAGTACCAAACCCTAGAGGCTACACAGGTAAAAAATATAATTTAGCCATGACTATCACATCACACACGAGTGACTAGTCGTTGTTAGCTCATTTTAACAACGACCACCAGAAACCCAAGCTTTGTCCCAGAACAGACATGGACTTGGATGTGTGCTGGATTTGTATTTTGGTTTGGGTTTAAACAAATCCTACCTCTTTCTCCAGTATCTTAGCAATACGTGCAGATCACTTACACTATCCTTGCATATTCATTTCTTTCTGAGAGAAATTGAAGATGCCATCAACCATTTTGGCTGAGATATTCTGGTTCCATTCCTATCTTTGCCAGAAGTTAGCTTATAATTCATCTGTGATGGGCAGAAGGTGTATGCCAACTCCCTAAAGAGAGGGCAGGTAAATTATCTCTTAATTCTGCTCAGTCACCACGGATCAACGTTTATTACTCTCGCTCAAAACTACAAAGTTGGTTCATGCCTGGATGCTTGTTAAGCCTGTGGTGACTCAAGAACTCTAAACCCTACTGGGCACTGGCAGGCAGAATGTCTGTAAAATTACTCTGAAAACATTAAATCTTCATGGCTTGGAGATTAAGACTCTCCCCCTTAGTGCAGGCATTTTCAAGTACAGGGTGTTAAAAGCGACTTGCTTTTGTTAAAGCATCAGTGTTCCTACGTTTTCCACCTAAGCTATTCAGAGGACAAACAGGTATAGGGATATATTTTTGGTCCCAGAACACGGTAGAGACTGTACCCATATCAGGGACAAACACGGAGCTTTTTTGAAAAAGACTTTTGGTGCAAGCCTTCTTCTAAAATAATGCTTTGGGAAAAACAAGAAGGAAAAAAAAGGCTACCTACTCCGATTAAGCTCACAAAGAGACTACAGTACTCCACATTATCTTAAGAAAAACAAAAGTCCCAAAGCACAGCCCACAGCTTTTCCAGTCAAGTAGACAGACATTAAAGTACATTAGCACTATCATTTGTATGTCTCTAAATATCAATAAAGTATGTGACTTGGCTTCACTTTCACACAAAGAAGGAGGACTATCCTTTTCAGGAAATTTCACAGAGACACTCACCAACAAAAGTTCGGTAATTTAATCTTTGGAAAGCTCAATAATGCTAAGTTCAAAATTGCAGGTTTTAAACTAATGTACCTGATAAGTGATGATGGCAGAACTAAAGCGACCCATTATTAAGTAATCCAATCGCCCCAATCCCCATGATCTGTAACAGAGAAGAGTCTCCCTAAAACAGAACTAATGTGTTCACATCTACATTAATCTCTGAAGTCAAAAAGAGGCATTCTTCATGGGCTTTATCTGTTTCCAGATGTCTGCCTCCACCAGAAGTGATTTCACACTCCCGAGGCTGCTCTGCAAATGCTTCCAATATCTTTGTCCGAGAGGTGCTATTTCGTACGGATCCACGGGATACTGTCCTGCAGGCTACCCTCCCATGGCTGTCTGACTTCGGTTTCTCGGGACCTAGAGCCTGAGGCAAATGGGGCCTGTGCTTCTGTTGCTTCTACACCATGAAGGACCTGGGTCTGTGTGTGTGTGTGTGTGTGTGTGTGTGTGTGTGTGTGTGCGTGTGTGAGGGGTGGGGGCAGTCGGTTAGGGTTTTTTCCTCTTAAGTGTCACACTGCTCCCAACTTTTTTCTCCACTACAAGTTTTCTCTTGTAAGGTGTCAGGATGCTAATGAGAAGGATTTGTAGAGCCTCCTTCTTTCAAATTTATTCGCGCAGGGCCACTTATCACTGCTAGTGGTTGGAAACCTCTATCTTTTTTCTCCTTCTGAGTTGCCGACCTTATTTCCAGAGCTGAAATAAACATGGCCCACAAACCATTCATTATTCAGTGACGTACTAAGAGAGAAGGTGAAAAAGGTAAAACTTATTCAAGATGACGCGTTTTTCCTGACTCCTTCCTATGGCAACCTTAATAGCAATCCTGGTAAATATATTTTTATACTCACAGTTTCACGTGTTCTAAATTGGACTGAAGTGATTTCCCTTTTTAAATAGTACTTTTTAATCCTAAATTAAGATCATCTCAGTGGGACCCAGCAAGTAGGGTGCCAGGTGGATAACTTACAACAGGGCTCTCACTTCTTTTCTTGGCAACCTTGACTGGTTGCTACCCAGAAATACACATTCCCATGAATGAGTATATTGACATACATGAATTTGCATGTTGGATCTTACAAATCCAATAGAATTAAGTTAATAAGTATGATCTTTGGCAAATACATTCAAGGCAAGTGTTTAATGTCCCTGCAGAGGGAGTGACTGTAGCCTGCTGAGAAGAACATTAGTTTTCTTTCACCAGCCTCCCAACCTGGGATAGTTCCCAAGAGACATCTTAGAAGGGAAGAAAAGGATCAAAATGAGGACTCTCTATTGAACACAGAAGCTATAATAATTTTTGAGCCACTTATGGTCCTACAATTTATTGAATTTAGAAGTTGTGTCTATGAAACAGGAATTCTCCAAGATTCAGCCAGTTTTTCCTTTTAATAATGACCACTCAGAGAAGGCACTTTGGTTTCTATTAAAAATTTGGCTATAGCTCCAGAGCAAAAAAATAAACGGCAAGCTCCCACTTATTCAGGATGGCTTAAGAGTGTTTATTCCATATAAAGACTTATCATGTATATCAAATATGGAGTACCAATTTTTAAAAGAACTTTAGTAAACTAAACAACATCAAATTCTAAAACTATCCAGGATAAAATTTACCTAAATTCAGGAATGTGCAGTACTGCCAGCTTAATGCTGAGTCAACCCATTAACATCCCATAATTCTATAGCTGTAGAAAATATATGAGATTGTGCTGACCATATGTTGAATGTATTAGGACATACCTGAGGGAGTTGGCCTTTTAAACAAGTCTAAGATTTTAGTTTATTGTTGTCAACTGTTGTGTTGTGGTTTTTTTCCCAATAAAAATGGAGCATAGAATGTGAAAAAAATCTAATTAAAGTCCTGGAGACGTAGTCGTGTGAATGAGCACAAGCAGGTAACAGAGGTTCTATCCAGAGCGGAGGGTCTCAAACAGGCATAGAGAATAAGAGGAGCCTTGTTGAAAGAGTATGGGCTCCACCTTCAGGGATTCTGATTTAGTCGGTTTGGGGTGGGGTCCAAGAATTTGCATTCTAACGAATTCCCAGCTGATGCTGCTGGTCTGGGGGCCACATTTTGAGACCCATTGCTCTGGAGTCAAGGGAAGGTTTATTTGCTTGTTTGTCTGTTTCTCAGTTAACTTGATCAAGTTAACGTAAATTCAAATAATTCCGTCCATAGATATCCTTTTTGTGCCCTCAGAAACGGAGGTTGGCCAGACTGATCAGATTAACAGATTTTTATTTTATTTTGAACCACCTTAATATGGAGTCATAAAAATTTCACCCCCGACAAAGAACGTTTGCGCTGACATATGTATCCATGAAGCATTTAAGCCAGATAGACTTGGATTTATATATAGCTGTGTCTTTTCCACTATATAACTCTGCCCAAGTCATTTAATAGCTCTAAACCTCAGTCCTCAGGTCTATAAAATGGGAGTAATAATACAAACCCCAATGGATTGCTGTGAAAACTGTAAATACAAAGCCCCCATTTGGTGCACCTATAGCACAGTTGCAATATATTATCAACTCATTTCAAAACATTCAATTCCGTACAATTCTAATAACTTTAGAGAACTAAAGACAACTTGGAGAACCACAGATAACTCAGAGAAAGCCATGGAGTTTGCTACAAAGATACAACTCCTTATTAGGTACTATTACAACATTGCATGAAGTATTGGGTAATTAGAATATGAAGGCTGACTTACTTTTCTAATTAACAGAAGTTTTTCAAAATTTCTCTCTTCCACCCTGGTTGAAATTCCTTTTAACTCTTCTGTCTTATGAAGCAATGTATATCTTCAAATAATCTTTCCTTGCTGAGTTAAGGTCATATAACCCTTCAGAGTCATCATGTACATCAAACTGACAGCATAGTCAAAGAACATAATGGAACGTATACTGAGCTGTGATTCTAGAATATAAGCTGGATTTTAAAATATATATATAGGGCCTTTCCTGGTGGAGCAGTGGTTGAGAGTCCGCCTGCCGATGCAGGGGACACGGGTTCGTGCCCCAGTCCGGGAAGATCCCACATGCCGCGGAGCGGCTAGGCCCGTGAGCCACGGCCGCTGAGCCTGCGCGTCCGGAACCTGTGTTCCGCAACGGGAGAGGCCACAACAGTGAGAGGCCCGCGTACTGCAAAAAATAAAATAAAATAAAAATAAAATAAAATATATATATATAATTCCTATTATAAAGTAGACCTCTTGTGAATGCCTTCCTCACCACACACACACACACACAAAAAAAATCTAGAGCACAGAAAAACTTCTAGTAAGTAAGTGATTTAGTTAGGGCTTAGAAAATTGATAATGTATAATATTTCATAGGGTGTTGGAGGAGCACAGAAGGTGCAGTTCGACTAAGATATATGGGTTGTCAGATAAAACTATAATTCAGAAAGATACATGCACCCCTATGTTCATAGCAGCACTATTCACAATAGCCAAAACATGGAAACAACCTAAATGTCCTTTGACAGATGAATAGATAAAAAAGATATGGTACATACATACAATGGAAAACTGCTCAACCATAAAAAAGAACGAGGGGCTTCCCCGGTGGTCCAGAGGATAAGACTCTGTGCTCCCAATGGAGGGGGCCCAGGTTCGATTCCTGGTCAGGGAACTAGATCCCACATGCATGCCACAACTAAGGAGCCCGCCTGCCACAACTAAGGAGCCCACCTGCCGCAACTAAGACCCGGTGCAACCAAATAAATAAATAAAATAAATATTTTTTAAAAGAATGGAATAATGCCATTTGCAGCAACTAGATATTATCATACTAAGTGAAGTAAGTCAGAAAGAGAAAGACAAATACCATATGATATCACTTATACAGTAAATCCCCTATGTACTAACGAGTTCCTTTCCAAGAGCACATTCATAAGTGCAATTTGTTCGTAAGTCCAACAAAGCCAGCCTAGGTACCCAACTAACACAATTGGCTATATAGTGCTGTACTGTAATAGGATTATAATTCTTTTCACACAAATAATTCATAAAAACTAACACAAAAAATAAATAAAACATTTTTAACCTTACAGTACAGTACCTTGAAAAGTACAGTAGTACAGTACAACAGCTGGCATACAGGGGCTGGCATCAAGTGAACAGGCAAGAAGAGTTACTGACTGGAGGAAGGAGGGGAGGTGGGAGATGGTAGAGCTGAAGGATCGTCAGCAATAAGAGACAGAGGGCGAGCTGCCATTTCGCTCACGCCTGACATTGATGGCAAAGGTTCTGGTTCCTTGCTGGAACCAGATGCACATTTGCATCTTTGAAGGTTTGCAACTTGAAGGTTCGTATGTAGGGGACGTACTGCATGTGGAATCTAAAATATGGCACAAATGAACCTATCTACAGAACAGAAATAGACTCACAGACATAGAGATCAGACTTGTGGTTGCAGGGCTGGGAGGGATGGGGGAGAGGGGTAGGGATGGACTGGGAGTTTGGGGTTGGTGGGTGGATAAACATTTAGGATGGATAAACAACAAGGTCCTACTGTAGAGCACAGGGAACTATATCCAATCTCCTGGGATTCAACCATAATGGAGAAGAATATTAAAAAAAAAAAAAAAAGAATGTCTGTATGTGTATAACCGAGTCACTGTGCTGTACAGCAGAGATGGGCACAACATTGTAAACCAACTAGACTTCAATTTAAAAATGTTTAAAAAAAAGATAAATGGGTGGTTCAAGCAATGGACAGTCATGCTGCTCAGGGAGGAAGCGGTGCACCTCTTCCTCCAAATCCATCACCCCATGTGCTTCAAAGACAGACACTGTTGGATGCAGCTCTCCATGACCAAGTTCAGGTTCCCTTGAGCTCTTCATAGTTGGGATTATTTGCTCTCCACGATGTATGATCCAAATGTCAAGTCAAGAAGCCCTAGATCCCCATCTGCACTTTGGAGGCTGCCCGAAAAAAGGGCGTACTCAACAGTGGCTGTATTGACAGGTGGGGCCAGATGATTGTAGTGGGGACCGTCCTGTGTATTGAAGGATGTTAGCAGGATCCCTGGCCTCTACCCACAAGATGTCAGCAGCATCCCTCTTCTCAAGTCGAGACAATCAAAAATGTCTCTAGACATTGCTACCTGTCTCCTGGGGTGCAAAATTGAACCCCCCAGTTGAGAAACACGGCCTTAAAGGCCAGCCCTGGGTTTGAATAAAAATGGGACATTCTTTCCCTGCTGTTTCCTCTGTTAATTGGTGTGGAAATGACCAGAGACTCCTCTGAGAGTCTGGTCCTTCCTCTCTTCCTACTAGTTTTTGGGGGTTTTTAAAATAAATTTATTTATTCACTTATTTATTTTTGGCTGCGTTGGGTCTTCATTGCTGCATGCAGGCTTTCTCTGGTTGTGGCGAGTGGGGGCCACCCTTCGTTGCGGTACGTGGGCTTCTCATTGCGGTGGCTTCTCTTGTTGCGGAGCACGGGCTCTAAGGTACGTGGGCTTCAGTAGTTGTGGCTCGCGGGCTCTAGAGCGCCACCTCAGTAGTTGTGGCACACACGGGCTTAGCTGCTCTGCGGCATGTGGGATCTTCCCAGACCAGGAATCGAACCTGTGTCCCTGCACTGGCAGGCGGATTCTTAACCACTGCATCACCAGGGAAGTCCCCTACTAGTTTTTCTGACTGGGCAAGCAAAGCATAGAGTCTTATGGAATGGACCTATGCCTCTTATAGCAGACATAAACATATTCATGGTAGAGCTTTTAGAGCTAGTCACTTAGGAAATAAATATCTCTTCAATATTTTTTGACACTAGATTTCTGAAAGGCTCACATTTCTACCGAGCACAGTCCAGGCCAACCTCACCTGATTAGATGCTCATGTGAATGGCTGCACAGGTGCTGCTCTCACCTGCAGAGAAGCCTGGACTTGGCGGGTAAAGAAGTGGCAGGGCAGCTGGACACAGAGTTCAGTGCATTTATGATCATGACCAAAGGCGTACTGGGGTATTTACACACAGCCAAAGACTACAGAATAGTGATATGCCATGTTCTGGTTCTGGTTCTGGTCCATGTTCTGGTTCATTATCATTTCCTTGTAATAGCAAAGTCAGGAAGGAATCAAGGGACTGAACTAATGACAAAATCAGAAATAACCTGAAGTTTGTTATTTATTTCAGTAATACCTTTGCTATAAGGTAAACAAGAGGTACTGATGAACAACTGAGCCTTCCCTATCCCTTTGGTAGGTTATGTATCTTCTCATCTACTCGACTTGCGGATAGGATCTGGATTCGCTGTTTGTCACCAAACATCCAGGGAACATTTACCACGTGCCAGCCCTATATCTATCATACCTGCTATTCTGGGAGCCAGAGATGCAGAGGAAAACCCAACAGACAAGGCCTCTGTTCTAACAGGCCTTGCTTTTCTCAGGCAGACAGACTGATAATTAAACAGCAAACAATCAGAAGGTGGTTCTAGAGACTGCTTTGTCCAGTGGAGAAAATTAAAATTACCACGTACTAGAGCCTGAGCCTGCAAACTGTGACCTGCAGGCCAAACCAGCCCATCACCTGTGGTTATTAGGCCCGTGAGCTGAGAATAGTTTCTACATTTGAACCCCAATTAAGTGAAATGTTATCCTCCCCCAAAAGAATTCCATTCTTCTCATAAGTAGACCTACATTACAAAATATTGTACTCAAGTTCTATATTCTAATTTGACTTTCATCAACAAAAAATTGTGCAAATTTCTTCCCCCTCTTGTCATTTAAATACCTACATACTCTCCTCAGCTTTGCTTCTTGGCCTACTGTGTCTCTCTACATAAAAATTTCAATCTCAGAAAAGAAGGAAATCCTACCATTTGCTACAACGTGGATGAGTCAGAGGGCGTTACACAACATGAAATAGGCCAGTCACAGAAGGACAAATACTGCAGGATTCCACATATATGAAGTATCTAAAATAGTTAAACTCAGGAATTCCCTGGCGGTCCAGTGGTTAGGACTACGCACTCTCACTGCCGTGGGCCTGGGTTCAATCCCTGGTCGGGGAACTAAGATCCCACGAGTCACGCAGCGCAGCCAAATAAATTAATTAAATTAAATAGTTAAATTCAGAGAAGCAGATAATAGAATGGTGGTTGCCAGGGGCTGGGGAAGGGGGAAAGGGGGAGATGTTGCTCAATGAGTATAAAGTTTGAATCATGCAGGATGAGCAGTTTCTAGAGAGCTGCTGTACCACAGAGTGTCTATAGAGTTAACAGTGTGTCATCGTGCACTTCATGTTAGGAGGATAGTTCTCATGTTAAGTGTTCTTACCAAAAAGAAAACCCCCCACACACAAAAGAACACAAGGGCATTTCAGATACATTAAGTGCCTCGATGGTGATGATGGCTTCACTGGCATATGCATATGTCCAAACTCATCAAAATGTGAACATTAAAAATTTGCAGTTTTTTGTGTATTCATTACACCACAATAAAGCTTAAAAAAAAATCTTGCTGACTGATGTGTTAGAAACCAACTGCGGGGCCGGGGGCGGGGAGGAGAGCGGTGGAGCGGGGGGCAAAACAATGAGGGGAGGCCTCTCTGATGACTTGACATGCGAGCTGAGACCAGCTACTTCTGCTCGCACCAGCTGTGGGCCCTCTGGGCCTCCCTTTCCTTGATTGTACGACATCGGGGTTGAACTACACCATCTTCCTTGCCCGAACCGCTACAGTTCTGTGTCTCTATTGACTGCACACGGTGTATCTCCCATCGGTCCTCACCTGTCATCCCTCACCCATGCCCACCTCGTGCCTGTGAAGAAGAGACAGCTCCAGCAGAAGAGTCGTTCAATTCTCCAATCTGGAGCCCATCACACCATTTGGCCAAACTCACAGAAGTCCTAGTAAGATGAGCTCTACAATTAGCCCCAATACCTCGACAAGACATTCAGGAAGGGTGTGGAAGTTTATCAGAGCACAAGGCCAAAGGCCTTCCAATCTTCAAAACACTACTGAAAAACAGCCACACTTGATCTGAATTACTGTGGTCTTTCAAAGTCTATGCAAAGTAATATGCAAGGAGACAAAGCTATTTTACCAAGTGGACAGATATTCCAAATTACTAGTTCTTAACAAGCATGGTAATACATCAGTCAAAAGCAATAAATTTAAACTTAATGAAATCTCAATTTGCCTACAGTGCATTTCACTTTGACATTTTCTATATTGCCACGGTGCTTTGATAAAATTTTTTAAAATGCAAAGAAAGTGTCTGTAAGGCTAAAGACCAGACTTGGTGCCATTGTGGCCAAGGCAACATTACAGTACTTAAGTTTCATCACTCCATGCCCCGTGGCGGGCAAAGCCCCAGCCGCTAACACAGGTTCAGTTTTCATTATCATCGTATGATTATGCATTTTACTGCATTTAACTGATAATACAACTACCAGCTCACCTTAAAAGAATTAGCTTGGAGGTTTCATTGCTTTCCAAATGGAATTCATTTGACAAACAAATGACAATTAGCCTGGTCTCCCTGTTCTGCATCAGGATGCTTTTTGATTGAACCTAGACCAATTTACCATTTTTAAATGAGTTTAGACATTTACATTTAAAATGTCTAGAGGAAATTAGCCCTGGGACATCCAACGGCCAAAATGCTTTTTGAAGTTGATTATTATTTGATCTAGTACCCTCTACCTGTACATTTTGTCCCGACTTCAAAGTTTGGGAATGTAAATGCCACCTCACCTCAAAGCACAGGGAGAAACTTAAAAGCGGTTTTGCTCATTACATTATGCAAAGGAGCCCATATTTTAATATTCGTTTAATATGGTTAGTTAGCTTTAATGACACCAGTGTGACAGTGTCATAGTTTTGGAATCTAAAAGCACTGACTGAAGTTTCTGGACGCTGCTTCTGTTTTTCTGCACAGAAAGGAAGCAGGCCCTTTGAGGGACAGATCGGCCCCTGGGTGCATCCAACCTGCCCCGGTGAAGAAAGCAAAACTCATGACATCAGGGACCAGAGACCCTGGACTGTCACATCCCAATTCTGTGTGTTTTGTAAAGGCAGCCACCGCGCTGAGGAAACTGCTGGAAATTTCATGATAAATCTGCACTGCTGATAACCCAGCCATGGAAACTGGCGTGGCTCTGAAATTAAGCCCACGAATTTCTAGTCGAGAGTGTATTTTATTTATTTATTATTGTTACTATTACCACGTTATTGTCAAAATGAGGAAAACAACAGCCTTTTGCCCGTTCCACATTGTTCAATGGCAAACATAAAATATAGTGAGGGAAAAGGCCACCAATAGGCAGATGGTATCGTCATCCTGTTCTGGATGTAACTTCTGAAGCCTGAAGGTCCATATTATCCAGGACATACTCAAAGGGACACTGGAGAAGAAAGGGCATGTGGCCTGGCTCTGTGGAGTCCGCCAGCCCGCGCCTGTGCGCAGTTACCCCGGCTTTCCTGCTTCATCCCTGCCAGTTCGCCAGAACATTTTGAATTTCTAGTTTTGTCTCACAGGACACATACCCCATGTTTTCCAAATAACCTGGAGTTCCAGAGAGCTCCCAGATGGTAACACTGTACACTTCCAGCACAGAATGCACGGTTCTGAAGACTGTCTTCTGTGAATATAGTAGATGCTGGATTAAGGGATCCGGCCTCTCATTAGATCTCACAACAGCGTCAGGAGGCAAGAACATGAGGAACGAGTGAATTAACCCTGGGGCACAAATGTAGAAAACGGCAGAGAAGGGCCCCTGGCCTTCCCACCATGTATTGTGAAATGGCAAAAAGGGTGATAAATAAACAAACTAACAAGCAAAAAAAAATTTTTTTCGTCCAGGATGGCTTAAGTGTGTTGCCGAAGAGTAGAAACTTCCTCTGGGTCCCTTCACGTCTAAACTCTGTGATTTCATGTCAGCTCCTCCCTCCCTTCCTGCTCTCAGTTTCTTTAATGAAAATGGAATCAGAGCGTCCTTGGGGTAAACTCTGTTTCGATTCCAAATTTAACACACTAGCACCAAATTTTCTCACATGCACAACGTCCAGACTACGCTAGAGACGTGCCAAGTCCTTCTTTCAAGGGTTTTTCATTTTCTATTTTTTTCTGTACACATAGGAATTTTTATTCCTGTACCAAGGGCCTGGCAACAACCATCGTACACGGCATTCTCAGACTGTGACTTTGAGGGCACCAGAGTTGCCCAAAACCCAGGCAGCACAGGTGGAAACCGGCAGAGTTTTGTTACCTTGTCGCCCTCTGCTGGACGGATCCGCCACTGCTCACACAGGAGCCTGACACCCACCTTTCCTATTAGTGGTTTTCACTAAGCTACGGTGAAACAATTAGGTGTCTTAAGAAATAAAACGGTCTTTCCTGCTAGAGCATCTTAGAAATGTTCTCTATTTAGTTGTGCTGGTACATCACTTTATTCTGCTTCTTCCATTTTGAAGCATAGCTGCATTTTTTTTTAACATGTAGATAATTAGAGTGAAAACCTTGAGGAATTCTCACATCAATCTCTGACACGCAAGTGTTCTGTGAGCCCCCATTCAGGCACCAACCATCTGGCAATGAGGAAAAAAACAATACCAAACAGAGGCATTTTAATAGTGTTCTCACAGCATTAAGCAGTGGAGGGCTTCCCTGGTGGCGCAGTGGTTAAGAATCTGCCTGCCAATGCAGAACACAGATTCGAGCCCTGGTCCAGGAGGATCCCACATGCCGCGGAGCAACTAAGCCCGTGCTCAAAAACTACTGAGCCTGCACTCTAGAGCCCGGGCTCCGCAACAAGAGAAGCCAATGGGAAGCCTGTGCACCACAACGAAGAGTAGCCCCGCTCGCGGCAACTAGAAAAAGCCCGCGTGCAACAATTAAGTCCCAACGCAGCCAAAACTTAATTAATTACCTTTTTAAAAAAGAGAAAAGAATCACGCACAAAAAAAAGTGGAATACCATGGGAGTTAAGATCATGGGACGGACTGCAAATCCTCCTCTGTTATTTATTACCTGCATGACATTAGCCAAGTTAAGTAACCTCTCCCAGCTTCCAAGTCCTCCTCCGTAATATGAAGTTATAATAATATTTGCCTTCCATGGTAGTTGTTAGGAGTCAATGCATATAAAAAACTTACACTAGTGCTTGGCACACAGAAAGCACTGCGTAACTGTTGAATAGTGTCACATGCGTGGCACAACGTAAGAATTCCAAGTTCAACGTTCATAGCAGAATAGAGAGGAGTAGAGCTTTTCCAGATCTTTGTTTTGAGGATTTTCTTTTTACCTTTACTCCAAGGGGATGAGTGCCATAGCTCCTAAATTGAAAATAGACACATCCCCAAGAAAAGAAATAGAACTTTCAGTGAAACTTCACTCAGAGAAGTGTCTTCTTTGCCTTCCCTGCAAGTAAGAAAGTGACGTATGCAACTGACAACACTCTTTAGATTCTAAGTCTTGAGTAAAAGGGATAGCTTCTCAGGAATTGCTGATCTCCTCTTTGCGGGACTTTGTAAAGGAAGGTTAGAAGTTGAAATGACTTTTATGTATTAAGGTATTAAGCACACGTTAAAAAGTAGACTATCCGTCCATTCACTTACTCAACAAATATTTATCAGGTGTCTACTGTGTGCCTATAAGCCCTGGGCTAAGTAGAGAGGATATAGATATAAATAAGACAGGCACAGACGCCAAAATATGGACATTACAGACTGATGGGAAATACAGATAGTAAACAAGTGATTCAATGTGAATGGTCTAAAAGGAGAAAGACTGGGACCCATGGAGTACACAACCTCACCTGGACGCCCACTTTCTAATTTTACATGAGATTCCTTTGCATGGAGAGATCTCTATGCAGGAAAATGTCATAATGTTCTTAAAAAGTGATAGAAGAGCTATAAATCCTCATTATTGGGGGGGAGGGGAGGCAGACTTTATATTCAGGAAAACCAGTAGTTGGAAGGACATATTTGCCTGCAAAAAATAACATGGGATTTGCAACACCAATTCAGGAATACACCAGAGCAAAACACTGCATCCTTACGCTCAAGGTGCTTCATCTATACGAAGTAGAACTGCATTCTCAGTGTTTGATAAAACTGCATGCTGCTGCATTGTGGGATATTCTTAAGAGTTCTCAGAATTAAAGTGGGCTGGCAGGCTAGCGCAGGTGCTAATTCAAACACTGTTAAGTGTTGCTGAAGAGTAACTGGGGATATTGTAGATCCGCCAGGAGATATTTTTCTTTGCTAAGAAGTGGAGCATCTGTAGGTATAAGACACAGATGTATACACTGTATACAGTGAATCCCCTCTCTTATCAAAACTTCCAAATAACTGAACATAAGAGGGAAATTAATTGCCTATGGTTCATCAGGCCAAGATAAATCATAGCTGCATGGAACGACAAGTTAAATTATTATTGGAATCTACTGTATATTAGATTGTGTTTTTCTTTATTTAATGAATTTCCACGGAAGGAATCAACCTGTGGTTAGCATTCTTGTGTCACAGAATAAGCCCATGATGATGGCCTATTTTTCATCAGTGTGCGTGAAACCCCTATTTTTAGTAACCCACCTTCTGCTCTTGCTGACTTTTCTCACTCCCTTAATCTCCTGCCTCAATAATTAATCATCTTCAGGTCAAAGCTATAAACCTACAGTCAAGTCGAGATGAGATACATATGAGAAGATTATTGCTCAAGCATCTAAACCATTGGATTAAATGATCCAGAGGCTTTCCCTGTACTCTGCACCTATATATGCATATATAGTCTTATATATACAGATATATAAAATCTCAAACAAACAGCTAAATGAAAAAAGTGCTTGGTCTGATAATTGGTGTGGTATGTGGAAACAACAGGGAGAAAATTGATTCAAATTCAAAGAAAATCTATTTCAGAGACTTATTCTTACAGAAAAATTTTACAGAATTGGAAAACCTTATAATTAGGCAAAACTATTAACCTGCTAATCCTGGCGGATAACCTAGGATAAATGGGTTACTTGACAGCTTTAATTTAATGTAATTTAATGAGGAGAAAAATACAAGTTTATGCTAGGTTTGTACACCACCTATTTTGGTTAACGTTTTGTTAAATTTCCCCAGAAGAGGTTTTAATTAGAACCAAAATAAGATATCTATTTTTATATAAAACTTATTATATAGCATACATGTGTATTATACACACATGCACACATATATCTGTAGATATACATGCATGAACACACACACACACAGATGCACTTATCCCATAGAAAGCAAGATACCCATGTACCAAATAGACCCATGGAAAATGGCTCAAGACCATTACCTTTGATGTAAACGTAATAAAATGAGCCCACTCCACTTCAGCAAGAAACAAGCTGCTCTTCCTCACCTTTAAAAGTCACAGTCTGAAAGATCTTAGAGTCTAAAATCTCACAATTAAGGTGTGCTGATTACTATGGTAACCTGACATTTGCACTAAAATATTAAACCTCTTGGGAGGTGTATTAATATTTTGATTGCATTGAATATTCTCTGATGAGTCATTGCAGCGAGGTAGTTGGCTGATCAGTGCCCTTCCATGGAACTGAAACCTACGCTTCTTCATCCACATGCATAAATTACATTTGGTGATGTTGTAGTAGAGATTAGTAGAGCTACGGTTTGGTAAAACTAATTCTTAAGCAAAGATAAAGAGCCATGCCATTCACTCAGGAAAGATCCACAATGAAAGTAGCCATTCATGGCCCTGGAACAGACATCAGCCATCTCCTTCTCAGTGTGGCTGCAGGTCCCCACTCTTAAGGTGGAATGTAAGTGAGACCTGGGATCTCCCATTTGACAAATGCTTTTTCATGTGAAATACATGAACTCCTTTTCCCCCTAGACTAAGTTGTTTCAGATCATTGTCTCTTCCGTAGTACAGGAAGAGAAGCTAATCTATAAAACAATGAGGCTTCACTCTGGATGCCAAAATCTGCAATTATATTGTACAGAGGGGCTTCATGAATAATTCCTGGGCTATGATCTGACATTAATCTGGATAGTTAATACAGAGCTGGGGCATTGCCAGCCTAAAGCTGACTGATTTCTTTACAACAGGGCACTTTCAAGGTGAGGACACAGCTTTTTCTCTAAGTTAGAATCTCGATCTGAGCTGAACACTAAGCTATCGCCGCTAGTCTTGTGTTTCCCCCTGAGCTGAATGTCTAGGAACTGGCAACGGGGCAACTACCTTAGAAAGAAGGCCCTTCAATTAGGCAAGACAGCGCCAAGATTTTAGCTATTGCTCACCTATAGGTTAGTTTTAAGTGACCTAGTTGCAAGAAAATCACCTAATGTATCCTAACTATACATTGGTCACTTTTTCTGGCCAGGGTATAAATCAAGACAACAGTTAGCTCTCAGAACCGGTCTCAGACCCAGGGAAAATAACCTCAGAAATACTGAGTTATTAATGAGGCAGTTTTGATACTTCCTCTTGAAGTTACCCGGAATAATGACAAACAAGTGGTCTTTTCTGAGTTAAAAGTTTTTGCTGATTCAAACATATATTTAATAATGTGCTTATCCCATGTTCAGCATTGTAATAAATATTGTGAGAAATTCTTAAGAGTGGAAGAAAAACACCACCAACCAATCAACAGACAACACAGCAAGTTTTCTGCCCTGGGGATCTTGCTATCAAGTTAGAGAAATACGAGTAGAAACAGATAACAATGTTTAGAGAAAGAGAAGTGCGTGGGATAGCTGGAGGAGGTATCTTGCAGAGGGTAGAGTTTGGGTTGAGCCCTGAGGACGCTGAAAGTTTGGGTTGGTGAAGATCACCGGGAAAGCATTTTGAACAATAATAATAACCAAGCCAAAGTATGAACATGATGCCACTTTGCCTGAGTAGTATTTAAGGTATTTAACAGCAGGTGATATTAAAACTCTTTAACAGTAGATATGATACAGATACCAATCAGAGAGGGCACCACCTGCCATCAGCAACCATCACAACCATAACAGTGCAGACCAGTTGAGCATCAGCCTGGCTTGGGACGGTTCACATTTTTCTGTTTGTTCACTTGTCCATTGTCTGTCTCCCCCCTCTATAATGTAAATGTACCCGCAGCACCAGAAGTAGTGCCCGAGCATGACTGTTTCTCAGCAAGTATTTATTTAGTGGCTGAATGTTTAAGTAACTGTACATAAAAATCTCAGATTAGCCTGACTAAAGCAGAAAACTCATCTTAGGGAGTTGAAGATGAAATTAGATAGATAAGATGGGCAAAATGATGGAGGCCTTTAATGATCAAGATTAGAAATTGGAACAATTTTCTGTGAATAGTGGAGAACCACTGAAAATACACCAGCAAGGATACGGTGACAACATTGTTCTCAACATCAGCACTTCCAAAGTCAGTGTTACTTTCCATAACATTAATGAGCTTTTCCTCAGTGCCAGGCAGTAGTACTTTGTGTTTTACCTGCATTACCTCATTCAACTCTATAAAGTGGATCCTGTTATTATCTCCTTTTTACAAACAGACACACTGAAGCTTAAAGCTCTCCTGTGATCTGTTCAAGGTCACATAATTACTCACCACTACACTATACACCTCCACACCACACACACACACACACACACACACACACACACACACACACACACATACAAACTGATTGAAAAGGTTTTCCTAACAAAATTAAATAATACTTTAACAGGAAAAATTACCCATAATTCCAGCATAATACCACTCTTGTAATTTCTTCTTACTTTGGAGGGGGGGAGCTGCTGTCATCATTCTGTATAATTGTAACTGCAGCTATTACACAGTTTCGTTATTTTTTTTAACTTAGAGTTATCAAGTAAAACTTTTCTCTGTTGTTGCATAATATTTATCATTATAATTTGTAATTATTTTTGTTTAGTTCCTGTTGCTGTTGTGCGTTGGTTTTTTTTTGGTATTATAAATAATGCTTCAGTAAACATTTTTCTCCACATATCACATTTTGCTTTCTAATTATTTCCTTTGAATTAATTCCCAAGAGTGACTGCACTATGTCAAAGAGTATGAACATTATGTAGGTCCTGAATTGTATTGCCAAATGGTTTTCCAAGTGGGTTGTACTAACTCCTACTAAGGCCAACAATTATTGTTTGCCAATTTTACTAAATCTCCCACAGTCATCTGCTATTAGATGGTTCAATTTTTACTTAATAAAACAAAAAGGTACTTTTTGTTTGCCTTTCTGTTACTAGCTAATTTAAACATTTTAAAAACAGATTCTATGTATCTCTTCAGACTTAAACTCTCTGAGTGAGGCTTTGGTCCATATCCTTATAGAAATCTTAATATTTTTCTGACAAAGTTGATTGAGATCTTTAAATACTATAAATAACTGTACTACAATTTGTCATTTTTGACATGAATATATTTTCTAACAGGTTGCTTTGATTTATTTTTAGTTTCTATATTTTCACTGCAGAGGCATTTTGTATTCTTCAATTGCTTCAACCTTTAGAAAGTTCTCACCCTTCCAAATACCTGAGATTCCATTTTATTTATGGCCGATTTTCATTGATTTGATTTTTCAACTTAATCTTTTTCCCACATGGAGATTATTTTTGCTCTGTAGGAAGGAAGGAATACAGCAATTTTCCTCACTCTCAATATTTATTAAATAATTCTTCATTTCCTTCTTGCTTATGACACTTTATTACTTACTACATTTTTCTATTTAATTTATGGGCTTCTATCCTGTTCCACTGAGCTATTTTATTTGCTAGTATTCTACTCTCCTTTTTTACTACTGTTGTTTTATAACGTGGTTTTATATTTGATAGGACTGGCATTTTTAAACAACATTTTTGGGAGCCACACTTGCAAAATTTACTTTTTGAGAGTATTTTTAGTTTACTTTTTCCAAATAAAGTTGTAAATTTTTTGTTTTTTCCTAAAATAATCTGGAATTTCCAGTGAGATTGCTTTAGCCTATATGTAACCTTAGGACAAATTAGCACTATTGTGTCTCATTTATTCTAACCTTTCTAGATCATTTATTTTACCTTTTTGTACTTCCCAATAAAGACTTCTTTATGTAAGTCATTCATACCTTTTATTGTACTATTTCTTAAGTTTTTATATTTTTTAATGTTATTATCAACAAGATCCCTGTGTAATTTCTAATTACTTTTTGTTGGAATAAAAGAGTATAATTTATTTTGTATGTTTAATTTGTATTTAGCAATATATATATATATATAGTAGATATATACAGTATATAGTACATATGTTATATATTTTATATATATGTAGTTTTTGCCAGAAAGATTATAGATTAACTATTATAAAACCTTAACCTCAGCCATCATCTCAGTGAGCATTCCTCACCTTTAACTTATTTATAGCCAGAAGTCTCCCATAGCAAGTTATCTTACTTAGTTATCTGATTTTGAAAATAGAGAATTAGTTTTTAATTAGCCAGTGTGGATGTTAAGATTCTACTCCTTTAATTAGCACAACATTGTAAATCAACTATATTTCAATTTTAAAAAAAAAAGAGGGGCTTCTCTGGTGGCACAGTGGTAAAGAATCCACCTGCCAATGCCGGGGACACGGGTTCAAGCCCTGGTCCGGGAAGATCACACACGCCACAGAGCAACTAAGCCCATGTGCCACGACTACTGAGCCTGCACTCTAGAGCCCATGAGCCACAACTACTGAAGCCCGTGCACCTAGAATCTGTGCTCTGCAACAAGAGAAGGCGCCGCAATGAGAAGCCCATGCACCGCAACGAAGAGTAGCCCCTGCTCACGGCAACTAGAGAAAGCCCACGTGCAGCAATGAAGACCCAACGCAGCCAAAAATAAATTAATTTAATTTAATTTAAAAATTAAAAAAAAAAAGATTATACTCCTTTAAAAATTAACTAAGCTAAAATTATGATGGTCATGGACTTTGGGACCTAGATCACTTATATACCTATATACTGGAGCCAATTCAAAATTGTTTCTTAGAATATTATCACTTAGGATAGATCTGGGTGTAACAGAGACCCAGAAAATCATGGCTAAAACAAGTTAGTCTCACAGATTCATAAGTCTCACAGTCCTCAAGGCCGAGGCTTCTTGAAGCTGAGAACATGATGGAATACATTTCTGCCCCAAGCCACAAGGATATATGCCTTCATCTGCATGCTCCAAAATGGTTGTTGGAGCACCAGCCATCATAACCTCATTCCAAGTCGCAGGATGAAGGGAAAGAAGGAGGAAAGAAAGGTACACCTCCCCATTTTAATGAGACTTCCCAGAAGTTTCACAGCTCATTGGCCACAACCTAGGCACATGATCACATCTAGCATGGAAGTTGCAATCTTTTTACTCAGCAGCAATGGGTCCAGCTAAAATTGGGTTTTATTACTTTGAAAGAGAAGACTATTTGGTAGGTAACTATCTCTGCCAAACATAATTCTTAGGCCTGAAGTGACTAGGCAGGCCACTGGGTAGCTGCCAGCACTTCCACCACCCAGAAACCTTCCACGTTTCCTTAGAGTACCGAGTGCCCCATAAATAAGTAGACAGGTAGATAGATACATAAATGTGCAGATTTGGGGGAGAGCGGTTAAAGGAATAAATGAATTACTAAGCTGATATGCGAATGAAAAGCATTCTTTAGTCTTATTCTTTCTCCTTGAAATGTTGTTCCATTGTTTCTGGCTTTGATCATTTAAAAGGGAAAGGACAAAGAGCCTCTTCAGATGGTCCACTCTTGTAAGCAACCTCAATGTCTGACCTGTGAACTAGCAATACCCTTTTCTTTGCATGAGGCTATACCCGGATGTTGATTTGGGTCTATATCACATCAACTCTATGAGCCTTCTCAGTTTCCAATCTCATGCGTGTATATATTGTCTACCTTCCTCAGGAATTTCTGTTACTCACCTGTTGGTTCTAACCTCTATCCTCCAGTTCTGTCATTTTTTAGTTATATATTAAGCTTACATGACGTATGTTTATCTTCCAAATTAATGATCTAATTTTAGTCTTTTCATCCTGATTTTTATTACTTCCAATGATAAGCTAGTGCCCTGCTTTCTTTTTTTTCAGTTTCTTTCTTTTCCTTCTCCTTTTCTCCCTCCCTCCTTCCTTCCCTCCCTGTCTTTCTTTCTTCCCATATCAGGCTGTGCACATTTAATAACTCTGCATCTTCCGTAATCCCTCTGAATATAAATTCCAGCTACTCTCAGAAATATTTTGGTTCTCTCGATGAACTTTCATTTCAGATGTAGTCTTCTTTGACGTTGCAAACCTGTTCTCCAAGCTACTTTTAAACCCATTTATTTATGCATTTTTAACTTTCACCCACCAAAGTTTGTTGAAACTTCTGAAAATGGTCTATATTTCAGATAATGTTAACGATTTGTTGATGGAACTTAAAAGAGAAGATTCCTGTTGTTCCTGTTCGATCATCATTCCAAATCTTTCCCTGTAAAGGAGATACGTAAGGGCTGGTTAGGAGTTAAAGTATAGTCTGGAAAAGGAGGAGTGATGGGCAGCAAGAACAGTTAGGAAGCTTTGCAATGAACTGTGTCTATAGCAATATGAGTTTAGATTAGGATATCAATGGAATAGACACAAAAAAAAAAAGCTGGCCATGAGATACATTCTAATTGATTTCATTCAAATCAGATGTGCTGCAGCATGAACTAAATAAATGGATCATTCCGTCATGCAACCCATTTGATATTGAACAAATTCAAAATGCTGACTAACAGCTCTCAGTTCTCTTGGGCAGTAATGACAGTCAAGTATTGGTTTTGAGCGCAAGTAAGGAGAATACATTTCCCCCAAAGAAAATCTCTAAGAGCTGCCTTTTCATCAGCTCTCTCTGTGTAAGCATCCCGTCATCCAGATAGCACAACACAACATGACAACCTGATTAGGGCTTGAGCTGCAGGAAAGTGAGGCACCCACACTTCCCAGCCCCAGTCTACTGCAAGCCCACCATTCACCCCTCATCCCTACTTGATTGTTAAAAGTAAACTACAATAATAGAGTTAATTCTTCATTTCACATTGCCCCAACATTACTGACATCATTATTGGAGTAGTTGGGTCCCCTGAGATGTGTTCAGGAAAGATCTTGCAAAGAGGAGTTAAAGGCCTGCCTGCTCTGAAGAGTGACAAAAATGTAAATTTCAGTCATCTCACCAGTGAAGCAGATATATTTCACCAAGGCCAGATTAATTTAGCAGCTACATTTCCATTCCTGCGTGCCCTTAAGTAAAAACAGACCCACCAAACAGTCAAAAAGGCAGAAGGGATTCTCCAAATACATACAGTATGCAGAGGCCTTGGCCAGCGAAAAGAATCCCAACAGGGACCCTAAAGTTATGTGATGACACACTGCAGAAGAGAAGAAGGCTTTCCATGTTGCAATTATTTATACAAGTATTGTGTAGGAATGCTTCAATGCAATACCTCAGGTCTGTTTGGGGGTAACTAGAAGGAAAAGGTCCCAAGATATTCTACTTCAGATGGAATTGGGCATTATGTTTATGCCACTTTTGCCTGACTCTACCAATTTGACAAGTGACCATAAATTCCAAAGCTGTGACTTCTAAATGGTGCTCAGCAACTGAATTGTGCTATAGCCCTATACAAGCTGCAAAATTTCTCACTTCCTCTATTTTTTAAAAACCCTGCTTTAAAAATCACATCAGTGTCTTACCCTGTAAATTTTTTTTTTTTTTTGCGGTACGCGGGCCTCTCAGTGTTGTGGCCTCTCCCGTTGAGGAGCACAGGCTCCGGACGCGCAGGCTCAGTGACCATGGCTCACGGGCCCAGCCGATCCGCGGCATGTGGGATCTTCCTGGACCGGGGCACGAACCCGTGTCCCGTGCATTGGCAGACGGACTCTTAGCCACTGCGCCACCAGGGAAGCCCCCTGTAAATATTTTTGAGGCCCTTCATTGTGCCAGAGATGCCGAGACAGGCAAATATGAAGGACCCGGTGCCTGTCTTCAGGGAATTCACAGATTAGGGGCCAGGCTGACATCGTGAATGCACAAGGCAGGTGATGGGCCAGCGGGAATGGTAGAAAACAGAGCCAATAGGAAAGAGTGGATTTGGATAGGGGACAGGAAGAAGAGAGCCATGTGAGACGCTGACATTCATGTCCCTGGTAAATGCAGACGGCCCTCGTTCTCTGGTCCCGTGATCCATTACCCATTTGTCTACTAGCATTGATAGTACCACATTATAATCATTTGCTTTTAGGCCATCTCTACAACTCATTGCGGGCTCTTCAAAGTTGGGCACCATGTCTTACTCATTTTTCCCCACTGCACCCAGCATATAGTATATGCTCCATCAGTGTCCAATAAATAAGTGAATGAACATTTCATCATCAAAGTGGGAATAAATCTGCCATGTCCATTAACATAGGAGAGATTGGTTTCCTTCCCCCATGGTACTGGGAACTTCTATGAGGACAATGCCTGCCAGAGAAGGGCTTGAAAGATGTGTGTGTATGTGTGTCTGTGTGTGCGTGTGTCTGTCTGTCTGTGTGTAAGGGGAATTTCTGATGCATCTGTCCTCCGGTAAGAGCCAAAGGTTGAAAGCTACAAGTCATCAATCAGGCATCAGGACTGGAGGGACTGAGCAAAGGTAGGAATAAAAAAAACAATAAAGGGTGGTGAAGATGGGAAAATAAAATAAGGCAAGCAGATGACTTGGGGTGACTGAGTACATGAATTACAAAGGGCTTTATGAGGTGGCCTGGTACAAACTCTTTGGGCTGAAGACAGAGTCTTAGATTTGCCAGATAAATTATGTCCCAAATAGTCCATGGGACATCTTATACCAAATACTCCATGAAATGTATACTAAAAAAATATTCACTGTTTTTCAGAAACTCAAATTTAACTTTTTTATTTCGTAAATCTGGCCATGCTGTCGGAACAACCAGGATAGAAATAAGGGCGGACAAGTCTAGTGCAACGAGATTGTGGAAAGTTAAACTCCATGAGGCTTCACTCGGCAATTTTTTTTTTTTTTTTTTTCGGTACGCAGGCCTCTCACTGCTGTGGCCTCTCCCGTTGCGGAGCACAGGCTCCAGACGCGCAGGCTCAGCGGCCATGGCTCACGGGCCCAACCGGCATGTGGCATCTTCCCGGACCGGGACACGAACCCGCATCCCCTGCATCGGCAGGCAGACTCTCAACCACTGCGCCACCAGGGAAGCCCCACTCGGCAATTTTATTCAAACATTATTAGGTCATCAAGAAGTCTCTCAAAAGATAAGAATGGATTTAGTAAGATAATAAGATGATTTCCAGTAATAGCAAGTATTGTTGGGTTTTTGCCCCTCCGGAGACTTTCACACCTGTGCCCAAGGGTTCACCAGAACTTATAAACATCCCACCTGTGGCTTCTGTCCAGGATCCAGTCACCAGATTCTACCTTCTAGAGGCTCAGGGGAAAGAACTTTCCCTGTGAGAAACAAGGGACTGAATAAACTTTCCACATGGTGGGGTGGGTGTACCGAAGGGGACGTTTGGCTACAAAACCTTTACTTAAGACACCTTAAACAGGAGTTTGTTTTCCTTATACAACAAGGCATTTGGAGATAGAACGCTGTCCGCACTGGTTTAGCTGCTTAGCATCATCAAGCCCACATACCTGAAATGCCCTCAGTTTCTGCCTCTGAACCTATTCTGCTTTTCTTAAGGAAACAAATGGCTTCCTGAACCCTGCCCACCTCAGCAGACTTTTGGTTATATCTCATAAAAGACTTTTGAGCCCACTCTCTCTAGTGGGAGATAACTAGGAAGAAGAAAGTGGGAGTGGCTTGGGGGTTGTCAAAAAACAGTTGAAAGGAGTCTGTAACCTGGCCAGCCTTCTGGAAGGAACAGCTCCAGGCAGCACTGAAAAGAATCCAGGCTCCGAAATCCAACAAACCTTGGTTCAAATGCAGGCCCTACCCCTCATTACGCATGCGTCCTTGAGCAAAGGCAGTTAACCTTTCTCAATGCCCATTTTCTCATTTGAAGGATGAGAGCAGTAACGGTGACCTCAGAATGGGAGCGGAGGTGAAGATCACAGATAATATACATTAGGCACTTGCTACAGTTTGTGGCAGTATGTACAAAATGAAGAGTTATTATTATTTGGAGACACCAGCCAATTAAACACGGGGTTTTTTTCCTATTCGGATAAAATATGCCTTCTATTAAGTACACATTTTCAAAACTTAAGTTCTGGAGTGTGTACATTTTAATGATACAATGTATTTGCAATCCAACAGAACCATTATAGAGCAACTAAAACAGGCGCTTTGGCTTGTCTGGATTAAGCATGGTCTTTTATCTCCATACTCATGTCTTCAGCAGATATCAAAAAGTATTACAGAGAGACCCTTCTGTAGACATACAGGTTTGGGGCATTACTCTGAAATTTGTAAGTTGTCATTTCTTTCTAAAAAATACATGAAAAGGACTTTTTGATTCGAGGAATGTTTAGTTCTTAAATGAGACAAGTGCCATCTTGAAAGCCCTTCATTTTAAAACATATTTGATGTTGTTTTCCACTCGAAGAAAACTATAGAACTCAAGGTAATCACAATGGTTTCAAGGGCCAAAGAACACGACATATGGACTCACTATGATGATCGTTTATAAGATGGCCCTTGAAGGCTATCAACATTTACTACATTTGACAATTGAAGCTCAAGGAACTCTTCATAAGGATGAAAGAGAATCATACATGTTATTGCAATATTTGGATGTTAAAAATCTAAATATAGTCTAGAGAAATTAGGATAAACTATTACACACACACAGATGTTTAAAATTTACCAGTAATGAATTCACATGCCAGAACTTGAGAAAATGAAAGAAGAAACGGCAGTAGAATTCTTTCTTATTTGTAAAAACATCTTCTACCCAAGCCAATTTAATACATATGATGCAAATAGCAATGACTCGTCCAAGGAAATATTGAAATCCATTAGGATTGCACGTGCGTAATCTGATTCAACAAGTCAGTGTATTTTTCTCAAAAACATAATATCTTTTCTGCATTGTGTGAGATGAAGGTTAGATTACATTTCTTGCCTGTGCAATAATTCCCACATCATAAATTCTGATGAAATTATATCAATATATAAAGCAAATGGATGTCTGACCTACCATCGTTTTCTAGTTCTCAGAGAGAGAGGCTGACATACAAGCAAATCCCCAGCTGCTTGGAGCCATGCTATCACAGCCTGCCTTTGCCTGGGAACTGTTATTAACTGTCTTGACCAGGAGCGGCTGCTAGAGTTTGTGGTTTCTGCTCTGAATATTAAACTCGGGCATACAAGAGTCCTTATTGTGGGGAGCACTTGGAAATGGGAATACAAAATTGCTTTATATTTGCGGGATTTGATTGCTGCAGATGATACAGCCCTAGCTGGTGGGCCTCTCTTGCTGCTTGTATTTCCAGATTATAAATCATTCTTTTGACAGGGTATCTGCCACAACCAGGTCTCAGTTTCCGTGGTATCATTTTTTATATTACAACTGGCAACTACTCTTCTGGGCTGTTCATATAAGTGACACATTTTGCATAATTTATGAGAATGGGGTCAAAATCAAAGCTAATAAAAGCCTCCCCAACTTTTCTTGTACATGTCAAGGCATCTCTGGCTTTGAGTTCTAAGAGAACTGGGCCGTGAATAGAGGTTGTTAGATTGTTGTATGGTGTAAGTAGGCGCCATGTTTACCAATTACTGAAATTCAGTATCTCAAAAGTCAATGTGAAACAAAGCTACACCCACAACTTAGCCAATTGGTTACTGATAGTCAACCTTCAAAAGCAAAATAATATCTCCTTAAAATCTATGTAAAGAGACAAAAGCATTGAATGCCACCTCACACAGAAAAGATGGCTAGAAATGAGTGCCTTGTTTTCCTCTGCTGAAAATAAAGACATTGAACGAGATGGGCTGCAGGCTTCCTTCCGGTTCCGACGTTTTGGTGAGGCTTCAAAATTCACTGGGGCAATTAAAGTACAATGACTGCAGATGACAGCAATGACCCTATGCTGCCTCCTTGCTGAAAACAAGTTAGGTTCAGATTCAAGATTTAAGAACCTGAAGGAGTCTTTCATTCCTGGAACCTATATACCAGCTCTATAGTAGAACCCCTTCCTAAAGTTATACATTTTAACTCCCAGAAAACAGCTGACTTCCGGTTGTGCCTGAGATGCCTTGGTTTTTCTCTATGTGACTTTAGGGGGATATTAACTTGGAGGTTTAATACCCAACAAGCATAACGAGATGCAAGTCATAGTGTGAGATGCCTTCCAAAGTAGGCTCTCATGAGTTTATGAGTGAAGGGATCAATAGCTTAAAAGACTGTTTTGAAAGAACCTCAGCCCAGAAATAAGTTCTCAATCACTGCTGTACCCCGCCCCCCAGAGGCCTGGCTTGCTCTGGGTCTCCTTGGTTGCTCTTATGACGTCCTATTAGTCATAATATAAAGCAGGAACTGTAAGTGGCCCAAGGCTCATGGTTAGCCGGGAGTGGTTTCCAAATTAACCAAGTTCAGCATTTCCTGAGCAGTTAGTTGTCCTTCCCCATCCATCCTCCCCCACCATCCAAAACAGGATTTGTAGGTCTTTTCAGATGTAACCGACACATAATGGTAGGGTAACCAGCGAAATCTGGTACAAAAAATCTGTTGGAAACTCAAAGAGATTGTCCTCGAGCCAAACCAGTTTATTGAAGTAGCTTCCATCTGAACGGGCTATGGTCTTCTCCATGGTCTGTGCTCTTCAGAGCTCTTTGGGAAATCATGCCTTTCCAAAACAAGGAAGACAGAGGTTGACTATGCAGGAGAATTTTTTAATGGATAATTGCTGAATGCTAAAATTGATTCCTTTGGGAATTTTGCTTAATCATTGGATTTCAGAACTGAGGTGACTTTATAGACTATTGTCATTTTTCAGATAAGAAACTGAGACCCATCAGAGAAAAATATCTTGCCCAATCATAGCGGCGCAGCAGAACTGGAACTAGAACCCAAGGACTCGTATACCCAACAGTGACTTTCAAACTTTCTTGACTATGAACCACTGTGCGCAACATATTTTCCATTGAAATGCAGTCACAGTTACATCCAAGCAATTGAAACAAAATTTCAAGAAATAATTCCTACCCTTGTTATGTGTGATGTAATCTGATCCATTCTTTTCCATTCTGTTTCACTTACTTTTTTTTTTTTAACACTGTCCGTGAAATACTTTTGGCCATAACCTACGGTTTTAAATCGCTGTTCTAGAATACATTTTCTTAAAAATGGCTTCTTGGGGTTTCCCTGGTGGCGCAGTGGTTAAGAATCCGCCTGCCAATGCAGGGGACACGGGTTCGAGCCCTGGTCTGGGAAGATCCCACATGCCGTGGAGCAACTAAGCCCGTGTGCCACAACTACTGACCCTGCGCTCTAGAGCCCACAAGCCACAACTATTGAGCCCGTGTGCCACAACTACTGAAGCCCGTGCGCCTAGAGCCCATGCTCCGCAACAAGAGAAGCCACCGCAATGAGAAGCCCGCGCACCGCCACGAAGAGTAGCCCCCGCTCACCGCAACTAGAGAAAGCCAGCGTGCAGCAACGAAGACCCAACAGCAGCCAAAAATAAATAAATAAATAAATAAATAATTTTTTTTAATGGCTTCTTGGATTTCCTTTAATAAGGACTTTCTACAAATAAGCTCTTGTTCTACCTCCCTGTCCAAGAGACAGTAGAAGGAGATTTCTCATCCAAGCCTAGAATTCTGCCGACCTGCTACATTTGACAGAAACAAAATATCTCCTGCAGTAAGTTGTCAGTTTTTCCTTAATATTAGTGACTGGAAAAGCTTGAATGGCTGGAAAAAGAAAACCCAAATAACACAAGATCCAGAAGAGTTCAAAAGCAGCAACTCTGATCAGCAACAACTGAAATGTGCGTTGTTTGAATCATAGGAGGGCGCTGCTCTGCAGAGACGCTCATTCAGAATTTTGGCCAAATTTTAGGTCTCTTTGCCTGGGAATAAATGGCTTTTGTTAATAACTGTTCCATAAAACTGAGTGCAGAGTTTTGGCTTATTTGGGTGACTGTGGTAAACACCTAAATTCATTAATCCAGTTTCATTAGTTGGGGGAAAGGTGGTTTTTGCTAAGAAACTAAGCCAGGCTGCTAACCTATCAAAGAACGAGGAGAAGAAATCTCCGGAGTGGTTTTTCGATATTTGCTTGCAGGTTTTCCAATGATGCTCTCAGGTGATCAGTGCCTCCCATCTTCTCTCTAGCAAAGTGCATGAAATCCTAGTTTCGATACGTCCATCGTTTAACATGTGCCGAGTAGTCTTTACTCCTTGCCAGGGTGAAGAACACAGCCAAGGAATCTGAGCGGCGGCAGAAAAGTGCAGGGCCCCCGGATGCCAGAAACGGGAAACATGGAAGCATTTCTCAAAAGACAGACATTCAACACAGGCCAACTCCTGGCCCAGGATGAGACGCACGCTCCGCGTGTGAAGTGGCTGCTCGCCAGGGGTGTGACCACAACGAGCAGGAACTCCCTTTGTCCACTTCCTCCACCGGAAAAGGCACCGACCTGCATCCCATCAGTTCACCAAATGCTTGATTCCAGCCCCAGGTTCCTCCTTGCAGACTGGGGATGGAACAACTTAGCTTCTCTTCCTGGAAATTCCCATGCCTCCATCCTAGGGTAATATGGAGCCAGCCAAACCTCGTTTTTCACTCTGGGATGATTTCTGGCAAAATTCCCATTGCTGAGCTCCGTCACTGACAGAGGTTAATGGGTACCATTTAGCCACTCTCGGCAGCATTGGTTTGATCTTCTTGGCTCTGATACTCTTCCTTCTCTTGGCACAAGAAAATTCAGCTTTTGCCCTTTGTCTTGTTATCCAAGAGCCTGAATGCCCATGACAGCCGTGGCTGCAGATGCTGCCCCTTCTAAGCCATTGGCAGAGCGGTAGAATTCAGACCGATGCAAGCCATGTGCACTGAGCTCTCTATTTTTTCCTAAACAGCCAGCTGGCTTGTTGCTGAAACCAAAACCAATCAGAAAAGACACACAGGCATATGTGTCTTTTACTGCCTTGCTCTCTCCTCCACCAAGAAAGACAGGGGATACAGTTTCTCACACGTAGTAAGGAAAGATGATTAAATGTGCCCTGAATCCAAAGAATTCTTGACTACCCTGAGTTCTTAAGTTCCTAGAGGTGCATCAGCCCACAAAGTTACATACGAACATGACTTTGGAAGAAAAATGCCAAGGTAAACTTGACCGCCTCTTGGCAATACAGTCAGTTCCAGTGACAGACAATGGGTCACTCTCTCCTTGAGCGCCCAGTGCTTTCTTAGATCCACTCAGAAGGGTCCTGACTCAGCCTCAGAACACACAGCAGAGAAGTAGGAAGGAGAGGGGCACACAGAGGTTAGGCCCTATGGTCAACGTGGACCATGGAAATAGTGTAAAGGCCTATTACTCTTGAAGATGCCTAAAGTCCCCCATCAGTACAGCACTGTATCAGACCTCCCCTGAAGGCCCTGGGGCTCGTCAGCCCATTTAGTACAGGCGTTTCTCCCCCAGCACTGGAACAAATCACCAGCACTTTGGTGGAACACCAGATGAAGTATTTGGCTTGCATTAAGGAACACAAAATGCAAATCTTTTAACACAAGACTTAGCCTCAGAGAAGCAAGAAGCTAGAATGTGGGACTGGGACCCATTGAGGACAGAGTGTCCCTCAGGCAGATGCCCACGAGTACAGTGGGGCACAGAACCACAAAAGCAGGAGGACACCAACATGACTCGATTTCCCTGGGAATGTCCTTCTGCCCGCACTCCTCTCTCCCGCATTTTCTCTCCAAGCCCAGAGCTCAATTTGCCCATGTTTGGGAATGAATCTTCATTTCAAATATAGCTGGGAAGGGGGCTCGACTTCCTATTTAGAATTCCTGCCCCTTTCTTCACCGAGAAGATTCTAGAATAATTCTAGAAGATTCTAGAATTATTATTCTAGAAGATTCTAGAATTATTCCAGAATAATTCTCGTTTCTACCTACACGTAAGTTCCAAAGGTTCAAAAAAGTTTGGAGAAGGATATTCTGAAATCGAAATTCTGTTCCCTAAGTGCACAGGGAAGAACTGAGAGCTAAGGGGGTTTCCTGGTACAGCGAGGCCTCAGTTTAACAGCTCTGAAATGGGCGTGTAACACCCTCCTCTGTGGGAAGGGTGGAATCAGGTTAATTAATTGGCTTCCTCATAACACAAAATGTGTCATCCTCTTCAAAACCCTAGGATGACAGGTGTGAAATGGTGTCATTGTTTCATAAATCACTGCATCAAACATGGGACGCCTATAAACCTGCAACTCGTAATTATCGTAAAAATAGCATACTTAAAAATTCCAGAAGAATATGTGGCATATTTGATGGAATTGGAACACACATGGTCCTGAGCAAAAAACACTACCTCCAGGGCTTCCCTGGTGGCGCAGTGGTTGAGAGTCCGCCTGCCGATGCAGGGGACACAGGTTTGTGCCCCAGTCCGGGAGGATCCCACATGCCACGGAGCAGCTGGGCCCGTAAGCCATGGCCGCTGGGCCTGCGCGTCCAGAGCCTGTGCTCCGCAATGGGAGAGGCCACGGCAGTGAGAGGCCTGCATACCGCAAAAAAAAAAAAAAAAAAAAAAACACTACCTCCAATCCACCTGCCAGGGCCAGCCACTATTTCCTCTCCTTGAGTTTCTGAAATGCCTTCCCCAGATTCTCCCTGATTCCACCCTGCTTTCTGTGCTATTGTGATTTATAATAAGAAATAAATATTTGGTCTTTGTCCCCATTTCTGTCACAGAGCTCCTAAAACCCTTGGAATTTCCTGAGGAGATCCACAAAGGTGTCTTTTATTATGCTAATGAGGTAACTTTTGGACAGCACCTAAGGACAGGGCATTGGTTGCCAGGGGAACCAACCAAGTGATTAGAGGGTTGGAACTTTCAGTCCCACCCCAAAACCTCCTGGGAGGGGAGTGGGGCTGGAGGTTAAATCAATCACCAATGATTTAGTCAATCATGCCTAATTCCAGTGGGGAGAAAAATGCAGCTGACTTGGGACAGAAGTTCACCCTACTGCAATTCTCAATGGCAGTGGGGGTGAAGTCCTTTACAGGTCTGTAATTCCTTATCTGAAATTTGTAGGTCCAAAAATGTTTCAGATTTTACAGCTTTTCATAGTTTAAAATGGTAATGTGATTCATACACTGTATATTACATAACATCATCACTGGGTCTGCAGCCATATTCTAAAATCAAAGACATGAACATTTCTGCAAAAAAAAGTATGGATATTCATAATAAATGGAACATATAAAAATTATAAACAGCTCTAGGTCAGACCAGGTCAGCTTTTGCTATCAAATGAATTCAGGCCAGGTTTGAATCTGCCCCAAATAAGTTGGAAAATCTTTCAATTTCCAGAGTCATTTGGATTTCTGATTGAGGATAAGTAGGGTAACCAGGTAATTTATCGTCCAAACTTCACTTCTGAGAGTAAAGGGAATGCTATTAGGAATTGCACAGGACAGGAATGCTGAGCATATGCAGTGTGGAAGTGTCAGTTTGCAATCTCTGCAACCCTGTCACAATTACAGTCAGAGCAAACTAAGACAGCAAAAGCAAAATTCATGAATAATACCTACCACAAAAACTAAGCGGTGGATATCCCCATAAACTCCAAAAAGCAATTAAATATTTAGGAGCTACAAGATCTATGTACTTATCATCTGTGTAGGAGGAAGCAAAGGGAAGCTAGGGGACGTTGAATGGACTTGAGAACAGGAGAATCCCCCAGATCCCCAATAAGTTCATACTAGAAATGTGGCAGGTCAGTCTGAAAACAACAAGTGAAACTGAGAGGTTTTTGCACAATCCAATTCTCAGGTGAGTGCAAAGGCTTATGAAAATATCATGAGGGACTGCAGTAGTCTGGGCCCTATGAACTCGCAAAGAAACAAACCGAAGTTTGCTTCCAGGATGAATCTCTTCTCTGGGAGTATAATCCAGAGAAGGACAGGGACAGCAAAGAAAAAAGTAAGATCAAGATAAAACTGTGGGTAGGCAATGAATGGGGCAGTTTTCCAAAGTATGAAGCCATATTTTGTATCACTCTGTAGAAAAAATAAGAGAGTTCTAGAGTTAGAAAAAAATGTTCTAACTCCCCCTCACCTAAAAGTAAAGGAAAACTCATTTTACATGATAATAACCAACAAAATATGATTGCAGTTGAATCCTATACAAAGTTATCATTTTTTAAAAAGAGAATAAGTAGGATGTCAGAAAGACATGCCCAGGGACTTCCCTGATGGTCCAGTAGTAAAGAATCGCCTTCCAATGCAGGGGGATGCGGGTTTGATCCCTGGTCAGGGAACTAAGAACTCGCATGCTGTGGGGCAAATAAGCCCACGCGTCACAACTACTGAGCTCGGATGCCTCAACGAGAGAGCCTTCGTGCGGCAAACTACAGAGCCCATGTGCTCTGGACCCCACACGCCACACTACAGAGCCCTGGAGCCCTGGAGCCCTGATGCCACAACCAGAGAGAGAAAACCCACATGCCACAACTAGAGAAAAGTCCGCGGGCCACAACAAAGAGCCCATGTGCCACAACGAAGAGCCCACACACCTCCACGAAGACCCCACATGCTGCAACTAAGACCCAACACAGCAAAAAGAAAAAAAAAGAAGAAGAAAGAAAGACATGCCCAGAAAATACATAAGAAATGCAAGCAATATTTCAAAATGAGCTAAAAGAAGTAAAAAAGATGATATAAAGTTATGGAAAATATAGAAGAAAATCAAAAGTCAGAATTTTTAAAACTCAGACATGAGGTTATAGGACTCAGGAAAAATTTAGAAATAAAATAATAAATCATTTCATAAATGAAGACCAAGTTGTAGGAAATAAACAAATGAGTAAATATCATATAATGCCTTACAAAATAAATGAAAAATGACAAAAAAAAATTTAATTAAAAAGAAATAAAGAGATAAAAAGGATTCAAAAGAAAATGGCAGATACATGAGATAGGTCAAAAGAAGAAGGAGAAGCAACATACATATAATAGGAGGTCCCCCTCCCACTCAAAGAAGGAAACCAAAGTTGTAGAGCAGATCAAGTACTGAAAGTTAGAATTCAAGAGATGTTTCCTGAAAGTCACTTGAAAATATATATTGAAAGGATTTACCATGGACAAGAAAAAGGAAGGAAGGAAGGAAGGAAGGGAGCTAGGGAAGAGAGAGAGAAAGAAAGAAAGAAAAAATAAAGAAAGAAAGAAAGAAAGAAAGAAAGAAAGAAAGAAGGAAAGAAGGAAAGAAGGAAAGAAAGAAAGAAAGAAAAAGAAAGAAAGAAAGAAAGGAAGGAAGGAAGGAAGGAAGAAAGAAAGAAAGGAAGGAAGGAAGGGAGGGAGCGAACTAGGGAAGAGAGAGAAAGAAAGAAAGAAAGAAAGAAACGGAGGGAGGGAAGAAAGAGAAAGAAAGGAAGGAAGGAAGGAAGGAAGGAAGGAAGGAAGGAGGAAAGAAAGAAGGAAAGCAAAGAAGGAAAACCCAGAAAGACCAACACTGCAATGTAGTCTTGAAAAATGACTGGACTTTAAGAAAAAGAAAATCTTTGGGGCCAAGTCACTTAGAAAGAAACTAGGATTATCAGCAGCAGCTTCCCTGGTGGCGCAGTGGTTGAGAGTCCGCCTGCCGATGCAGGGGACACGGATTCGTGACCCGGTCCGGGAGGATCCCACATGCCGCGGATCAGCTGGGCCCGAGAGCCATGGCCGCTGAGCCTGCGCGTCCGGACCCTGTGCTCCACAACGGGAGAGGCCACAGCAGTGAGAGGCCCGCGTACCGCAAAAATTTAAAAAATTAAAAAAAAAAGATTATCATCAGATCGCTCCATAGCAATGCTTTATGCCAGAAGAAAATGGAATGATATCTTTAACATAATTGAGGGTAAACAATGTGACTTTATATATTTTTAGCTAGTCAAATTTACATTAAAGTATACATATTGCAGATAAACTGTTACAAACATGGAAGAACCCAAAGAAGTTTTCTCAGGACCTCTTCCTGAGGAATCTATCAGATAACAAGCTTTATATGATCAAAATGGCAGGAGAGTCATTAACATGAGGACGGGGACTCAGTATTCTTGGCATGCAAACATGCAGACACAAATGTAAGACAAAAGTTTTAAGCAAAAATCCTGTAATCCCCAAACTTGAATTGGAAGTATCAGTATAAACTCATGATGTGCTCTATCTTTAAATTTTTCCTAGCTGTATCCACTGAAAATGCCCAGAAACCATGACCAAATGACAGGACGGAGCACCCCAGTGACCAGATTGTGATTTCTAAATACTATGTCCTATTAAAAGGAAACAGGGCTTCTTGGAGCAATAGCTGATCCTGGTACTGGAGCAGGAGGTGTACAAGGTGAACCTGGAACCTCTTGTTATATGAGAAGCAAGGATGTTATCAAAGACTACTAGGATCTTGTCAAAGAACTCAAGAGCCACAAACATAGGACAACTTGAGCACCAATAATATAATAACCATAATGAATTGAAACACATAAAATGTACTTAAATCCATGAATTAATAATGATATAAAAATAATCAATTGAAGGAAAAAGGGAAACTATAGATGGAAAGAGCCTTAATAGGCTTATCAAAATACTGCAAGGCGTGTGATTAGTCGAATCCCAGTTCAAACAAACAAAAACTGGGGAAAAAAAGTAGAAATTTTATCACTGACTTGATACTTGACTGTATTAGGGAATTACAGTTCTTTATTTTAGGTGTGATAATGGTATTGTGGTTAGGCCTTTTTTTAAGTTCTTATCTTTTATAATTATGATGACTGGAATTTGTTTAAAAATATTACAGGAGAGGAAGTAAGGGTGCATGGAGCTTTAGTATTCTGTTCTGCATATTTTTGTATATTTTGAAAGTTTTCCATAAGAAAAGTTTTTTTTCATTTTTATATCAGGATTGCAGACATAAATTGGGACTGTCCCAGGCAAATGGTCCAAACATGGTTACAGGGGCCCAGAGATGTAGGCGACAGACCTGTCAAACACCCCAAAAAGTGTCCAGTATGATTATATTCTGACCATTTCGCATTTTTTATACCTTCAGCTAATCTATTTTTATTTTCATTTTTACCTGCATCGATCCACGTTTAATTTGTGTAACAATAATTTCTTATTTGAGAAACTCTGCCGTGTGATTTTTTTTTTTAATCTAGCTCAGTTTCTCCAAAAGAGCCTCTAGCAAACAGGCCACTAACATTTGGCAGCTTTACTGTTGAATGCATTCAATTATCATTTTTTTAAGTCTAGCACCACATTCCTTTAATGATTTAGGACCTTGCACGATTTTAAATGTCTCTCAAAGCTTTCATTGTAAATTGTGTTAAACATCAAAGGAGGTAAGTGATGCCCAGATGCTGTTTACCTCCTGTGAAATTCTCCGCACTAAACAGGACGGGTAGCGCTCAACGGACTCAGAATTAGAGCTGTGTAGAAAGGAATAACCTTCATTTTTTGATGCTAATCCAAAGCCTCGCACTGAGTATGAAAAACCGCATTAGAAAAGCTTTTTAAAATCGACCTTCTGCATTGATTCCTCTGCTTTTATTTCCAGTCCCATCAAGAAACACAGTGACAATTCCCATGTCCAAGGGGGCAAAGGGGTCCCTCGAGGCTGCAGCCGACTTAGGGTTAGTATTATTGGGTTTCATTTGCTTAAATGGAACCTCTAAGCCAGAACCCTAGAAAAGTCCTCCTTATCCTTGATGAACTGTCTTAAAACAAAAGCCAAACAACAGTATCTAGACATCCCTGCTCTTTTCTCTGCCGTGTCATGCTGGGGGGATATTGTTTCTTTGCCAGGTGCCATTCCTGACACCTCCACTCACATCCTTTCATACTGCTGGGAGGAGGGCTTATTCTAAGGATATACTCCTTATGCTTCCAGGCCAGATTTTTTTTTTTTTTTTTTTTTTTTTTTGGGCTGCGCCACGTGGCTTACAGGATCTTAGTTCCCTGACCAGGGATTGAAACCACGCCTTCGGCAGTGAAAGTGCAGAGTCTTAACCACTGGACCGCCAGGCCAGATTTTTAAAGGAAAAAACGAAATAGCAATTTCTGCTTACCCCCATCCACACCATCATGGCAGTTTTTCAAACTTTTAATAGCTCTGTGTCTCTCTGGATCTCTGGTTAGTTTGTGACATGAAATGTTAGTATTGGCCACCTAAGTCTGGAATCTTTTGGTGGGAAATTTCTCAACTGCATGGTTGCAGAGAGATCCCCACCTCTCTCCCCTACTGAAAGAGGGAGAGTGTTTATTCCCTACCCAGTAGACACCGTGTCCAGATGTTTATCAACCACGCTCCAGCAGACTTTTAGGCACTGGGGACACCACTGTGCGGCCAAAGGCCTCCGGTCTTTTCTTCTAAAAGACTTTGTTCGATGCAGATTAATCGGCAGGGTTGAAGTTTCCCTGGGTCCCCCTCTGTGCAACCACGGAGCCGGATATCATGGGGGTAAGAGCCTGGGCTCCGGAGCCAGGATGCCTGCATTTGACCTCTGGCTTTGTGACCTCAAACAAGTCACTTAGACCTACTGTGCGTCAGTTGACTCATCTGTAGTATGGGCTACTAAGGTTCCTACCTCTGAGGGTTATAAGAATTCATCAATACACATATCGGGATCAAGAACAGTGATGAAGTCTCCACACACATTAGCTGTGTATTGCAACTGCAGAAGGCACAGCTATGGGCTCCTAGGCTGATAAAAGCCTCCCTCTCTTCTGCCCTTTGCTGCCCCAGCCCTTCTAATATCATCCTCGTCAGCTTCTCCCACCTTCTCTCCTAGCCTACAATTTTCTTATACTTCCAAATCATTCTCTTCCATCCCCCCCCGCACCAAAAGCATAAACTCTAATATCCTAACCTACTTGTTATAAAGGATGTCCGTCAAGCATAACAACTTGACAGTGTTTCACGGGCAAAGACAAACAGGACAGCGTGAGAATTTTTTAGCTCTCCTCCTCTCTCTTAAGGAGGAGAGAGAAAGCTAAGGGCACAAGGACTTCCCTGACTCAGGGAGGCTCAGAGTTTCACCTGGAGAAAAGAAAGGGTCCAGGAGGCTGGGAGAGGGAACCCAAGGGAGCAGAGGGGTGGCAAAAAACTGGTATGGGCTGAAGTTTGTGGGGGAAAAGGGAGAAAGATGATTTGGGGCACTTTGGGGAGAAAGATGAATAAAGAAGGTATTTAAGAAGTTTAGCTGTGCTGTGTCTACAGTCTTCCCTCTGCTACCTGAGGGCAAGAAAGAGTCCTGTAGGGACGTACAAATTATCATTAAGGCTTCTGGAGTCTGATTTGAGTTCCTTTTGGATCCTGTGAGCAGGAAGGCCCAAATTTATTCGGTTTCCAACTGCAACAGCAGCTAGCATTTACTGAGTACCGACCAGACCCCAGGTGCCATGCTGGAGCCCCACATGCAGTGTCTCCAATTCTCACAGCAACTCTGCAAGGCCCGTGGGATTATTCCTTCTTTCCTGGAACTTAGTTCCAATGAAGACAAATAACTTCATCAGGCCGATGAGAGGCAGAGTTGGGACTGGAACCCAAATCTATCTGATTCCAATGCCTGGAATCTTTCCACCATTCCAGTGAGTCTGAACACAAGCTTTTAGAGGCCAGGTTTAAAATCTCCTGTCGTATTATTATTATCACCCTTGCAAATTTCAGTGACGTGCCCAATGTAACACCATGTGCATGCGCCTGGGTTGTCTTTAGCTCCTTTGAATTAAGATACCATTTTGGAGTTCATAGATGCTTCTGATAGGACAGTTACTAATTTCATATCAAAACTGCACATCCACGTGTCAAAAATGAGACTCAAGGAAACTGACCATTTTTCAAATATTGTATTATCGTGTGTGTAAAAACTGGCAAAGAAAGACTCTAAGGAGGCTGTTTAAGATTTTAGTGCAGCTACTTAAAAGTAAGTACATAATGTTGTTTGAGTTCTGAGACGCCTAAAAGAACTGTAAACACATCATGCAGCTAGTCCTTTACGGCACGCTACCTGGGAAAAGCATTGTTTGTTCACAGCAAATATGTAACCACAAAACACATTAAAATGCAGAAAAATCATCTGACCAAACAAAATAATGATAAATCAGCTCGAAACTTGTTGCCATTACAGGATATTAAATATGCTCATCTAGGGAAGAATGTGCACTAGTCACCCATTTAATCGTGCACATAATTAAAGCCGTTGCCCGCACTATGATTTATAGGTTGGATCTTCTAATTACTTAGCTGTAGCAATTAGGCTTTCCTTTGTATTACACTTCTTCAGGCCAAAGATGCCTTCTATCGCTCAGGCCAGATTTAGGAGGGCAAATCCCGGCTTCCGTCCCATCCCCTGGGACTCCTGCCCTTGTTGAAGTTGGTCCCAGCTGGGGCTCTTAAAGGGAAGTCTGATGCTATTGGGAGGAGAGGAGAGGAAAGTCACTGTGACGGCTGCACCATGGGTCTCTCCTTAAAAGACCCGTTTGCTTTGGAATCTTGTCTCAGCTTCAGGAGGCCCACTGCCTTGGAAACTCAGGGTCCTGTCTTCATCTAATACAGTAACTTCCAGACATTTCCTTACTAGAGAAAGATCAAAAGAGCCAGGAGGTGAAGAGAAATGTATATAACACTCTTCAGACCTTCATTATTCCATAAAGTTTTGTTTAAAGCTTTAGGAGGCAGAGCAGTAGGATCAGGAAAGGGGAGCCCATCTATTATTTATCTAATGTGTTCCATGTGCCAGGAATTCTGCTCTACATGCAGGGGTTAAAAGCACAGGCTCTGGAGTCAAAAGGGCCTGAGTTCAAATCATGGCTCAGATAAGTACTAGCTGTGTGGCACTGGGAGACTTACTTATCCTCTCTGAGCTTCAGTTTCCTTATCTATAAAATGGAGCTAGGAGTACTTACTTCAAAGAATTTTGAGGATTAAATGAGATAAACCTTTAAAGCAACCACTTGCAAAGATCCCAGCATATCGTAAGCACTTATTGCATGCATTATTCTTAGTGTATTCAATATTTCCAACCCTATGAATCATTCATTCTTTTTTTTCATTCATGCAGCAAATACGAGTGCCTATTAACAGACCCAGAAGGCCATGTTCTTTTCATTACCCTTCATTTCCCTCCCAGGACATAAACCTTAAACTCCTGGGCACAGGAAAGTCATTTATTATGTTGAATGAGAAAAATTCAACTTTTTGAAGTGTCAAAAGCTTTGGATTTAAGCTAGTGTAAATCAATTTTCAGATATTGCAGAACTCTGGAGAACACGCACAACCAGGACGCCAGCACAGAGCTGAGCCATGTGGCTGAAGCTCTAGCATCAAAGCAGCATGCTGGATTCCACTGTGATGGTTAAGTGAAAGCTTGTCGGTGCCTTCCAAAGATTATGCACGAGGGCTAGGGAGAGAGGAGTGACCTTCCCTTCAATTCAGCAAATATTGGTTGGGTTATGCTGTGTGTACAAATCTATGCTGGTGCTTGGGACCCAAAGATGACCAGCACCCCATGGTCTCTGATGTCAATGGCCTTGTGGTCCAACAGGGACGTGAATACGCAAACCAGGATTGACCTTACCAGCGACGTAAGGGTGAGGGAAACCTAGGGAAAGAAGAGCTGATGCTACCTGGTGAAGCCTGCCAGAGGAGGGAGCACTGGAGCTGAGGTTCCAGCTAGGGTTTACCCTGAAGACAAATATGGAAGAATTTCTTGGGGAACCAATAAGAATTTTTGAACTAAATAACAATCATAACCATCATCATAATCATCTTAAGTACCACGTATTTAGTCAAATTCAAGATCTATATTAGACATCATTTTTTTTCATTTAAATGACCTTATCTTCTAGCTGTCTGAATGACCTCCCCAATTTGAAGACATTGCTCTCAAATGAGATTCAGTTAATTAAAGGCAAGACAGTGGCCCCCATGATGCCTCAAACAAAGAAGAACACGTAACAGGCATTCAGCAAGCCATGCTGAACTGAAGGTACACCCCACAGAAGCCTCAGCACCTCTTTCCTTCTGCGTAGCTTGAATGGAAAAACTACATTCATCTCTTGGCTTGTTTCCTTTGGCAAAGAGAATTATAACATGTGTTATTCTATTTATGGAAAATCAGTACTCTAGAAAAGCATGCTATTTGTGTTGGCAATGCAAGTAAAGGTGTACTGGTTGCCACCAAAAAAAATGCCCAGGCCATGAAATATATACCCATCAACTTTCAATTAAATAAACTGGACCCTTTATCAGTAGAAACAGAATACTGTGGTCAGCTAGAAAATAGCCCGGTAGGAAATATTACCCTATTTTATTTGGTGGGACACTGGACTTTGCATTAGGGTGTTTGAGATTCTGATAAGTGGTTGGAGTGGGGTTTTTCCTTTTAAATTTCATTAAACAGCATTTCCTTGTGACAAAAGTCAAAGGTTTGATCTCAACAATTAGGAAGTAAGCTTCTCTTTCACCGTGCTGGGGAAAAAAAATACTTCAGCTGAGATAAGACCAGCAGGAAACGCCATCTTGAATAGCAGTTGAAAAACATCTCCCTCCCAAAGAACGTTCTAACCTCTCGACACACTGAACATGGCATAGTCCTAGTGGGAACTAATGAGGACTCATCTTCCTTTTTCCAGGGGAAGCAAGTAGGACTCTCATGCTCATTCTGCCCTCTGGTGGCTGGTTTAATAAAATGCAACGGAAAAGCTACATCGTAAGCAGGAATGACTTTCTTCCTTTTTCATATGATTTCACGTAATTCTTATCTACAATTACAGTGTTCCAAAGCTGCTGTCTTCTGACCTGTAGACGTCAGATTCAGTTTTCTAATTAAATTGGCTGAAACTCTGACTTTTATTTAATTAAACATAGAATGGGTGTTTAAAAATGTCTCCACATTCAGGTTTAAGCTAGTTCAGGTGAGCTGCAGATGAATTTTTTTTGATGAATGAATTAACCTGGTGGGTGAAAGCCAGCACCCTATATGACCAAGCCCTTGAACTCCTCAAAGATCGGTGTATTTAGTTCATCAGACAACAAGTTCATCTTTTAGTAGATTATTGGCACGCTGAGGCTAAAATTCATATGACTAAGAATAACAATAAGCCATTTGAAGAAGAATAAAGAAGCATGACTTGTTCTTTATAAAGATATACTAACTTCATCAGTACTGGCACAAGGATAGACAAAATTCAGAAACAAATCCACATAGGCATAGAAACTTGATATAGGAGAGAAGGGTATTATATAAATCAGAGTAGAAAAGATGCACTCATAATAAATGCTACCGGGAGAACTGGTTACTCTTCTGTGCAAAATAAATGTAGATAACACCTCAAACTAAAGAAAAAATAATACATTTCAGACGTAATATATGTCTAAGTGTGAAAAAAAATAGAGTTTAGGAAAAAAATATAGGAAACTGTACGTGATATACAAAAATACCTAGCCATGGGCTTCCCTGGTGGCGCAGTGGTTGAGAGTCCGCCTGCCGATGCAGGGGACACGGGTTCGTGCCCTGGTCCGGGAGGATCCCACATGCCGCGGAGCGGCTGGGCCCGTGAGCCATGGCCGCTGAGCCTGCGCATCTGGAGCCTGTGCTCCGCAACGGGAGAGGCCACAACAGTGAGAGGCCGGCGTACCGAAAAAAAAAAAAAAAAAAAAAAACCTAGCCATAAAAAAGCCAAAAGCAAAAATAGATGCATACAATTATACTGCATAAAACTTTTGTAAAAGTCACCTTAAAGTTAACAGAGAAGATTAGAAGGAAATATCTGCAGCACATATCACACGATCAATGAAATCTTAGTACCCAGGCTATATAAAGAATGCCTGTAAATCAATTTTTAACAGATAAATACCCAATAGGAAAAAGAAAAATACGTGAACTGGCAATTCACAGAAGAGGAAACCCAAACGACCAATAAAATACACAACCTATTAGTAATGAAGGAAATGCAGATCAAAATTTCAATGAGATGGAATTTCACCACCCAGTATATTGGACGTTTTTTTTAAAAGCTGGCAATACCAGATCCAGATGTAGACAAGGATGTGGAGAAGGTGTAGATTCCCTACCTTGCTGGTGGAAGTTGAAATTGGCACAGTTGCTATTTAATATTTAATAAATAACTGATTAATTATAAATACCCAATTAATATCTGATTGACATTGAATAATAATTGATGAATATCTAATAAGTGTATAATTTACATGCATTAACATCTAAGTAATAGCTAATCGAGCTAGTGACACATATTCTTTACAGCCAAGCTCTTCTGGATCTAACGAATTTTTGCACACATGCACCAGGAGCTGGCAGTAATGAGACTGATAGGACATCATTGCACAATCAACTCCCCAGTACCCCAGAGGTCCCATCATGCTTGTGACAGAAGCATGGGTTTGGGGATCACACAAACCTGGGGGCTTTTATGCCTTGTGACCTCCAGCAATTGTATAATCTATCTAGACCCCCGCTTCCTCAATTGTCAGTGGGGATAGTCATGTCTCTATCCTTAAAATTATTGGGGAAATGAAATGACAGATCTATACGGTTTTTTGCACATAGTAGATGCTCAATAAATGGCTGCTATTGTTTTCATTATTGTGACTACTGACACTGGGGAGCAATCATTTCTGACTAAGGAGAAATTATCTTTTCTGGTTAGGAAGACAGGTATCAAGAAAGAACGTTCAATGATATATTCTTAGGGCAGTCAGAACATTTCATTGGGAAAATAACCAGAGCTGTGTGAACAGTTTTACCACCCATTAGATGACAAACCCAAGAATCTTATCAACACCAAATTATCATCCTACTGGAGCCATTGCAGACCCCTCTCCTTGGCAGTGGAGACCAGTGGAACGTGGCAACTCCTCATACTTTCTCACTCATTGACAGGCTTGGTTTCTGATTGTCAATAAGATACCTGCAGTAAGCTTGCGAGGCATCCCATTACTCACCAAGGAAAGAAATACGACATTTCCTTTGTTTCGATGCTCAATCTCTGACCTGGCCCAAGGGAAGACTAAGAATTCAAATGTACCTCCTGAAGGTCTTGGGCTGGCACCTGCCCACGGGATTGAAATTTGAAGGACGGTAGGCCAGATTCAAAGAAATAAGACTGAAGTCAGAAAAGGACTTTGCTTAAAATGGAGAATGAGGTTTCCCGTCATCGAATACATCCCAGTTAAGATGCAGAGGCCAGTGCAGGGAAAGGCAAGTAAAATTCTTTTGGTCACATTATCTGCAGTAAGCTAAGGCTCTTTTAGAATCAATCTGCTAAACTGACATAAAACAACCTACGCCACTGTCTTTGTTTTTGCTTGTCTGTAGCTATCCTCAGAGGTCATAGCTCAAACGCTTCTCAGAATTTGAAAGCTACATAGAAATAACATAATGGACTATGTATACTTTACACTCTGTAAAGAATTCTCCCTCTACAAATCACAGATACATTTACATATGAAATGATAATTAGAGGACCTTTCTACCTCTCTTTACTGAGGAATAAACTGAACCTAATAATATTTTACATGAGCTACTTTCTCCAGGTTTCCCAAATGTTCGCTACCCCTTTAAAATTACAGTGAAGGCAAATGAGAAATGGAAACGTCAAGCAGAATTGCTCTGTTTAGCTTTCATTAGGGATTAATCATCAGCTGTGATTGCCTTGGGTGCTAAGGCATAAAAATTCCAGAACGTTGTCCTTGAAGGGAAGTCATTTTTCTTCCTCAAAACCTAAATGCATATTTTCCCTTCCAGCAAGGTTCAGACACAAGGTTATCCCAGTGGAGGATCGACGCTCAAGGTATCCATCCCTCTACAAACAAAGACACCCTTCTGTACCATTGGTCACTGTTTCTGAAATACATTTCCGGACAGTTGGTGGAGTAGATTGTAAGAGCAGATTGACAAAAAGAATGTAGAATTTTACACCACATGCCAACTCTAACGGGAATGTTTGACAAGCAAAGAAATCGGTACCAAGTTAAATAACTTTACATATATGTAAATTGGCTGGAAATGTGCCTGTCAGCCGTCACTTTCTGTACCAGAGGCCTGAATGCTGAAAGGTACTCAGAGCCGTAGACAAGACCAGGCGCCGCAAAACAAATCCACTTTTTCCACAGCAACCAGTAGGCACAGTCCCCAAGAACCCGGGCTGTGCCAACCTCCACTGCTCCCTGGTCGGGCTGCAGGCACTCTTCACCAGTGACTTGTTAATGGGTTTATACTCCGGCCATATATGCAAGCACATAGATATGGCACCTGCCACAAGATGCTTTGGCTTCAGAAGGAAGGGGATGCTCAGGATATCACCGGAACTTACCTTCCACAGGTTCATCCTTCACACGTCCCTCTTTCTCGCCAGGTGAAACTACTCACCTGCCCTCTCACCTACTGGCTCCAGGCTGCCCACTCGACCTGACATCCTGCACCAGGGAGCACGTTAGGGGCGCCTCGTGGTGTCGAACCAGGCTCATCGTTCCATCCGGTTACCCACGCCTGTCCTGTCTTCCTGACCCTCCTGAATTCTGCCTGCTCTCCCGCCCAGCAGTTGCCTGTGGGCTCCTTAATTCTGCTGCCACCAAACTGTGAGCACCTGTCGTCTGCAAAACTCTCTTGCTCTCCCTCTTGGTATGTTCACAGTCCTTTCCTATGGCATGGGTTGAGTTTTCTGGAAGCTGATGTGTGACGGAGTTTGGGCTGCAAGATGTTTATTGAGATCAACACCTGTGAAAGGAAAGGGAGGAATTAGGATTGGGCCGAAGGGTAAGTCATGCGGGCCTGACACACTCCACCAAGATGGCTAGGAGCTCTGGAAGGAATATTGACCCTTAAAGTCATCCCGTATTGAGGCAAAATGGCTGGGCCATTATACACCTGCCTGGAAGATGCAGACACTGGATGTGAGCTTCCCCAAAGAAGGGTGGGATCCTGGGCAAGGCACTGTCTCGGCTGAGGGAGCCCTGGAGACGTTCACACATGGAGACTGTCTTCCGACCCCACTCCCTGTGGCTGGGCAGCAAATCCTTCCTCAAGGTGGGTCTGGGTGGCATATCTTCACATCTGGGACATCTGTCGCCTTCAGTGCAGACCCCTCCTGGCCTTGACCTCACAAACCTGCCTGCCCAGGGCTCCGACCATCTGTTCTTTGCAGACTCTCTTCGGCTTCCAGCACAGAAGCTTTGTCTTACAGTTCAATCCTTAGAACGTAGGATTGTCATGTTATCACCTGGAGACATGTTCAGAGATGCCCTTTGTGGCCACGGAGACTGGAAAGCTCTGTTGTCAATTCCAGTGCTGCTTGATGTGGTCCCTCCCCAGCCCAAGCCTCACCCCATTCCCTCACTCCCCTGCCCAGTCCTGCCTTCACCAAGGGTCTGGCTGCTTGCTGGTATTCCCAAAGAACTCCCAGTGGAGAAAAGGAGATTAGAGGAGAGAGATTGTTCCCATGCCAAGATGGACTCACCCACACGTACAGCCTCAACCCCAAGGCAGACACATTGTGGGGCAAACAGTAAAAGAGAGAATTTGGTTCTATGTGCCAATATCTGCAAGACAGTTTCAACTCCTTGCAAGTGATGCTAAAAGAGATCATCTTATCTGGGAGATTTAGGGGCCTGTGGTTTATTAAAAGCGTTCAAGGCTGTGGAAAATCATTTGAGCAGCCAGTTTCCTGAGTGTTCAGTAAATCCTGATTTTACTCCAATACCATTCTTATTTCTCAGCCCAAAATCTCACCCCGTCTCTTGGAGTCTTTGGCCTGGGAGTCATTTCTTTAACCCCCAGCCAGCCTTTCTCCTTTCCTGTCAGATTGCTGGCCTCTCTTTTCACCATGACTTCGATTATTCCTGCCTTTTGTAGAGACAATTTTCTCAGCTTCAATTTTCCTTGCCTTTCAGAAAACAAACAGGAAACAAACTAAAAAAAAACCAAAAAACAAGGGCTTCCCTGGTGGCGCAGTGGTTGAGAGTCCGCCTGCCGATGCAGGAGACGCGGGTTCGTGCCCTGGTCCAGGAAGATCCCACATGCCGCGGAGTGGCTGGGCCTGTGAGCCATGGCCGCTGAGCCTGTGCATCCGGAGCCTGTGCTCCGCAACGGGAGAGGCCGCAACAGTGAGAGGCCCGCGTACCGCCAAAAAAAAAAAAAAAAAAAAACACCTCCACCTGAGAGCCTTCTCTGATTAACATCTCCTAATTCTGATTATGAGTTTACTCTGCATATTTCCAGGATTAGGTTTATATTAAAACCAAATGGCACTGTATAAAATTTCAAAGCATTACCCAAGGTATTATTTTTATTGCATCAGTTCCTTTCTTAAATCAATTAACCAGCAAATAAGGCCAGGGAACGTTTTAGTGCCATTAATGACACTTTAAGTGGTTGTTCTTTGCTTTTTGTAAGTTAGATTTGTTGTAATAAGATTTGACCTGGTGGGTATTTGCATGTGGTTATTTGCTGAACATCTGCGATTGTTCATAGCATGGAATCTGTACGAAATTGGTCTGTTTCAGTCACAATCAAAAGACCCCATCATGGCGTGACAAGATTTCCTGCAACCCTAAATGGGTTGTTTTAAAATGTTATCCCTCATTAGGGACCCTTAGGGCAAAACGGTGCCAGTGTGTTTGAAATATTTGTCCCTCATCTGTGTACGGCCTTCTCAACCATATAGCAAGTATCTCGAGGCAATGGCCATGCTTTCCATAGACACTTAGGAGTATCAATGAGCTTTCCCTGGACATCTACGCCACGCCAAGCCCTGTGCCAGGGGCTTGTTTGAACTAATTTAATCCTTTCAGTGACCCTCGGAGAAAACTAAAATGAATGAGGTTTGGAAATCTGTCCAAGGTCCACAGATGATGAGACAGGACAGATATCTGGATCCAGGTTTTCTTACAAATCCCTACTCCTTTTTCTCCCAGCACTTTGTTACTGCCCACAGTAGGGTTTGCACAGGTCTCTGAAACACAACAACTCAAAGTTGTCTAGCCCCCCATCCCCCAAGAAGTTGGGACTTAAAGAAGTTTGGGGAAAGAAACAAGATCGTGCTCTCCTGAAGAACCAGTAATTAAGGGCTGGTTCTTAATTACTGAGTAATTAAGAACCAGTAATTAAAGGCTGAGGAAGAGGGCTGGGTCGAGAACGGGTATTTTGCAACATGTTGTTGCTTTTCTCTGCATTGTCCGTTGACATTTTCCTGGTCTCTTCCTGTCCCACAAATGTCAGGTCACGCTGGATAAAATGAAAGAGCAGTGTCAGAAACACCACTCAGTCTGCCTGGGTCTCGGGTTAGAGCGTGCAGGAAATCCCCAGGGACGTGTCTCAGGTGAACCCGGCAAGGAATCGGCACATTGCCTTCCAAAACGCGTTCGATTAGCAGAGGGACCTTGGCTGAGAAGGACAGGCGTTGCTTCGCCAGGTTACCTCTGTGGGATCTGCTGTATTTAGGGCCAGACCACAACCCTGGTCAGGTTTTTAGTCAGGTTTCCTCTGACTAAAAAATTCTAAGTAAAATAAGAATAAAGCATGCCTCCCCTTCTTCACCACCCCCCCCTCCGCCACCGACGTCTGATGGAATGAAAATTCAGATTGCGGATACAAATCCAGCTCCTGCCTAATGCATTTTCCTCTCGGAGGAGCTGTGTAGCTTAGCAGCCCTGCCACTACGTAGGCAAAAATGCGGAGTTTGTCTCTTTTGTCAGCCTGGAGATAAAATCCTATTCTTTGTAATCCCTGAAGAAACAAATCAAATAAACTGGGGCTGAGCTAACCATTTTCAATCCATCAAAGCAATCAAATTCTGTTTACCTGAATCACAATGATTTCTAAAATGTTATTAAAAAGTAAAATGGAGTTTAACTATTCCAAAAAACCGAAAATGATGTGCAAACACAAAAGGGATAAGATTTCTGTAATTATGTAGACATAAAGTCGGGGCCATCATTTGAACCACAATACACTGTAGCTATGGCGTGTAAAGATAAAGAGCCCTTTGTCTAACACGGCTGCTGCTACTGATGCATAAACATAATTAATGTAAGAAGTCTTCAAAGAGGTGACTATTCATTTAGTTCGTTTTTTTGCTCTTTAGGGCAAACAATGGTTTTATAATTTAATAAACCAATTAACTGATTATGTCTCGCCCAAAATATTTGTATATCGCCCCTTCTATCATCTCAAAAATCCTCATCCCATTTCTTAGCCAGAGAGTGGTATTGTAAATGTGACTAATTAGTGTCTTTGGCAAATGATGTGCTGGCAGGTTATCTTGCAGCAAATTCTTTGGGAATTTTTGTCTCCATGTGCTTTCACAAACCTTCACAACAACAACAGAAAGCCCTTTTGCAGCGTCATTAGAAGTTCAGATACCACAGTATTAGGGCTGTTTAGAGGCACTTGGAAAGAAAGAATGATGTGGCCCCGCTTCTCTATCATAATTCTTCCACTCTTCTGTAGGGGGAACGATGCAGTCCTTCAGCGGCGTGGCAGGTGTTATCACCCCCTCCAAATTGCTGCTTCTGTTCAGGCAGGAGTCATTCCATGGGCTTCAGGTAACTATCGCTGGCTGCATTATAAGGGCGATGCTTACCACACTGCAGCTGATGGGTCTGGCAGCATTTCCATTATAACCCTCTATTATCAGGTCGAGAAAAGCCGGCTGGGAAAAAAATGCATCCAGGAATAAAATTTGACATCCTTGCAAATGGCAGAAAGTTTCAACCTAGGCACATTCTTTCAGCACTTTGAAATGTGAAATTGTCATGACACGTTTTCAGGAGAAGAAATATACATCAATAAAGGCAGAGAAATGGAGTCATTTAAGAGGATTTGCTGGAACCCTCAGTAAACGATGTTTTTTATGATGGGTACAAACAGCGGCGCTCTGGGCTCTAGCTCCCCAAAGCCACTGACTGTCTCCAGCAAGGATGTGACTTACAAGTGTTGCATAATTAACCCTATTCTGACCTGCAGCCCTTGGCTCCCACACTTTCAGCAAAGTATCCATTCATTCATTCACTCCTTTGTAGAACCAAAAATTCAGAGCCTCCAATCCATCCACCACAAGCTAGAAATGGTCCCTGCCCTCAGGGAGCGTATCGTCTAGGAAGAATAAGGGCAAATGCAATAAAAATGGGTTGGGTGCAATGAGAGGGGAGGACCATGTCTTGTAAGACCCCATCAGAGGCACTGAACTCAGATGAAGAGGATCAGGGAAGCTGCTTTCTGCAGGAGGTGATGCGTAAGCTCCCGCGTTACTGAGAGACCAGGAGCTGAAAGCTGAAGAGAAGACCTTGCTTGAAGGTGCAGTGGCGACAGAAAATGCCCACCCCAGGCCCTAGGAGCCCTTAAGGATGGTAGGATCCTGGACCATAAGGGCCAAGAGCTGGAAGAGGAAGTTAGAGGGCGGATGGGCTGGACAGTGTGCAGGGCTTGAAGCCATAAGAAGGAGTTTGAACTTCATCCTGGGACGAACGTGGAGACAGAGAAGGTTTTGATCAGAGGAGTCACGTGATCAGATTTACATTCTGCAAGAACATATAACACTTCCCACAAAGCCCTCTCTACTATACCAACAAAAAAATTTTTAGGTCCTAATGGATTTATGGTTCATATGGTTACTGCAGCCCCATGATTGATGATTTATTTTCCCTGAGAAAAATAAAACTGAACCGTTTGTACAGTTCTTGCCAAAGCAGCAGTGGGGCACTAACCTTCTCAGGCTACCATTCACGGATTCGAATGTTCATGCAGGGCACACACCTTCCTTAGAGTCTATGGGAAGGACCCTTCCCTCAAGCTGGAGAGAAACAGATAAGCCAATAGGATCCACATAAACATAAGACCCCTGAGGTCCCATATGATTAAAGGGCAGACAGCAAGTTCTGGAAGTCCATGGGATGGATGGCTTGAACTTGGACTGAGGTGGCCCAAGAAGGTTGATGGAGGTGACATGTTCTGAGATGGGTAGGCGGGGTGACATGAACAGGGGGCAGGGTGGAAATGAACACAGGAGCAGAGAGGAACAGTCAATCTGTCGGCAAGAGGTGATGCCAGCAGGAGACGGCTGAAATGAATACCAGTGATTCAGATATGAAGCAAAGGATCTGGGCCTCGACCCTGTGGGTGGCTGAATAGGGTGCGGGCAGCAGCAGTGGCAGCACCCCAGCACCACAGTGGACGATTCTTACAGGGCACTTCTCATCCTCGGGTCCCTGACTCTGGACCCTGTTACTTTCTACCACACCTCATCGCCTTTCCAGGTACCAAGAGTGCTGGGAGAGCCCAAGAAAAATGCAGACACCGCGGATGCTCTTTGCAAGACAGATTTAAACAGGATTCCAAGGAATAGGAGGAACTTACTATGTCATGGGAGATGCTTCGTAAACTGGCCCCACCGTCTCCAGCTTCACTGGTCTCTCGCTCCCCTCCCCCCGCAAGCCCGAGACATTCTGAAACACTTGCAGTCGCCCTCCTGGCTCCTCGCCTCTTTGCGCACCCCCCAACCTACCCAGAGCATCTTTCCCGCTAAGACCCAGGCATCACCTTCTCCGGGCAGTCCCGCATGCCGACCCCTCCACTCACCCCAGGCTGCCCTCCACGGCCACTGTTGCTGGGAAATGCTCCTTACAGAGCTTTGTTGACTTCTTCTAGTCAACCTCTAGTCTGGGAATTCTTTTGGTTAAGCACAGTGATTAAGAGCTTGATCTCTGGTGGGAATCCCCAAGACCTCCCAGGACAGCACCAGAATATAGCAGAAACTCGATTAACGTTGGACAAATATAAGACTGGATGCATGAACTCGGCAGGTGGGGGGGGTCCCATCATACCAATCTGCCAACTCCAGAGAGCCCTCTAAGCGCACGTCCTAAAAGCCTACATATTCAGGGAACTGCATTTTTCAAGCTCCAGAAACTGACAGTGGGTCCCCAGAGAGTTTTTACTTGGAGGGTGCCGCTATTTAAAACACGCCTTTTGGCTGTATCCGCACTGCCCCCTAAACAACCATTCAATGCAGACACAGCTCAAGACAAAGTTAATTCAGAGGCGGAAAACGTCAACTCAGGGGTTGTTTGCTTTTCTGGCTTTCCAGCTCAACCACAAAGGTCACTCTTAGAGCCCTGGGTAAATACAGCCTGGGTCTGAGTGTCTTGAGTCATGTGACAATGTTATCTCATTAATCCCTACAAAGTCCTAAGGGTAAGATGACAAGTATTACTGAGGGCCTAGACTAGCAATTCTCAAATTTCAGGGTGCATCGGAATCACCTGGAAAACCTCTTCAAACACAACCTCTGGGCTCCCCCTCTGGAGTTTCTGATTTGGTATGTCTAGGACGCAGCTCACAAATGCACGTTTCTAACAACGTGATGCTGATACCTGTGGTCAGGGACCACAGTTTGAGAACCCCTGCCCTAGACTATGGTTGATGACCTTGCATAAGCTCTCATCTATCAGCTCTCAGACACTTGGTGCCGGACGGACTGACTTCAGCTTAGCGAGTGCCCAGGTAGTGAAGTGAAGTGAAATCAGTGTGCTTACCTGGCCCAGTTGCTTCTCCTGTCGTTCAAGAAGGGAGTGGCAACTTGCCAGCTCCAATCAGGTCACGAGGATGGAGAAGCCAGGGTCAGGGGTATTATTTTTTCAAACAAGAATCCCTGATATCAACTGCGTGCAAATTACTCTAGCTCTCTCTCTAAGATGTTCACCATAGGGTTTTGAAGAGGAGGTCAAAACAAAATTGAGTTCTGATGCAGATTTCACAAGAATGGGTTTTCAAATCAAATCAGATGAAACCTCTAGGTGCATGGGACTTCTCTACCCCTACCCAAATGTGACCTCTCCTATTAAGATGGGGGAAAATGCTTAAAAAACCTCTTCGACATCAAATAGCAACTTAAGAGCATTTTCTGGTGATTTAAACGTAAACGAATCAGAAACATCTGGATTAAATTTTACTCAAATTCTACGCAATCTAAACAATTAAGGTGGGGGAGGAAGCACTTGGCAAACTGTGCCTGGGGTTTAATCAAGCCTGAAGCATTTGAAAATTGGCCCGAGGTGTTGATGAGCTCTGAGTGAAGCCCTACAGCCCAGCCCTGGAGTTGCCATTCTGAAGGCTCAAAAGTAACACAGCCATCAACTTTCCCCTTCCCAGGACTCCGGGGTGGGGGGCCTCCCTTCCATCCATTTTCATCATGACACCATTTGGATGGTTCTTTCACAGTGTGATGCTCTGGACAAACCTGGATGCCTGACGGCCAGGGGCAGATGGGAATTGTGAAAGGCACTGTGAGTGGTTAAGAATCTGATGCCGCTTTGTCAGGATAATGAACACTAGCTGCTGCAACGGAGCCCTGGAATCTCAGTGGCTTCATACCACTAAGCGTATTTCTTCCTCATGCCATCTGGGTCGGATAATTCTGCAAGACGTCTCTCCTCTAGCCAGTCAGGAATCCGGGATGCTCCCATCTCCCCACCCCGCCATGTATCACGCTTAGTGTATCCCCATGGCTGTTGCTGAGGGAAGGGAAGGATGGAAGGTGGGAAGGATGGAAAGCCTAGTTTCGAATCTCAAGACCTGTCCTGGGAGAGCTGTGCCACATTCTTCAAGACCCTTGACCTCTTAAGTGTCAACTTGGTTTCTTCCTCTGTAAAGCGGAATTCATCACAGCACCCACCTCATGGGGCTCATGGGAGAATCAAATGAAGTTATGCAAAGTGTGGTCTGCTGGTCAGTATCACGGGCATCATCTGAGAACCTATCAGAAATGTGGACCCTCAGGCTCCACCCCGGACCTACTGAATCAGAATCTGCATTTTAACGAGCTCCCTGGGTGATGTGAGTTTGCAAAGTTTCGGAAGCAATGCACCAAAGCACCCAATACAGAGTAAATGCTCAGTGAACATTAGCTGTTACTATTATCATCTAAACGCCAGCTGCCTTTCCAGGCTTAAAAACCATCAAGTCAATTAGCCCCTCACCTGCTCACAATCAGCAGGGACATCAGTGGAGATTATCAGGTTTAGGGGACTGGCTTCTCCTCCTGTGAACAGTGACCCTTCCTCCCGATGTCCTTTCATGAAAGGGTGGAGACGGGGGCCTTTATTTTAACTGACAAATCAAAGTAAGTCAGGACTAGACTGCAATCATTTTATCCTCATTATCCCAAGGAATTTCAGCACATATGGCACACTGCCCTCATCATTACACACTGATCACAGACCCTGTGTGTTACCTGGGATCAACCCAGAAACATAAAAGGTAAGGAATGGACCCAGATTTTTAGACAGGCTGTCACGGAAAATTTCCCTCCTGGGGGTGCTGGGGAGGGGAGGGTTAGGACCAACGTCAAGCAAATCATCTCCCACCCACCTCCTGGTAAAAGGTATTTCCATGGCTAGCCTGGCTTTCCCCAAACAAGTCCCGTCCGGCTCACTTAGTTGATGGCGCTCGCTTTTGGGGACGTTGAAGGATTCTTTTGGCCAGCTGCCTGCCTAATTTCCGTGACTACACCAACTCGTCGTCCAGAAAGTGTCCTCTGCAAAATGACGAAACTCATATCAGGTATCTCTCCTCTGCCCCTTCCCCTGTTCCCTCCTCCCTCCGCAAAGCCCCCATCTGAAACACAGGACACTTGAGTGCGGTAATGGATCACACAACTTCGGAATCTGTTTCCTCTCTCAGCTCTGCGTCTCCTCAACCACACTGACCACTATGAAGCCCAGCAACGTTCACAGCACCTTGCAGGCTGCCTCTTCTTTCCCTCCCCCTGCCTCTCTTCTCCCTCCCCCTTCTCTTACACACACACACTTACACACACACACACACACACACACACACACACACACACAGGCACGCAAAATACTCAGAACATTAAAGAAAGCTGTTAAGCTAATCTGGTGCATCTAAATGGGCAATATATATTGAATCCATGCTCCATTGATCATAATTATTGCAGTGCCCTTTATCAAGTAGCCATCTTAAACCATTATTTAGAGATCATTTTGCTTTCCATTACTGTCACTATATTGCAAAATTCGCTGGGAATTGGATGCCTGGTGATAGAGGGGTGTGCACAGTATTAGCTGGGAATCTGCCCACGTCATCCAGGAGTGCTTCCAAATGGACAGACTTCAGCGCCACAGTCAGTGAACTTTTGAAGAGCCCCCCGTCAGCTTTACGGCAGAAAAATAAATCCTGCCCCCTGGTCTGATTTTCCACCTTGGCTCTGCAAACAATATCACCATTATTCTTGCCTTGCAATAATCCCCAGTAAAACCCTCAACATACAAAGCCCCCGACTCACACTGGGCATTCTGCAGACGAAGTGCGGTCACTGAAAGCTGCCTGAATAAAGGCATCTGGCCTGTGGGAAAGAAAACAAGGGCAGCTTATCTGGAATGCCCCAGCCTCCTAGATGAAAACTTTTATACCAAAACCATGGCTCCCTTTCTTCCCCATCCTAAGGGCGCTCCATGGTAGATGAGCTGCTTCATCTCCTCCAAAGCCCTGTTCTGCCATCAGTATCGTCTCTTCTCCCTCCAGCCTTTATTGGAGACATTCTACAGAGAATGAGACATCCCAGACTTCCAGACGGGATGAGCAGAAGGCGGTTTAGCATAGTGGTTAAGGCCACTGACTCATCCTTCAGAGCCAAGTTCAAACCCAGACCCAGCCAGCTGCTCCCCGCAGAGCCTCAGGTAATCCATTCACCCTCTGTCGGGCTCCAAAGCTGCTTCTGTACAAACTGGAATTAAGATGATTATAAACCCCTACCTGTAGGAACCCGCAGTGGATGGGTTCAGATCTGTGCAGAGCGAGAGCTCGTACAAGTTAGCAGTCATTACTGTTTCGCAGGGCAGTGGTTCACAACTGCTAAACTGCATTCCAATTACCTGGAGGGCTGCTTAAACCACAGATTGCTGGCCCACCCTGCTAGATCTCTGATTCAGTAGGTCTGGGGTGGGGTGAGGATATACTCTCTAACAAGTTCCCAAGTGATGCTGCTGGTCTGCGGACCACATTTTGACAGCCCCTGCTCTATGGAGGGGAAACTGTGAAATTACCACCATGTACAGGGGGGTGTGCACGCCCTCTGCAGCCCGGGACTGTCCCTTAAAACGAGCACTGAGCAAACTTCACTCCCCTTCTTGGGTCAGTTTCCCACCAGTGAAAACCAGTGAGCAAAGCAGACCCAAGACTGTCCTTTATCAAAGAGAAAAACATAAGACTTGGGGTCAGACAGACCTGAATCTGCCTCTAGGCTCTACTACTTACTAGCTGTGTGACTTTATTGACTTCCTTACCCTCTCAGAGCTTGTCATCTCATCTGAAGATTGGAATGATAGTCCCTACTTCGTGGAGTTGTTGTTATGGAAATAAAATTATATGGCCTGTAGAAAATACTAATACTGTTGCTGGTATATAAGAGACAACAAATGGTCATTATAAATAATAATGTTAGGTTGGATCACGTGAAATTGCTGACATGTGACCATATTTTACCTATAAAATTGAGTTTCATAGGGATAGCCTAATTGTAATAATGACAGCAATAATAAAAATCACAGCATCCACTGCAGGAAACCTGAGGACATCAGTCAGTTAAATTGCACCATCATTTTCACTACTGTGTTTATCAATCAGATGCCTGATTTACACTCCACCCCCGGAACACATATACACACACAAACTGATTTAGGGGGCTGAGGCACAGTTTTTTGTTTGTTTTTTTTAAGAGATCCTCCAAATGATACCAGTGAGTGGCCAGAGTGTGAACCACAGAAATCCATGTTTCGTGCGGGTCCACTGGCATTTCCTGGACGGCCAACCTGCTTTCCGTCTGGCAGCTTCTAATTTGCTAAGAGTGGAAACCCAGATAACTTAGCTTTTCTGGTTTATAGTTTATAGTGTGTGTCTGTTTTTTATTAAAATGACTAATAACATAGTAGATGCTCAACAAATGTTGAATTGAAAATGTGTTAAATAGGGCAATGAGAGCAAAACACATTATCATCTCGATAGATCCTGAAGGACTTTTGATAACTGTAATGTCCATAACACTTTAATGTTTTTCCAGAATAAACTCTTAGTCAACCAAGAATATAAGCTAGTAGCAGATATGATGAATGGATGGATGTGTGTATGTGTGTGTATATGTACATGGGTGTGCCTATATGTATACATATACATATATCTATAATTTGTTTTTTCAAACTAACAACCAGTATCACGATTAACTTTAAAATGGAAGACACTGCCATTAAAAGGAACAAAACAAAGATACCTACTCATTATGACTGCTTAACGTTGTTCTAGGAGTACCAACTGATAGAAAATAACATGAAACAGCAGGAATAAAGGCTGGAAACTGCAGACAAAAATTAGCATCACTGTCTACTTGGAAAACCCATGAGGAAATATTAGAACTAATAAGAGGCTTCAATGAGGTTGGTGGTTATAAACTTAGTTTACAGAAATCAACAATGTGTCTATAACCACTTAGGAAAGACATGCTTTATAACAGTCATAAAAATATAATGCCTGAAAGGAACTTATCAAAAACTGACTACAATCTGTATGATAAGAACCATAAACCTCTACTCAGAAATACAAAAGGACAGCTGGACGACCGCAGAAGACATACCATGTTTCATGATGGAAAGACCTAATATTTAAAGATATTCATACTGACAAATCATGCTATGAATTTAACATAATCCAAGTCAAAATTCCAATACTTCTTTTCAAACCTGACTAAAGTCTATTTGAAGACTGTGGTGTGTGAGAAGAACCAGGAAAAAAATCTGGAAAAAGAAAAATACTAATGAGTAAGCATTTACTAAAATGTATTAAAATTCTGATCATCAAAACCGACTCCAAAAGAGACAGATTAATTAAATAGACTGGGAAATTCAGAAGCAGACCCAAACATATAAAAAAAAATTTATACATAATAAGGTTAGAATTTCAGACCAAGCAGGAAAGCCAAGACTATTCAATAAAGGATCTAGGGGTAACCATTTGGGAAAAAAAGACGATTTACACCAACATAAATTCCACATGGCTTAAGCAATTTAATGTAAAAGTACTAACAAAAAGATACATAAATATTTTTATAAAACTTGATGAGAAACTCCTTCGAAAGAATGGCACCCAAATAAAATTTTATGACATTAAAATTTCAAACTTATTCTAAATGGCAAAAAGAGTTATAAGGAAAAAAACAGAAGATATATTTTCAATTTTTGTGCTATTCAGGGGCTAGTATCCTTACTATTTAAAGATATATTAAATTTCACCAGAAATATGTGTATAAAAAGTCCAATAGAAATTTGGATAAAGGACATAAACAAGATATTCACAAGTGAAGAAATAGTCAATAACCACATACAAATGTTCAATATCACCAGTAGTCAAAGAAATATAAGCTAAAACACAACGGTCTACCTTTTTTACTTATTGTATTATTATCAATTTTAAAAAAGAATAGGCAGAGTTGTCAAAAATGTAAGACAACATATAGGCATTCTCATACATTGTAGGTAGGAACATAAATTAAGGTCTCTTGGAGGGCAATTTGGAAGTACGTATCCTAAACCTTAGACCCAGTAAATACATTTCTGGAAGTGTAGTGGAGGGAATAATTAAACACGTGCACAAGGACTGTACAAGGATGATCTTTGCAGCATTACTTATAGTAGCCAAAGACTGGAATATTAGTCACTAAAAATTATGGCAGAAATCCATATATATTTACATGCACACAGTCACGGTAGGGCAGGGGTTCTCAAACTTGAGTGTGCCTCAGGGTGAGCTGGAGGGCTTGTTAAAAAAAGATGAATGGCCCTGCCCCCAGAATTTCTCATTCTGCAAACCTGGGATGGGGTTCTAGAATTTGCTTTCTAAGTGCCCAGGTGACTTTGATGCTGATGACCCAGGCATCACACTTTGAGGGCCCCCATGATAGCACGTTGCTTAGTGAGAAAAGCAAATTACAACAGAGTGGAGGTAGCATGATCCAGTGTCTCTGTGTACCTTATATATGCACAGAAAAAAATCCTCAAGGATAAACCTGAAAATGTTAACAATGATTATTTCTAAGTGTCAAGATTATGGCTGCTTTTAATTTTTTATGATCAACATAAATTATTTAGATAAATTTAATTAATCAGCCATTTCTCCCTCTAATGAGCGACTTCTATGAAATCCACATGTGCTTGAGTTCTCCTGAGCTCTCTCTGCCTTGAGACACTTGGAAGACAACACTTCGAGGGTTTTTTACTAGTAATAACTACTTTATTAAGATATAATTCACATCCCATACGATTCAGCCATTTAAAGCATACCCTTCAATGGCTTTCAGTAGTCACAGGGTTGTGCAACCATCACCACAATCAACAGAATATTTTCATCATCCCCCAAAGAAACTCATAACCCCCAGCAAATGCTCCCCATTTCCAACCCCCTCCCTCCAGCCCCTGGCAACCACTAATACACTTCCTGTTGCTATGGATTTTCCTATCCTGGACACTTCATATAAATGGAATCATACACTACATGGTCCCTTGTGACTGGCTTCTTTCACGTATATGTTGTATTTATACAAAATTCCTGCCCTTGTAGGGTCATCCCACAATCCACTTTATCTTGCATGCCGGACTCAGCAAAGCACAAGGTTTCAAGATTTATAGACGCGGGGCGAAGTGTATGAAGTTTTATACACTCTGTACATCACCCCTCCCCTCACCCCAGGTAATTTTAACTTGCAGTTGGGTTCTCACCTCTGTTTTGGACTTGAGACACAGGTCAACTCCTAATAGACATGATGATGAGGCAGCAGGAGGGCAGGTCCAGGGTCTGTGACCCCCCAAGCCAGCTGCTTGCTTGCTCAGGGTTCCATTCGTCTCCTGGGACCAGACGACACTAGCACCATGGAGTTGCTGGAGCACTCAGTGAATTTTTTTTTTTTTTTTCGGTACACGGGCCTCTCACTCTTGTGGCCCCTCCCGTTGCGGAGCACAGGCTCCGGTCGCGCAGGCTCAGCGGCCATGGCTCACGGGCCCAGCTGCTCCGGGGCACGTGGGATCCTCCCGGACCGAGGCACAAACCCGTGTCCCCTGCATCGGCAAGCGGACTCTCAACCACTGCGCCACCAGGGAAGCCCGCACTCAGTGAATTAATGCACCTCCGCTGCTCAGAGCCACGCCTGTTACTGCGTAAGTGTTCAGCACATGTTAGCCATTAGCATGATTATAACAGTTAATTGGATTTCAATACCTGGCAAAATTTCTTTGTCATGAAGTTCTGATGTGGTCACAGAAGCAGATATCTGGAATAGATATAGCAAAATCTTCTCTTATGAAAATATACTGCCTCCTTCTCCTTAAAGAAGGAGTGAGTTGAGGAGAAGACTTTGGCTGACTCCAACCCAAGCAGTTGCCCCATGCTAAGAAATTAACACCTGGAGAGGGCTTTAGAAAGCAATTAGATCAGATACAAGGACAGACCATGATCATCATCACAGTACCAATAAAAATGAATGTCAAAAACAACTCTGTTACATTTGTGTTTCTCCCAAAGACATGTCTGTAGTCATTATTCAATTCTCAAGATGCTCTTGGGGGCCCAGTAATGTCTGTGGGCTCCTGACTTGGCACGATCAGTTCAAAGACCTGGGGAAATGCAGCGATAACTGTATGAGACAAGAAGAACCACATGGCCGAGCATCCCAGGTAAGCCTTACCAGGTCAGCTTTGCTAACTAATGCTGCAAGTGGGACACAGCAAGGTCAGATGCTCAGAATTTTTCCTATATTATTTAAGGCCGTTTACACATTTGTTTGTTTCTTTTCTAACTCAAAAACTCACTGCCGTTAACTTTTAAAATTCAGCCTGATCAATAAATAGCTTTTGTGAGCAATGTGTTAGAAGGCTGGCAGAATTTGACTTTTCTGGGCAAGACTATTCTTTTTGGTGAAAACATTCTAGAATGTCTAAAATAGCTTGGACTCCCTTCCAGATGGAAGGATAAGGCAGTTTCATTTTCCTAATCCATATGGTGTCACCAAGGAAGGATGCATGGGTGCACCCACCAGCAGCCAGAACATGTTCTCTGGAGCTGAGTCTGTGTTGTGGCGCCCCTCTGGATCCAGGTTCTCCAGAACCCAGCACCCTCCATCGTCTCCTTCGGACCTCCCAGCTCTGGGGCAGGTTCAGTCTCCGTGTTGTACCAGTCACAGGTGGGAAAGAGAAGTTTCCAGATACTGTTTGCCTCTCCTCTTCCTTCTCTCCCCCCCTTTCCCCTCTTATCTTCCTTCTTTTTAATCACCAACAGCACCTACTCTTGCTGTTGAGCAGGTGGTCCTAAGTATGCACCCTTATAACACCAACTTGATTTACTTTTTCTTTTTCTTAATCCCCAGAAACTAATAGTTTTAATTACTTTCAATCACTGATACCTCACAAGTGAAACTCAATAAGTGTTCTGTGAACTAATAAAAACATAAAATCCCAGCACAACATTTAATAAGGCATCAGCAGTGGGGCCATTCAGTGCAGAGGCAAAGAGTCCTCTCACGCCTCAAGATATCTGAAGACGTTACTGTAATACTGTTTAGTAAAGTAAATGTTGACCCTTGCTTCCCATACAAAAAAAGCTAACATTATGTTCAGCATTTTTTATATTTTCCAATACGATCTGAAAGATAGAAAGTGAGTGATTATTCCCATCATTAAAAAAAAAAAAGTTAAAATGATCAGTTTTTACAGTTGAAGGACCAAGATACAGTTGTCTGAAAAATGTATACACATTAAATGGTCCGTTTTTCAGTGACAATCAGAAAACTAGAGTATTACTGCACTTATTTTAACTAATAAAATGCAAATGTGTCATTTCCCTGGAGTCATTACAGGTTCTTGTTGTTAGTGCCTTTCAGAAAATTAAAAAAATTATGAAACTCAGTAATATATAATTAATATTTTAAGACATTTTCCCATTCCACTAAGCTTCTCCTTTGTCAAGTGTGAAACTGACTTAGCCAGTTCCAGAAAAAGATGGCAGTGTATCTGTTCACTCTTGGTGTTGGAAAAATGTTTCTAGGGGCCTTGAGAACAGATATAATTATATTTGTTTATTCAAAACAAGTAAAGTTGAGTCAGCTAGGCTGTACAAATAGTTACCACCAAGGGTTAGAGAAGATTGCTTGGTGATATCCACTGTTTGTAAATCTAAGGATAGAAAATAAATGAAAGTTTTTAATTATTTTTGGCAGAAGGACTTTGGAAAGCACTGACCACAAAGCATTGCCATGAGAGTTAAATTTATTTTATTTTTATTTCTTCAGCAAACACTTATATAGTGCTTACCACGTGTCAGTCATTAAGACTACATATTAAATATTAACTAATTTAACCCTCCTAACAACACTTTGATGTTCTATTATCCTCATTTTATAAATGACGAAACGCAGGCACAGAAAAGGTTCTACACTCACTGCCCCATACACGTGAGATAAACACAATGTGTGACTCATGTCTGGAATTTTAAAATGCACATTTCCCTCTAGGTATCACTGACTATTCAAACTGAAACGTGGATGAGGGACTTCCCTGGTGGTCTAGTGGGTAAGACTCCACACTCCCAGTGCAGGAGGCCCGGGTTCAATCCTGCATGCATGCCGCAACTAAGAAGTCCACATGCCGCAACTGAAAAAAGATCCCTCATGCCACAACTAAAGATCCTGCGTGCCGCAACTAAGACCCAGAGCAGCCTAAATAAATAAATATTTTTTTAAAAAAGATAAGTGGATGAATGCAACTTTTGTAGGCTGAGGGGGAATATAGGATATTTCTGATTTACAATGACTTCAGAACCCAGATAGAATCACACAGTTCAGCCTTTCTGCTATTTCTTATTCAAAGGAAATTGAGACATTTCAAAAGATTAGTAGAGTAAACAGATCACTAATTTTATGATATCCTTATTGGGTAAAAGACATCGGTTCTCAAATCTCAGTGACTCTCCAAATATACTTAATTGGTGAAATCTAGACAAAAATATTTACTATTGAAAATCTTTGACCCTGTTGCATTGTTTTTGTCAATCTATTGAAGGTATTTGAAGAGTAACAGCTGCTATAAGTGGACATGTTTGCCCAAATAGTGTCCTGTAGTAGGTGGCTCAGTGATCATTAACCATCTGCCTCCAAAGGTGCTGTGCATGCAGAATTTCTGCTCACAGCTCCGACTGCAGAAAAATGTAGTCACTAGCACTTGAAATTAATTTACCAACCAATATATGAGTATATTTAAGTATACAAATATACTGTGTACCTGCTAGATGGAAGAATTTTTAGCCCAGGGCACAGAAGAAAGGTACAAAGACACAAGGACCTTCAAGAGGCTTGCAGTCTGAGACAGAAGCAAAGACGAAAACATATTCAAAGATAACTAATGGAATGAGTAGGGAAGCATAATAGCAGGGGCAGAAAATAGTCAGCGACGGAGTGGAGAGCGGGGGCAAGACCACAGTGGACAGGGCTGGATGGGACAGGACTGGGCAGGACTGAGCAAGAGAACGGGGACCGTGGCTGGCTCCCAGGACTTCTGCAAGATCACACAGGAGGGGGAAGATTCAACTCAGCAAGGAAGAGAGAGGGCAGACAGGGCTGTTCTGTTCATTATCACTCCAGTGCACATTGCATGAGCCCCTTGGTGTGATTTATGTTTCTTCTATTTAAGCAGAATAATCCAGATGTAATTTTTCTGCCTATAATGCTCTGCTCTTTTGCTGTGTTTTGTGGCTTCGTTTCTCTTTGTGTGCTCCATCCATCTCCTAAGTAGCTGTGTTTACTTTGCTCTCTCACTCCCTTTATGTCTCATGAATAACAAAATTATAGAGACAGATCGAACATGTCTGAAACGCTTCACGTCGTGGTGAACCTGTCCAGTGGACTGTCTCATGGGCATTATCCCTTTATCTTTTCTCCTTTCTCCTTTTTCTCCCCGTGCCTCAAAACATGAATGGTTAATGGGCAGTTGCAAAAGAGATTTTCCTCTCCAAAGAAATGCCACAAGAAAGAGCTCAAAAGAAAGTGTTAATATACATTTCATTGTACACTCTAGGTCTTATGGTGTTTAACGAAAGATCTGGGTTTTCTGTAGTACTCTGAGTGATAATGGGCATATCAGAAATACAGCAGCTGGTGGGGGTAAACTGTCCCAATCTGGGTGGGGGAGTGCACTGTGTGGTTGGGGTCTTGTCAACATGACACAATGGGGAGTGAGAGGAAGCTGAGGCCAGTACGTAAGTGAAGTGACCCACCTGTAGGGCTGTTTCTCAGAGGCCCAGAAGTGCAATATATGGATATATGGTGTCAGAGGGGCCTGCTCGCAATCAGGGGGTCCATCAAGCAATGGACATGACAATAAGAGGCTCCAGGTAGTGGGCTTTCTCATAGGCAGGTCACACCAACATGGTTCAAGAAGATCAGTCCGTATGATGCTCCATGACTGTGGGTGTGGCAGATGAGACTCAGGCACCTGGGGGAAAGATGCTGGTGAGAGAAAGGTATGGCATCAGTGCCTCCAGCAGTGGACCCGGGTTAAAGGCAAAGCTACAAGCCCACTGGGAATCTGCTCAGTGTGTTTGCAAGATGTTTCCACGTTATTGCTTGTAGCAATGATCTGTTCATTTTCACTGCTGTGTAGTATTCCATTGCACATCTAGCACAATTTCTTGTTGTCAGTGGACATTTGGGTTGTTTCCAGCTTTTGGCTCTTATGAATCAAGTTTCTGTGGACATTCTTGTGGACACAGGCACTCACTTCTGTCATCATGTACCCAGGTGTGGGCTGAGTCACAGTGTAGATGTCCTTTAGCTTTAGTTCCTTGAATACTTTTTTTTTAAGACAACATTTTAGAGTGGTTTTAGGTTTACAATAGAACTGAAAGTAAGGTGCAAAGATTTCTCATACACCCCTTCCTGCACACACGCCTAGCGCCCCCCCCATTATCAATACCACTCACCAGAATGGTACATTTTTTACCAAGGATGAACCAATGATACATCATAATCACCCAAAGTCCATAAAGTTTACTTTAGGGTTCACTCTTGGTATTGTACACTCCACAGGTTTAGTCAAATGTACGATGACATGGATACATTATTATATCATACAGAGTATTTTTACTGCCCTAAAAATCCTCTCTGATCTGCCTATTTATCCCTCCCCCATCCCATCCCTGAAAACCACTGATCTTTTTATTGTCTCCATAGTTTGGCCTTGTCCAGAATGTCATATAATTGGAATCATACAGTATGTAGTCTTCTCAGATGGGCTACTTTCACTTAGTGATATGCATTTAAGTTTTTTCCATGTCTTTTCATGGCTTGATAACGCATATCTTTTCAGTGTTGAATAATATTCCAATGTCTGGCTGTCCTTGAGAACTTTTAAGAATAATTTCCCTGCCAAAGAGTTTAGAAAAGAGATGAGAAACTAATAATGCTAAGTCAAAAAGAAAGTTTTGAAGCCAGCACAACCTTAGATACTGGCTTAGAGACCAGTCACCTGTCATCGCTACTACATCACGTTGTGCGGGACAGTAAGCATTTCATGAAGGTGATTCCTGTGCTCCGAGCAACTCCAATCACACAGGGGAAAATGGGGGGAGTGGAAGGAGGGGGTGGACTAAACAAACAACATGCAGCAACATCGCATGGAGTTTAGACTTTGCATTTCTGCTGTATGACTAGCCCCTGGTCACAGTCAAGCCTTTTCACATTTCCAAGCCTGTTAGGAAAATTAAAATGAGGAATCGACTCCACACCATTCTACATAATGCTGCTCAATCTAAGAGAAGAAAATATAATGTCGTGAAGACAATAAAATACAGTAACCTTCCTAAATTAGCCCACGGCTCTCGCCATGGCAGGAGATGGAGAAGGACCAGGATAAAACTCAAATGTGTCATTTCCATGGCTTGTGCCTGCTCTAAGAAATATAGGCGAGAAAATGAAAACTTTCCTTTATCAAGAACTTTTGAATTATCTGTGGATTTCTGTCCTCTGGCCCTATTAATGACAGATAAACTGGAGATAGTGATGCTATATGAATATGAAAAATGACCCAACATCTTGGGCTGACACCAAACATTAAAAAGCTTCATTAAAACCCTTGGAAGGAAGAGTTTGAGGATGGGAAGAGCAGGGAATACTGAGAAAAGTCAGTTCTAAACCCCAGTCCTGTCTAGTTACCCCCAGACATTCCAACGTGGGTGTCCTGCCCCAGTCAACCCTTCCCTGGATACCAGTCTCGCCACAGGGTACACACTTGTGTGATGCCTTGAGGCCCCATCAGGAATTCAGGCTGGGGACAGGGCCTTTAGTGAACCTGAAGGAAAGATCTTCAAAGGGGCTTTTCAAATTATCTCGGACGTCCAACTGCTCCTGTGTCTAATTTCCTGTAAATGAATTACGGCTACAAGAATTAACCTTTCCTCAGGGAGGAAAACAAATTACAAGAGACTTCATATAGGATTTTTGCTAAGGTGAAAAGAGAAGAGAAGACAAAGAGAAGAAGGAGGAAAGAAATGATGTTGGTGGGACCGGTGTTACCCGAGACAGGCTTCCATGTGACTCGCCAATAGGTGCCTCTCCTCTCAATGGACATGGCCCCTGGCCAGGGCCCACATTTGGACAAGTGGAGTGGGGTCTGGATTTTAGCCACACATCCCTCCTTTACTGCAAGTCTTGTAAAGTGCACAACCTATACAGCAGCCCTGAATGTTTGCTTTCCTCCCCTCCTTTCTCATTTTGTAAAACCAAGTATTTTTAAAATTACCTGAAAAAAACAAAACAAAACAAAATAAGAAAATGAGACAGCATTTGTTTTGATCAACTCTTCAGGGGGATGGAATAAAAAGAAAAGAAATAACCATTCAAAGGGCATCCTTCCTGGCGCCAGCCATGAAAGATTAAACAGGCTTCTCCAGATAGGGCAGTTGGTTGATTCTTTATTAATTCATGACTTAGAGTGGATCAGGGATGTGATTTAGCCAGGGAAACACAAGGCAAAGGGAGGGTCTGGGTCTGGACGAAGCTAATAGAGAAAACTCAGCTCACCCTGCAAATGCCACACACAGTTTTGTTCTTCAAAGGAAGTGAATGTCAGAAAACTCCGGCAGGGCCATGCAGCCATGCCTCCATTTTTTTTCAGTCAAACAGATTCGGATCACGTGATGACACTGCAGTTGTCTTTCAGAAAAGGTTTATGCCATTTGGACATCATCCAGTAATTCCAGGTGGCCTGAACAAATTGACCCACTTAAAGGAATTATTGTGGATGCATTTTATATGGGTTGTCCCGTGCCATAAAACTTTATCTATAGAAAAATGTGGGATGGGGGACAAAAAGTTAAAAGGAGGCTCAAACTATTTCCCTGGAAAACAAGAAGCATGGCTGTAAAGTAATAAGGCAGACTTTTGCACACAGTGTCTTAAATCATATTGTTAGTGGCATCTTACAGTATCATTTCCTTGAAAAGAAGCTGGTGGACATTGTTTGTGGGAAACCTAAAGGGAACATATTCTTTGTAACCAGATTGTTTCCAAGATGGCTCACTGCCACTGTCCTTGGCAGGAGCCCTCGGTTCTTCACCATGAGGACCCCACCACAGGACTGCTTGAGTGTCTTCAGAACACGCGAGTGATCAAAGGGAAAGGATGGGGAAGCCGCAGTGTCTTCAATGACCTAGTTTCAAAAGTCACATTCTATCATTTCAGCAATATCCTACTGGTTACATAAGTCGTCCCTAGTGGTGTGGGAGACACCACACAGGATGGGAATACCTGGAGGTAGCACCACTGGAGGCCACCTTGGGGGATGCTGGCCGCCATACTCTCCTCTCGGCAGATCCGATGAATGTCTGTGCATCCGTCTCTCACCTCGCATGATCCTGCACTGTCTTGGGTCTCCTTTCTCTAGACTCTTCCCCCTCCTGCTTCCAAGGCTCCTCCTCTTCAGTCCATGGCTTCCATAATGATATTTGCCAAGGTGGGGCTTTCCCCTGAAGGTATACATACATGCCCATATGCAGGGATGACTCCCTCATCTCTATATTTACCCTAGACTTCTCTCAGAAGCTCCAGGCCTATGTTAACATCTCCTTGCTGGACTAGAAGGGCCGGTGGGATGCATCTCACCCAGCCAGGGGGCTGAAAGGCCAAGCTCATAACCTTTGTCCTCTCCAGGTGACACTAGCTTTGGCTGTAAGGAAAAGGATAGTGAACAAAGATCATAGCTGTGCCCTATGTCTTGGGTGCCATAGGCCTCATTTCCCTGCTAACAGTCCAAATTTATGCCCCTGTCCCAGTGTAATTATTCATATAACTCCATTCTCTCTAAAGTGCCTTATTTCAGATGATAAAGTATATGGTGACTCTACAGTCCTTTTACAAGTCTGGATTGTCGATCATTGTTTTATACCAGGTAAATATTAAAAAGCTATCTACAGATTGATCTATACGGAAGGAGGGTGTCTACTGGGCCCATGAAACTGACCGTTCAAACAATTAGATGATGTACCATGGAATGTTATTCTCCAAATATTTCCGTGGTATTTAACATTCTCTGGCATTTCAATGACCTTTTATAAGGCATAATACAAGTTGAAGGACTCAGTTATTCCATGATCATATTGTTTCCGAGAGAAAATGAGAGACGCAAAGCAGATGTCCTGGGCTGAGCTGCATATTGCATTTCAGAACCTATTGGCCGCATGCTGATTTCCGCCATTTGCATGGGGGCCCCCTCGCCCTATCATTCCTATCACAGTATCCATGTCAGCTCAATTCTCAGAGCAGCTATAACTGAAACAGCAAGCCTCCACCGATTACAGTGGTGTAATGAAGTGCAGTGGGCCAGTAATTATTCTACATTACCCCGATCGAGTAACATACAGCCTGTAGTTATCACAGTGAGATCCCAGTGCTTGGTCAGAAAGGAAAAAACTGGCCATGAACGTCATTTAAAGGGTGTCATCAAAAATGAGTCTGCAAGGCTAGAAATGTAAGAGGACCCAGTCCCGAGATGTTATCTTGGACCCTAAATGCCTCACAGTTGGGGCACAGAGGCCTCCTCTCATAAACTCGTTCTGAGTGACTCAGTGAAAAGTTATGTTCAGAAGCCACCTGTAAATCGAGAATGATATTTTGGTAGAGAAAGAAGTCTGGGAAAAGGGGGAGGAAAACCTATTAATGACATTTCAAGCAACTCTACATTCAAAGCATTCTGGTTCACTTGCTTTAGGAGAGAACATTAGTGCCCTAATGGGTACCCCCAAAACTGAGGATGCTGGTGGGATGGGCCCTTAAAATCCCCCTGAATGTGGCTTCCATATAGAGCAAAGCCTGGGTTAAAATCTGCTTTGAAAGGGGTGTGATTAGCTGCAAAGATGAAAGCAAGCTCTAGTAGTTTACTAAGCCCTCACTCAGGAGTGCTGGCGGGTTGACTGTTTACAACTGGCAGCTCATTATTTAAAGACAGTGCACAGTTCAGTTTCCCCGAAAGCATGGGATTGGTTCTAGAGAGTGCTACAGCTTGCGTTTGCAAACTGCTGAAAAATGTGGACCCATAAAATTGTTACTGCAAAGAAAGATAGGGGTACCCTACCTCAAGGGCTCCTGCCACGGACACAGCCCCCAAGCAACACACGCAAATGCCACACGTGCACATGTGTGTGCATACACACACACACACACACCCCCCTCATAACCTCATGAGAGCAGAAGAATCAGAACTCAGGTGTTACATCATACAGTCAGCTTTGGGATGCATGGAGTGCATTGTCCTGTGGCTGAGAGCTGCCTCTCACCCCCTGACGGCCCCCTCCTCCCCCTCTTGCCACTCCCCCGACCCTTGTCCCTGGTCCTTGCCATCTTCCTTCTCCACTTCTCCCCACTGCCCCAAAAGGTCATGCTTGTGTAGGAAAGAGGCAGAATAGACAACAGCTGACAGCATGGGCTCTGGACAGGTCTCTTCGAAGACTTTTACAGGTTTTAGATCCCACACCATATCCAATATTTTTCATTGTACCTACACCCTATACTCCCTACAAAAATTTGGGGAATCCTTTTTCTAATGATACTGGTGAAATTATTTGGCTAAAAGCAACTCATTTGATTTATAATTGGCAATCATTTTGCAACAGTCACCACAGGCAATCAGGAATTCTTGCAAAATGAGAAACTTTAATGGTTGTGAATCCTAAACTTTACAATAGTGTTAATATAATATTATATTCTATGGACATGTCATCCTACATTTATCAAGTGTGTGTTTGCAGTTGGACTGAATGCACCGTTTTGTTTTATTAGGTTTCAAATATTCTACAAGTCACTGAAGAGCTTACAGGCTCACGTGCTTTGCCCATCATACTTCAGACTGATTTAAACAGCCCTAGTTCAACCTGAAACCTAGTCAGCCTGGTTTCAAATCCCTCCATCTGGCTGAGCAAGTTACTTGACCTCTTGGAGCCACAGTTTCCTCATCTGTGAATTAAGGATAACAGCTGGGACCACCCTGTTAAAAGCATGGAAAGTATTTAGCACAGAGTTAGGTCAAATAACATTAGCTATTAGTCATTTATTTCTAAACTTTTTTTCATAATAAGCTTTATAATAACAATAAAGGATATTTAAAGAAAAAACACTTATACTCTTATAATCAAACATTTTCCATGCTCCATTCCATGCATATATAATTTTACAAAGTCGTAATTTTTCATATATAAATTTTTGTATTCTGGGTTTTTTCTTACAGCTTTGGATCAAAAATACTTTTCTACATTGTTTTAGTTTTCATATAATCATTCTTAAAAGTTGTATAACACTCCATGATGTTAATTTGCCATAATTTGTTTAACTGTTCCCATATTGCTAATCATTTGGATTATTTTCATAGACATAATTTATGACTATGTCATTTATATCTTTTAATCCATTTATATTCCTAGCTCTCTTTGCTTTTGGAATGAGGCATTCCGTGAGGTTACTTTGTACTCTGCGAAGTAACATTTCCTTTAATTTGTCTAAAATGTAACTGGATCCAGTTTCAAAGGGTCCCTTTCCCTCTAGCTCTCCTCTTCTCTCTGGACCTCAGATAAAGGCTGTGAGCAAAAGAAGGAGAATAAAGAAAACCTCTTTGCCTCTAGCAGTCTTTGGGGGTAGAATTTCCTATGCCTTTTACATGTGCAGGGCATGACCTGACCACAGACCCACGTTGCTGGGTGCAGCCCCATTTGACTTTCTGTACAAGGGACTCAGTCATTGCCTGACCCAGTCATGCCCACCATGTAACCTCACCCCTGGACAAGGCTGATCCACACAGAGAGGCGGCCCACCCAGCCTGAGGCTGGGATGTAGAAGGCAGCCAGGTGCAAAGGAATAAGCCAGGTTGATTCTTTCTTTCTTTCTAAAACTTGAACAGGAACACCAAGAAAATGAGCCAAATGCAATAAGAGTTTAGGCTGGAAATGGCATCAAGGAGCAGCTCCAGGGTGGCCCCAGGATGCTGCCTCCTGGTGTTTATGCCTTTGTGTAGCCCCCTCCCCTTCTGCATGGGCAGGATCTGTGACTTGCTTCTAATCAATAGAATATAGCAAAGGTGACAGGATGTGTGTGATTATGTGCATCTGGGTACATGATTACATTGCATGAGATTGTACTACCCATCTGGAGAGGAGACTTCTCTCTTACTGTCTCTGAAGAAGCAGGCAGCCCTTCGGGAAGCCCCAGATGGCAAGGAGCTGAGGACAACCTCTAGCCAACAGCCAGCAAGAAACTGAATTTCTCAGTCCACCAGCCTGCAAGGAGCTAAATTCTTCCAACAAGCATATGAGTTTGGAAGCTGGCCCTTCCCCAGTCAAGCCTCAGATGAGGCTGCAGCTTTGTGAGGCCCTAAAGCAGGACACGGCTAAACCTTACCTGCAGACTCCCACGCCATGAAAATGAATGAGATGATCAATATGTGTTATTTTAAGCCACTAAGTTTTTGGTGATATTGTTATGCAACAATAGAAAATTAATACTGTTGATATAGAGAGCAGATGGTCCACGTAAGTCAGAATCATCAAGGTGCAGAAACTAGGAGACAGCAGAAACTTGAGTTGGAGAAAAGAATCACAGAGGATAAAGACACCAGCTGGCAGAGAGAAAAGAAAGAAACTTGTGAGAAGCTGAGTTCCATTAAGGGTGAAATACTCAAGCCAGCATCTTAGAGATTCCTCTGAGGTTCCCACCTTGCAGAGCTGTGCTGTCCAATACAGTAACCACAAGCCACAGTGGTGATTAAATTTAAAGTTAATTAAAATTAAAGTTAAAAACTCAATTCTTCAGATATACTAGCCGCATTCTAAGTGCTCAGTAACCATGGGATGGCTACCAAATTAGTGTAGAAAAGAATATTCTCCATCATTCCAGAAAGTTCTATTTGCTAGTATTGCTTTAGGGGTTCCTAAGGCTGCGAAGGTCAGTTCTGGTTTCTCAGAGGCTCTGCCCTGCCAGCGTTATTGCCTTCCCATGCCTAAGTCTCCATCTTTTTCTGGTTGGCTAATCATATGGACTTGGAGATAATATGCAATATTTTGATACCTATTCTTCTACCCAAATGACCTACCATACAACACTTCAATGACAGCAACCACCATTCTATCACATCCTACACACCAGCACTCGTGAGCCTTCCCTTCTTGTCACCCAAGCCACTTCTTCCCACTTGCTCTCTATCCCTTGGAGTAAGTCAGGAGACATTCTAGATGTCAGCCGATCTTTTCTCCTTTCTAACCTCTTGGGAATGAACTTGGGGTGAAACTGTTGCACTGTCTGACAGGCAGCATTTCTTCCCTCACATGGGTCCCATAGCTCTGGCTGAGTTACTGGGTTTGCTTTCCCTGTTGACCTTTGCCCTACCAAGCATGGTTAGCTCATTAACCATTTTGTTATTACTGTACCTTTAAATCAGTCACCAGAAAACTTATCCCCTTGCCACTGTAGGTGTCTGGTGTAAAACTTTATCTCTCCCTCAGCTTAGGTAACAGGATATTAAAATATTTGTATCAAGCATGCTGAAAAGTTCACCTGTCAAAAATAGTAATTTTGTGTCAAGTTCAAAATGAAATAGACAGTCCCAGAAGGACAATTTTGAAGAATCTGCTTTTGTCAGACCTGAGGAGTGGGGAGAGGAATAGCAATGAATAAGAGCGATGGAGTGAAAGGGGGGAGGGGAAGTGAACAGGGAAAGGTCTGCATTTGATGGGGCTGGATTTTCACATCGAGCTCATATGTAATTCGCACATAGTAACTCATAGAAAGCAAAATAGCAGGTGATGGATCAAGTGGTACATAAGCCAAGGGGACTTACTGTCTAATTGTCCACCACTAAAGGTTCCATTTCCAACTTAGCTCCAGTCAGAAAGAGAAATAAGATGTAAAAAATGAGAAATAAGGGGTGATGAAGGGGAGGGAGAAGCAGAGGAGAAGCCTGAATAAGGAGCAATGGGAAATTAAACTTACATTCAGCCCAGGGTTGCATGTGGGTTCACTTGTTTGTGTTATCTCCAGATGGTGAGGGGTGAGGTCCTGTGGGCAGGGACTGAGTCTTGTGTACTCTGTATCCCAGTGCCAGGCATGTGCCAGGAGATGATAAACGATTTGTGTCAACAGATGTATACTAAGATATTAAAGAACAGCGTTGACATAAGCCCCAGATTTCCCCTTTTGTTCCTCTTATGGAAAATTTCTGGATTGTACCTCCCGTCTGGAACGTGACTCCCCACTTTGCTGGCAACACACCCTAGAAATTAAAAAGCAGGGGCTTTTAAAAAAATACAAAAAAAACTTAAAGGGCTTCCCTGGTGGCGCAGTGGTTGAGAGTCCGCCTGCCGATGCGGGGGACACGGGTTCGTGCCCCGGTCCAGGAAGATCCCACATGCCGCGGATCGGCTGGGCCCGTGAGCCATGGCCGCTGAGCCTGCGCATCCGGAGCCTGTGCTCCGCAACGGGAGAGGCCACAGCAGTGAGAGGCCCGCGTACCGCAGAAAAAAAAAAAAAAAAGCAGGGGCTTTGGAGCCAGTCTTCAGTTTAAGCCCGGCTGTGCAATTGACCAGCTATGGCCCTTGACCAGTTACTTCATTGTTCTCATCCTCATTTCCTCACCAGTAAAACACAGATATAGTAACTCCTACCTCGCAGGATTTGTGAAAATTAAATGAAATAATTTAAGATATACTGAGTCAATAAATATTAGCTGTTGCAATTGTTTTGGTCGTCGTTATTAAGATGATTGTCATCATTATTATTCCTATTATTCAAAATCCAACATAAGTGGTACCTTCGCCAGTAAATCATACACGTCCTTCTTGGACTGTACTTAATGATCCCTCTTCTGACCATAGTATTTTTGTCTGAATCAAAGCTTTTCTGCCTGTGCTTACCTTCCTAATACCACAGTTTGAAATTTTATATACATTTATAATATTATATTTTTTATTGGTTTGTTGTCTGTCTTCTCTCTATCTAATAGAATGGAAGAGTCCTCTCTGTCTTGTCCAGCTGGATCCAGAGTTCAAAAGAAGCCATCAGGGGTCTTGTACTCTTTGTCTCTCAGCTCTACTTGCTTTTTCTTTGCTCCATCCTCAGATACTTTTTCTCCCCATGGAGGCAATGTGGCCCCTGGAAGTTCCAGAGAAAGACGTAAATGTTTTTGCTGAAACCTTTGGTGAAAAGTCCTATGGCAGATTCTGATTGGCCCACTTGAAGTCACATGCTTATGTCTGAACCAATCACAGGTGGCATAGGTATGTGGAGTATTCTAACTGGCCAGTCAGGGACAGACACCCCCCCTCCTTTGTGGCAGGGTCAGCCTTCACCAAATCGAGTAGAGAGAACAGGACTATTATGGAATGGGAGAGGGGCAGTTTCCCAAAAGGTGCTGATGAGACACAAAGCAGTAACAAGCACCACTCCACTCCACTGAATAGGATGCCTAGTAGGCAGCAATAACATAGGCGGTCAACAAATATTTTAGAATGAATACGTAATTTGTGTGTCCATTTCTTGCCTCCCTGATGCCTGAAGTGTCACGGACATGAAAATGGAGGCAAGGTCCATCCCAGGATTCAAGGCTTGCCCCAGCACCTAATAGGGTGATTTTGAAGAAGTTGCTTTTCTCCTCTCTGAACATCCATTTTCCCCTATAAAACAACATAGAAAATACTTCCTATTTCTATAGCTCTCGGGATTGTTATGAGGATTAAATCAGATAACATATATAAAAAGCTTCTTAAAGTACAACAGTACACTAATGAGTGTTGCTAATTACAATAAGATTGGAAGCCAGCTATGCCTAGGAAGCCTCTTCAAGGCTTGGCACATCACTACGCACATAGAATGTGATGGCAACAGGACCCTCCACACCCCTTCCTTCTAATATCTGGGTAATATTAATATGAATGCTTTGGCTAAAGAAAGAGAATAAATAAGGTGTGAGGGCAGGCATGGCGTGTGTATGTGTGTGTGTTTTAAACCAAGATTTAACTAAAGCTCGGGAGTTTTCAATCTGTTTTCCTAATAAAGTTTACTCAGAAGCACTGGATCAGCAGTGACTGTCAAGAGACCCCAGGGTTCTTTGTGTAAATTGAAAAGACTCCTGTGCTTGCTCCTGTTTTTATTATGGGAATCACACTAAATGTGATAATTTTTGTGAAGCGTGTTTGCTGTCAGCTTCTAATTGTGCTTGTTCATAAGCAGCAGAATGGGAACGAATCGTCTCAATCCATCTGTGATTACCATCGCCAAACACAGAAATCTTCCCATCAGACCTGAAACGGAAAAACCTCGCCTTTAATAATTTCAAGTCGACCAAATGCTGGGTTCACAGACTCTCAGAGGGAAAGTGGCATCTGAACGTTCTCTCCTCTCACAGTTCAAAGTTGTGTGTGATTTGAGGTCTGATTTGGAGCTGCCTTCTTTGCAGCCCAATTCCGGAATGCTCTCCCCACACTAGGTATTCAGATGTATACTGTGACCAGACTTGCTGACCTCTGCTTAACAGCTATTATTTTGAACTCAGAATTAAGCTGATTGTTAGTAGCACACACGTACTTGGTTATGTTCATATTTTGTTTTATACAATTTTTCTCACAGCAAAAGTAAAATCATCCTCCCAGCAAAATTCTAAGCTCTTTGAGGACTTCCTCTAAGTTTAGAACTAAGAAAAAAACAAAACAAAACAAAAAACCTTCAGAGCCATTTGGTTCAAGCTTGGTTTAAGAGATGAGTAAACTGAAGCATGAATAAATTAAGTCCACCTATCATAATCGAAGGCATAGTACTAGGCACATAATAGATGCTTAATAAATCCTTGCTAGAGTGAACTGAGTTGAATTTTAGCCTGTCATTACTTTTTAACATAGTCAGTAGTTTGCAATGAAAAGAATGCAGGGATCAAACTTTGCATTTATCACTGACGTCATAGCAATGTGATGAAATAGATGGCGGCAGCACGGACGTGCACAAAATCCACAAGGCCGGCAGGCAGTGGCTCACCATCTAATCTAGATCTGGCTCTCTCGAAATTCCAACGGGGCCTGGATTTAACCAGGAGCTGTGCAGAGGCTGCAGAGTAAGGGGAGGCTTCTGAACCCAGACCTCTCCTTCTGGAAAATTCCCTGAACGGCTCTTCCATAGGGAGCATTCCAACACCTTACACCCAACTTCGTATTTATCCATGCCTTTGCTTTGCTGTTTCCTCGGTCAGAAATGCTCTTATTCTCTTTTCCTTTTGCCCCCACCCCGTTCTCCCACCTCATCACGTCTTCATGTCCAGACCTGGAGCGCAGCCCTCTTCTCCCCGGATGTCTGGTCACAGTCACAGCTTCCGCTTCCGAGAGCCTACTGAGTGCCAGCCCTCAGGCCAGGCCCTTTGCACTCATTATCATATAGAATTATCTATAAAACCCCGTAAGTGCATCTGATTTACCCCTTTGACAGATGAGAAAACCGAGACAGAGATAAGGTAATGGACATAGGTCATACAACTTGTAAGTTGCCAAACAAATGTCAACCCCGCTTGGTCTGACCCCAAAGCCTGTGGTCATGAACTTTGCTCAAGACCTGGTGTGGCGCGGGTAGACAACCCCAAAAGACTCGCTTAATGGAGTCTTGGCTTATCTGAGTTTGGGGATTGAGATACATAAGCAATTTCCTGGGGTATTTGCTTTGAGCGAATGAGCCTAGTTGGTCCTTCTGGGAGTGGCTGTGATGCCATCACCTTATGGCTAAAGCTAAATCAAAAGCCTACAGAAATGAGTATGTTGGCTGCGAGCACGTTGTGATGGGCATGAGTCACTGAGCTCTCACCACGTCTGTGCTCTGCAGACTTCCCCCACTGTGTCGCTATTATTTTTGGAGTGTTTAGGGCCAGTGTGGAGCAGGAGTCCCATTTTGGCAGCCTAAGCTGGGTTCTCTGTAGGATTTGGGCAAGTCTGGGCATTTGGGGAGAGCTGTGAGGCAGGCCTGCCAAGGGTCTGTTTACATGAGGGACCAGGAGCCTGTTGGGAAAGGACGTGCCCTAAGAGAGAGAGAGTGCAAGCCGCGGAGCTTGGGTTGGAGGGGAGAGAGAAACCTGAGCTGGGTCCTGTGTGACTCAGAAGGCTTCCCTCCCCACCCTCTGAGACCAGGCACTCGCGCTGAGTTCGAGGCAGAGGGCGCTTCAGTAAAGGAGCAAAAGAACTCTAGTCATTCGCTAAAATGTCCATGAGTGGGTGAGGGCCCAAGATGGCGCCCTCTGTTCAGCTCCCCCCAGGGTGGCTTTGCTACTTTACTGTCACGGACCATGACAGCCAGCTCGGCAAGCAAATCATGAGTCTGGTTCAGGCACCAGCAGAATGCACCTGCCTCTGAAAACGTGCCCCGACTGAATACCAAATTACCACCACCAGCTTTTTACATGTATCTTTGTGTCAAATTAGTTTTTCACGTTAAAAATATTTTATTTTTCTCAAACCATATTTTTGCAAAATTCTTGTTGGTTTTTACATATGGAGCTCGCCCACGAACCAGCCGTCCCTTTTGGAGAGTGGTCAGCTCGGGGCAATGGGCACTTGTCATTCAACAAGGAACGCAGACCTGCTTCGGATTCATGGGGCCACTTAGCACCTGGCTCCTCCAAACCCCTGTTCTTCAAGTGGTGCTGCAGTTCCCACTTCCAAGGGGCCTTTCCCCTGGGCAAAGCCTCCAGCAACCTCACTCAGGGTAAATACCATTACTATTCTTTTTGTTTTCTAAACAAATTGCTAGTAAGTTACATCATCAAGTGCAGTTGGCTCTAATGTCATTTTAAGACTTTAAAGATTTTGTAATGCTATTTATTTTTTCACCTCTTCTGGGCCTTTTTTTGTTACAGAATTATAAACAATTGATAGAATGCCCTGAGAACATACAAAAGCACCACAGCTGTTTTGTGCCTCTGAGCCTTTGCTCATGTCTTCCCCTGTGCCTGGAATGCTAATAAAAATTGACATTACCTGAGCACATACAACATGGCAGGCACTGTACTAAATATGTCACAAAACCCTTATAAGGTAGATACTGTTATTAGCTTAACTTGATAGGTCAGGGAAACCAAGGCACAGAGTAATAAATGACTTGCCCAAGTTCACCCAACTAGTGAGCAGTTAGAACTAAAACTCAAAGCCTGTCTGGCCTAACACCAAAACTGAGCTCTTGCCCAATCTGCTGCCTGACCGAATGTTCTTCATCCCTACCCTCTTATCCAACTATGGAACTCCTATTCAGCTTTCAGAACCCTGATCCACAATCACCCACTTTATGAAATTCTTCCTGATTCCCACAAATGGAGGTAGATTTGCCCTCTGGGCCACTCTGGCACTGTGCACGCACCTTTTTTTTCTTTTTGATCATTGGAGTTATTTGCTATTGTGTCTGGCTTTCACATGGGACTATAAATTTCTCTAGGTCAGGGAGCATGTCTTATGCCTTTTACCAGCTTGGGACGTAACAGATGCTTGGTACATGTCGATCAGCCAGTTGTTTAAAGAAAGGGATCACAAAGATTGTATTGTTATTTCAGGGAACATGGGACGTTTACATTTCCTCAGTCCTTTGGGACTTTCTACAACATGAATACTATTTTAAAAGGCTTTCCAAGTCACCTCTGAGAGCAGGTTTTTCTTGGCCTTCTTCTTTGACTTACCATTTAGAAAAGGAGGCAGCCTCCTAAGTTTGGCAACCATGTTCACTGCCTGTCTGTCACTAGTCCTCTTGTTTCACCACCACCAGTTGTCCCTTTCCTTCTTGGTAATCTCGCCAGCCGCTTAAATAAAAAACCCTGAGTATGCCACAGAGACAACAGACTGTAATTGCTGTTCTTCATTCAAGCGTAATGATTCTCTCCTTACAACTAACCCATAATTGCTGTTCAGAGTTCAGTGCATTCACTCAATAATAATGAATGATGCATTCTTTCCCTCCCATATCTAATTTAAAGGGTCTTTTCTAAATGGTAGCTACGACATGGTGACAAGATAGTACATAAGCTCAGATATCTGTCATTATTAAGTACAAATATTTTGATAAGTGCAGCTAATATGAGATATTTCCTCTTAGCTGGATATGATGCACATTGAAATATGACATTGGGACCATCTGTTCTTCATCATAGATATAAATGAAGTGATAATGAGCAAAACGTGATAAGGGCTATCAGGATGATTGTACTCCGATGGTTTAATTTGGATCTTCATTAATCTAAAAATAAAACAACTTACAAACGACAAATCAATGCACTTTTACTGATGCCATGCAAGTATCTTTTAGGCGACGGCCTATGTTCCTACCACTTAAAATGAGAAGTGAATAATGCAAAAAGATTGTTTTTTTAAGCTCCCATTGAGTTCTCTGTTCAAATCATTAACACACTGTGTCCTGAGAGTCTATATCAAGTCCTGGTATGGATACCTGGCCCAGTGGTGGTGAAATGGAAGCAAAAAAAGACCTCGATCCAGGCACTTACTCACTGTGTGACCTTGGCCAAGTTACTTCACCTCTCTGAGCCTCCATCCCCTTCCCTCCCCAGGTTGCAGTGAGAACTTTCTGCCAGCCCAAGTCTGGTGCCCAACACAATGCTTGGCTCCGCAGAGCACTTAGTAAATAAATCATGGGATGACATCTGGGAGGCACGTATTGAGTATTTAAATGGAATCTTACAGAAAATATCATTTATCCACCACCATTTTTCTCTATTTCACACATGAAGGAACAGAGCCATAGAGAAGTAAGCAACTTGCCAGAGATCACATGACTCAGGTGTCAGAACTGAGGTCCAACCCAGGCAATCTCGTCTCTGAACTTTACTATTATTATTATTATTTCCCAATTATTAATGGAAAAGAATACATTATTTTCTAGCCAAAGTCTACACAAAACAAAGCACGGGGTTATCATGGTTGATCAGGAGCCTGATTATTACGTAGACCTTTCCAGTATTACACAGATTTCACCCGGGGCACCAGCCTTCGTTGATAAATTACTTTTTCCCAAGCCTATTAGCTCACCCAGTGGGGGAGCCTTTATTTCCCTCCAGCTGGGCTATGCCTGCCAATCAGCTCTTGGAGGAAACAGGTGGAAGCTTCCACAAGACCACAGAGGTTCTGCTGGACACGTGCCTCAAAGCCCAAAGAGCTGTGACAGCACCCCTCCCAGGCTCTATCATCCACAAGCTTCTAGCCTCTGGTGACGGTCCAGCCCCTGCCCCCTGGTCTCCCACTTTCTGCTACTCTCTGTGATATTTGAACCCTGAGAGGGTCAAACAGGCCTTACTCCTGTCTGCTTAATTCTTTTCTTCCCTGTTTATCAGGATTTCTACTTGCTGAGGGCCTACTGTGTGCCAGATACCATTTCAGGCAATTGACATGCATTATGTCATTTAATTCTCTCAGCAACCCTGAACTGTCCCCTCCGTTTTATGAAGAAGGTGGGACTCAGAGGGTTGAAATAACCTCCTCATTTTACATCTCATGCCCTTCTCCACCCTCTGATCTCACCAATACTTAAAGATCACTTACTTTGGGAAGCGTTTTCGGACACCTCTTTCTTTTCCCAAAACCACAGTCGGCTTGGAGGCCCCATCTTAGGCTCACACAGCACAGGGACTGCTTATCCACTCCTGGAGCTCCTACCCCCCTGTATTAGAATCATCGATACCCTCACATGGCTTTCCACTGGACTTTAAGCTCCAGTATACATGCCAAGACTAACAGGGCACCCATGAATGAACAGAGAAATGGACAAATGCATTCCCAAGGTCAGGTAGAGGTTATACACCATGGTGGTAAAGCACACACTTACAAGCACACTGCGTGGTACAGACCTGGCTCTCCATTCTACGCTAGCTGGGTGTCCCTGGGCAAGAAGCTTAACCCCTCTGTGTCTTACTTTCATCATCATAAAGATAATAGCAACTACCTCCCTGAGTTGTTCTGAACATTAAATGAGTTAATATATGTAGACTTCCTAGAACAGTGCCTGGCATGTATCAAGAGACCCGTAAAGAGTAGTAATTATTACTTTATCTTTATCATTATCATTATCATTATCATTATCCTCCTCATCAGAGCTGTACCAGACAGAGCTCTCCAAAACCCAGGGTTCTCTGGCCTTAAGTCCACACACTTGCCTTGCCTAAGGAAAAATCATCCAAATTGTAAATCTAGAAAAAAAAATGAAACAACTCAAAACACTGTAAAGATACAAATTCATAAAATTAAACTTAGAGGGCTTCCCTGGTGGCGCAGTAGTTGAGAATCTGCCTGCCAATGCAGGGGACACGGGTTCGAGCCCTGGTCTGGGAAGATCCCACATGCCGCGGAGCAACTGGGCCCGTGAGCCACAGCTACTGAGCCTGCGCGTCTGGAGCCTGTGCTCCACAATAAGAGAGGCCGCGATAGTGAGAGGCCCGCGTACCGCAATGAAGAGTGGCCCCCGCTTGCCACAACTAGAGAAAGCCCTCGCACAAAAACGAAGACCCAACACAGCCATAAATAAATAATAAATAAATAAATAAAAATTAAACTTAGAAAAAATTTGAACGTGCCTTTGACGGTAGTGAGTAAAAGAAAGGAAGAGCCCATCGCTGCTTCTCAGCCAGCCTGTCCATCAGGGTCCTTGGGAACACTGAGGAGTGACAAGTCCCAGGGCTGCAGAAAGGGCACAAACCTGAATGGGGCCTGTCCCTGTAACTTTGTCCTCTCCACCACTGAATCCTTCTTCTTGCCTGAGGCTGGGGAGTCCAGGGGGTGGTAAGGACAAAAATTGGACTAAGCCACATGGGTCACATAGCTTGCTCTGGGCAGGAGCCCTCAACCATTATTTACCATCTTGTAGGGATGCCATCAGTCAGAGCAGACAAGCCAAATCCACCAGCACTGTTTTAAAACCAACCCCAAAGACATATCTCCCAAGATTCTTCAGTAATGACCTGCCCATAGCCAAGAAACTGATTCCTTCTCTCTTGCCCAAGCCAGTGTCTGTTCCCTGGCATCCTGTGCTGGGACCTCCTCTGGGCCTTTGCTCAGGCCTCACCCTTGCTCTCCAGGCCCTTTCTGCTCCTTCCCACCTTTACAGACCTTTTCCATCCTCCACAGCTCAGTTCAAGACACGCCTGAAGTTTTCACTGGTGTTTCACCCAACCTCTGGCTCCTCTGAAATCCCCACCAGTGACTCTCCTGTGGCACCTCTCAGATCTGGCCATCGGTCACGTAACTTTTCACGTCTGTGAGCTGCATCCCCAGATAGAGCTTGAGCCGCTCCAGCACAACGCCTAATAGTTATTCCTCTAACACTATGCTACGAATATTACAGGCCCTTAATAAATACGTGTGGACCAAAAGATTTGATTCAATGGGTGATGACACAACCCAGTGATGCTCGAAGAAGATCTGGGGCTACAATAAAGTTCATGTGATACTGAGTGTTTGGAAAATCATTCTTCGTGTTTCTAGTGGAAATGGCTTACGGCATGCTTTTATCACTTAAACTCTGTGTTGTTTTCTTTCCCAGAGTATTTTACCTCTGCCCACCATGTGTGAACGAATAACTCTGTGGTCTGTGGGAGAGGTGTAAGCCCCAGTCCAGAATGATGAAGTCGAGCACCAGAAGATATTTTGAGCTCTAATGAGTAAAATACATGAACTGTTTAGGGGGGGAGCATGCATAATTCACCAGTGTTCCACATGGCTATTTATCCTACGCAGAGCCCTGCTTACTTGGATGAAAAATACAGATAATACACTGGCACATGCCACAACTGACTAGATTCAAAGATGTTATCCTGTTTCCTAATGGAAAAAATACCAAGTAAATAGAGAGAGTGAGTAACAGATTACCAAGTTTTAATCATTGCTTTTTAAAGGTTCAATTTTTTTTGGCAGGATCCTGCATAAGGTTCTATATTCATTAAAAAGTGATCTGAAACTACTGTGAACACATTTTGAAAAGGAGAATATTGCTTTAATGATCTCTTTAAAGTTTAGTTATTCAGCTGTACCTTGACTTCCAAGTGCACTTAACTCATTATCACTCTTGTTGGGATAACACTTCTTTATAAATGCTCAGAACACTTACATCTTGAAAAGGGTGTCTTAATGAGGGTGGAGTGTGGTAATTGTAGTTAAATCTTTCTATTTAGTATAAGCTATGTACATTTTCGTAATAAACTGAAATAATCTTGAAAAAATGATAGTTTTTCTATAGTTGCAGATAGGGACTTGTTTCTGACCTTGCTTCCTTGTAAAGAGTCTTTGATAGTTCAATGTTTAGTCATTAGAAGTTGCTAAAAATAAACAAATGCAATGCTTGTTATTCCAACTTCATGTTGTAATTATTCTTCCTACGTTATGAATAAATGTAAAGTGAACATCAAAAGTCAGAAGGAACTCTGTTCATCACAAATACTGCAGGTTTCCTGTGAATTCAAGTTAGAAAGTTGGATTAAGAGCAACTCTTCTGATGCAATGCTGATTATTTATTTTGAAAAGGTAACCTCCCTGCTTCCTGCAATTAACTATTTTCTTGAGGAGCAACAGACATAGAAGAATCACACATCTATGGTGATTTTTTTTCAAAGAAAATAATTAGTACCCATATCAAAAAAGCTAATTCAGATTAATTAAAGAACACCACATCAGTTAAATATAATACTTCCTCTCTCACTTAACTCTCTCTGTATACGAAGTGTTAACTAAAAAGTGTTGGGCTTCACGATAATAAAGAATGACAGTTGAAGGGTCTGGAGCTTGGAAGAAAACTTTAAGGTCTGTAGCCATTTTAATTGCACATAGTTATGGATAAGGAAGTGGAACAATTTAATTTCTGGGTCTTCATGCTATTAGAAGACTAATAGAACAGTATCAAAATTGGTTATTTTAAGTAAAATTGCAAGAAGCTGTTTTTCATTTCACAATATAAATGGAAATTAAATGAAATGTTGAGTAACTTCTGTTCCATCTTTTCATTTCTATGATATAATGGTAATTCAAGTTCTAGTAGAAATTACTGATGGAGATTTAGAACAAGTGAAATGTACTTTTGAAATATTTGTTTTATTTTCTGCTTTGGAAAATACAGGAAAGTATGATGAAGAAAATAAAATCCATCCTAATATGTACAAAACATCTCTAGAAGAAAATGAGAAAAGGAGAATGGTTGCATCTGGAGAGGGGAGTTGGAGGGGTAGGGGTGGAGGAGTCTTAGTTTTTACTAAATACCTTTTATTATGTTGTTATTTTTTAATTAAATTAAGTCTTTAGGAAATTATCCATCATCTCAGCAGAGATTAGACTGTTAACATTGGGGTATACTTCCAGCATTTTACTATAAATTTACATACTTTTCTCTTTATCAAAATCAGGATGATTGTGTATTTTATAACTTATTATGAGCTTTTCTTGTGTTATTAAGTGTTCTTCTGAAGCTTGACTATTAATAAATTAACAGTGTTCATTTGTGGATATATCATTTATTTAACTAAATCCTCTCTCGTTGAGCATTCAACTTATCTTCCATTTTCCATTGATCTAAATGGATCTGGAAGAAACATCCTTATACTTAACTCTTTCTATATCCTCCTGATTATTTTCATAAGTTAAAGCTTGTGGATGTGTCTTATGAAGATAATAACAGTTGAATTACTGAATCAAAACAAGTATTTTAGAGATTTTGATACATATTTCCAAAATCTCTTGCAAGAAGAGATCATCAGTTTCCTCTTTCACAGCAGTACGTGAAAATGTCCTTTTTAGGGCTCATTCCCCAACACTGGGGGGAGACATTTGGGGAATCCTCACACACAGACTAGGTCTACTGAAATTTTCCAATCACAACAGCCACAAGTTCTATAAATTTTTATTCCAAAATCTGGACGTTGTAGAGAAGCTGTCATAGGTAATTCTACAAAATACATTTCTCCCTTTGGGGCCTGGAATGAAGTGGGATGGATCTAAACTTCCCTCTCCAAAGACAAAGACTTTTCAAATGCCAAGAACTGGTTCTCTGTCTTGAAAGCTGCAAGTGCTCTTTGAACCACAGGGCTCCAGAACAGTAGGTCCAGTAAATCCATCATCCAAGGCTTCAGTCTTTGGTGCCAAGAGAGAATTTAAGGTTGAGGGTCATATATCCCCTGAAGGAATTTAACTTCCAAAGATTCAGCTTGTTCACTCAAAGCCCTCACTTCCCTTAATGGGTCTGTTACCTCTTCAGACCATCCCTTTCGGAAGGTGCAACAGGGCAGCAGAGTACCTTGGGTGTAGTAGGCTTGGAATACTTAGTGGCTGTGACTCTAAGCTGCTTTTTAGCTTAGAACTAAAACGTATGTTTTTATGACAATACATAAGTAAAGCTTATTCAATATAGATGAATTTTGAAATTACAGAAAAGCACAAAGAAATAAATATTGCCTTTAATTCACCATTCAGAGATAAACTGTTAATATTTCAGTGTGTTTTGGGTAACATAATATATAATCTTCTGTACATATATATATACTTATTTTGTAAATATGGGATAATATTATGCTTGCTGTGTTGTAACTTGTTTTTTCACTTAATATATCATGAACCGTTTTCCAGGTCATTTTTGTAAATATGTTACAAAAATATTTTTGATGACTTTATAGTATTCCATCACCTAGATGTACCTTTTTTTAAAAAAAATCAACCCCTAATATTGTTATTTCTAAATTTATCTATTAAAGTAGGAGCTCTCTTACCAACTTGTATAACATGTAGCAAATGCCCCAGGCACGTGGGCTGACACTTGAGCTAAACCCAGCATCCTTCGAATAGGCTGCATAAGGGTGAGGCAATTAATGAAACCATTCAACTAGTTGTGGAAGAGAAAAATGGGCAAAACTTAAACCTGGAATGATTTTGTACTTAACTTACTTCACAATCACTTGGAAATTCTTGCTCCAGTTTAAATAAACTAACTCTAGAAATGGTAGATTCCTTATTAATAACAACTTATTGATTTGTTGAATGTAAGAAAAACAATATGGAATCCAATCAACAAGCCCACACTCACAGAAAAGGTCTTGGTCTCATATAAAAATATAAGTGAATTCATGCACATATATATGTTTTAAGTAAAAATAAAATATTTCAAGTATAGTCCTCATATGTCATCTTTCATAATCCCTGCTTTAACCAACTTTTTCAATTAACTGACTGATAACCACTTTTAATAGCATCAGATAAGAGGATTTCCAATCAGTGGATAATTCCATAGGAAAAAATCTTTGTAAACAGGATGGATGACTTCTTCAATTTGTTGCTGAAACAATGAAGAGCCACGTTGGCTCAAATGCACCGAATTGAACATAAACCATTTAAGTGATTCATGGGATATATGGGCATTTTCCTACTTCTCAGTCTATATGTGATGGTACGAATGGCTATTTTCCCCCTTATACAAAATCCCTTTCCTGGGAAGCGCTCATTTAGAAGGCATGTTCCAGTAATTAAGAACGCTCCTTCTCAATTTTGGAGACATATCTAATGTGTTAGTGCTCAAAGACATCTTCTCTTTGTGCAGATCACGGCTAGACTGAGGGACATTTGAATATAAGCAGTACTAGGAAAATGTCACATCAGGAAGGGTGGTCTTCTTTCTTGTTAGAATCAGCCAATAGTGAAAATAAAGAGTATTTCGCATCTGTCAATCTCTCTAAATAATATGGAAGCCCCAGCTCATTAAAGATGCCAAAGATGTTTTGTCAATAAAAGCTTATATAGAACTTGCTACTTACAGATGGAATCAACATTGATTTTGAAAGTTACCAAGCGATTCTGTGATTTGAGAAACATCTGCTTTCTCATAGCTTTTCATACCATAACAAGAATGTGTTTCTCTTAGTTGTGTAATAACATTAATTATCATTCCATCTTGAGCCTTTAGAAGGAAATCATTGTTACCAACTGTTAATACCATTAGGATAAAATTTTTCCTATTTATTATCAAGATTGATTTTTCTCTTTAGATTATTTTTTCTTGGTGGGTCACTTAATTATTTTCCATCTCCACAGTCAAACATCTGTTCTGATTCCCATTCCACTCAACGTCTCCTTCCGTTCTTTCTCTTTAAGCTTCAATTAGAAGTTTGCTAACGTTGGTATCTCCACTCAGATCTTGGACCTTGCAATTAATTTTAATCAGGCTTGTTAACACTTTTTTAATATGTAAGAAATAAGCAAATATGTAACTAAAAAGCCATTTATGTCTTTTATGAAGGTAACAAATATGCAATTAAAAACTTCTCTCAGTGACTTTGCAATAAATTAACTTGTTTTGTCACTACTGTGCCTGTATAATGCCATCTTCTCTGGAGCTTTGACAGTCAGATTTTTTTTCACCCATGGTGAAATTAGCAAGGAATATTAAGATCTAAGAAATGACAATTAGTTTGTGAATTAGGTGGGATATACAATGTGTTAATTATTGAGGGACCAGGCTGCGTGCAATTAAAATTTAGCATCCAGATAATGATAATGTAGTAGGCTTCTGAGTATCTAATGAAGTTGAAAATGTTCATTACCAATAAATTAACTCTCAGCTGCTTAACCAGTCTTTAAAATGTCTATACAGAGGAATAGATCATAATAATCATTACTGTTCACAAATAGAATAATAACATGAAATATTGAAAGTCTATCAGGACTATTACTTTATTGTTAAAGCCCCCTGCACAATGACAGGGAATCTTCCCAAAGACTCAGAAATATGGTAGTCCACAGAAATCTTTGCTTCTCTAAAAACATGCTTTCAAGTCATCTAAAGGTCGAAGAATGAGAGAAAAGAAAAGGGCACTGAGAAGGGAAGTGGTCAAGACAGCCTCCATTTGCTCTAATGGACGTTTGATTTTTCAATAGTGATTCAGAAAATATCTCCTTAACGAGACCTAAATGTACTCCTCTTTGTAATTTGGAAACTCAGTTCCATGTGAATTTGCTACTTTAGTATGTGTACCCAGTATTCTAGGAGCTGGAAAGTCAGTGACAAGTCATATCTCAAGGAAATCTCAGTCTTACAAGGGGGTCAAACACAAAAGAAGTTGTTACATTACATTGTGTAACTGCCATGATGTAGAGAGAAAAGTCTGACCTACATCCTACAAAGTCCCTCTGGCTGCTGAATGGAGAGTAGATTGTAGGAAGCAAGAGTAGAAACAGGGAGATCAGCCAGGTTATTGCTGTGGCCCATGAGAAAGATGATGGTGGTCAGAACAGTAGCAGTAGCACTGGAGAGAAGAAAAAGGTAGAAGGATTGTAGACATATTTTAGAGGTAGAATTGTATCCAGGATTTGGCTTGAGAAACTAGAAAAATGACGCTACTGTTACCTGATTTGGGGAAGACTGGGCGATGACACAGGTTGGAGGGAAACCTCAAGAGTCTTGCTTGGGATCCGTTAAGATTGCAATGTCTATAGGAGATGTGAAGGAGGGTATCATGAAGGTACTAAAGTTCAGAGGTGAGGTTTGGTTGGATCTAGAATTTGGGCAATCATCAGCATATAGATGGTTTTCAAGCCCTGGAAAGAATGAGCATACCTAGGGAGAAGTGTAGAGAGAAGAGAGATCCTAGGAGCAAGCCTCAAGTAACTCTGACATTCAGGAGACAAGGTGGAGGAAGAGGACTTGGCAAAGGAGACAAGAGGTACAACCAGAGATGTCTCGGGAAAAACAGGAAAGCACGGTATCATGCAAAGCAAGAGAGAAAAGGGTTTCAAGGGGAAGGAGACAAATAACCTGACACCTGTGCTACGGGTATTCCTTGTATGCCTGTTGTAATGGCAAGAGATGAGCAACATCATGGAAGCCCGTCATGGAAGACTGAAGAAATAACCTGAGGCCCATCCATACAAAGGAATACTCTGCAGCTGCAGAAAAGCGGAATGATTTCCAAAATGTACTATTACAAAGTTCACTAAGTGAAAACAGCCAAGGCTCTTTAGTATATTACTCATGCAAAAAAGGAGGTATATATGGAATTGCTGGCATATGAAGTGAATATTTCTGAAAGATGCAAAATAAACTAGTAAATGGATTGCCTGTAGGGAAGGAAACCGGATGACTCAGGAACAGGGGTAGAAGGGATAAGACTGCTTTTAATCTTAATGATACAGCTTTTAGACTTTAAAATTTATATTTTATGCTATGTACCTTGACTAATGAACATCAAGAAAAGATATATCTTGATGTTTTTATTATGTTGTTTTTCCACTGTCTTTTCAAGAGTTATAATATTTACATTGCTTTAAAACCACATTCACCACAGACATTTGGATAATTAATTCCGTGCTTAATTGGTTTCTATTCTCACTCACTGTTCATCTTTTTAAATTTTTCATCACACAGTTCCTTGTTCATGAGGTCTACTTTGCTAAAATCTCATTTTACCACAAAAATTACACAGATGTATATTTTCTGAGTCTTTAAATATGTGAGATTTCTTTCTGTTGCTTTCATACAACTATAAGGAATGTTAGGGGATCTTAGTTTAGGGTTGTACCCGAAATAGCCTGAAACAAGAATTTGGTTAAGAGTAGTTTATTTGGGAGCTGTTTCCAGGAACAGCAGGAGCAGAGAGAGACAGGGAAGACAGGAAAACCAAGTAATGGGCATATGACTGAGCTGATTACCTGTGCGGGCACCTGGGGCTCAAGGCCACTGGGTGAGGAACCATGTAGAATGTGCCTTAAAATTGTTCCACAAAGGGTGGGAGGCTAGAGCATTCATCCACCAACTTCCGTCTCCAATTGGTCAAGAGTTGCCCTCAGGGGACTTCCCTGGTGGTCCAGCAGTTGAGACTCTGCATTCCCAATGCAGGGGGCCCAGGTTCAATCCCTGGTCATGGAACTAGATCCCGCATGCCGCAACCAAGAGCCTGCATGCTGCAACTAAAAGATACCTCATGCTGCAACTAAAGATCCCCCATGCCACAACTAAAGATCCCGTGTGCCACAACTAAGACTGGGTACAGCCAAATTAATTAATTAAAAAGAGTTGCCCTCAGGAACACCAACTCTCACTTCTGGCTTTTACAGCTTTGGATAAAGCTCTTAAGCAGAAAAGCTCCCAAAGTGACTTGAGGTGGGATGTGACAGCATGTCTGGACCACCACAGACAGCTGAAATCACAGGTGGTCTGAGAGAACATGGTGCAGAACACAAAAAACATGTGCTACAGCTGACCATACAATTCTTGCACTGAAGCCCTTTTGACTCACAAACCTCCATGAATTTTGTTCCATTGACTTATGAAATCTAACATTGCAGGAAATTATGGAGCCAAATTGACTTTTTTTTTCCAATTCTAGGTAACCAGGAATGCTTTTAAAATTCAAGAATATGGGACTTCCCTGGTGGCACAGTGGTTAAGAATCCGCCTGCCAATGCAGGAGACACAGGTTCGATCCCTGGTCCAGGAAGATCCCACATGCCGCAGAGCAACTAAGCCCGTGTGGCACAATTACTGAACCTGCATGCCACAACTACTGAAGCCCGCATCCCTAGAGCCCGTGCTCCGCAAAAAGAGAAGCCACCACAATGAGAAGCACGTGCACCACAACAAAGAGTAGCCCCCTGCTCGCCGCAACTAGAGAAAGCCCATGCACAGCAACAAAGACCCAATGCAGCCAAAAATAAATAAATAAAATAAATAAATTTATTTTAAAAATTCAAGAATATTCAATATACGGATATTTATCTGGGTCTTGGCAATTTTAAATTAATTTTACCTATATACCGATCACTCTTTCAATCTAAATTTCAATGAATTTAGATCTTTCTTCAATTCAGGAAAGTTTTCTACTATTATATCTTTGAATATTTTTCTCTTTTTCAGCAACTCCACTTGGACACATATAGCTATATAATCACATCTCTATATCAATTATTATCCCTCTAATTGATTTCTTCTCTTTGACCTTTTTCTCTGAATTCTGGGAGAGTTTTCTTAAGCCTGATTTCTACATCTGATAAAAATTTTCGACAGTGTTAGTCCTGCTCTTAAATGATCATAGTATTATTTTAGATTCTATTTTGTCATTATTTGTTTCCACAAAATTTTTTCTTACCTATGCCAACATCTCTTTTATTTCAGTCTGTCTAATTAACTGATTAGCATCTCTTCCTTCACATAAATACTTTTCCTATTCTTATAATGATTCCATATCTAAACTTTATTTCTTCAAATATATGTTCATCATCATTTGCCTTCCATGTATCATCATTTATGGCATAAAAGCTTTTCATGAGTCCCTTGTTGGTTTCCTGTTTTGAGGTAGGTCTCCCCAGGCCTGTGATTTGTCTCAAACAAGTAGGGATGGGTTGATATATATTCCTTGGACCTCCTCCCTGGTTCCTTGAGTACTGTTAGAATTGTCTTTAGTATGAAAGGTAGAAGGTTGGATGATGCTTGGTTTTAGTACCATTTCACGATTCATCAGTCTGTGGGGGAGGGGAGGGAATAAAGGAGCAGGTAAGGGGCCAAGAACTGGAGCAGTTCCAGCAGAAAACTTTGTACCTGAGTGGTTTTCCTCTGTCCCTGAACAGTCTGTTGCAACCATACACAGGGACCAGCTTGCTGTATCTGGTTTTCACCAGGAGCTTAATGTGGCCCTCTCTGGAGAGATGCTCCTTCCTGGAGCATCTGTCTACTCTACCAGGGCCATGTCCCTTCCCACTGCAGGGAGGGTGGGAGGCTGAATCTCCAAGTTTGAAAGGTGCTCCCCTCTAGTTTCTCAGAAAGAGACATCAAGTAGGACTGTGGTGACTTTCTTCACTTTAATCCCATGTTCACTACCCCCAGAGGCAAGGCCAGTATCATGGGTGTATGACTTGTGCAGTCACACAGGGCCCTGTGCTCAGAAGGGCCCTATGCTTGGCCCTGATGTTACCATCTTGAAATTCTCAATGATTTTTTAATTAGGACCTAAACAACCATCTTTCACTGGACCCCACAAGGTATATGACCAGTCTTGCCCAGAAATCATTCCTGAGGATTATGGTATAACAATGACCCCCTGACAGACTAACCACAGACTCTCCAGTCCTGGCCATGCCCTATCCACTCAGTTAAGTGGTCAGCGAGGAAGCAAAGGGATGGTAGAAGAAATGCTGCCAAGAAGGGGGAGAAGCCGGGTGCTTTGGCCCTGTGAAACCACAAAGAAACAATGAAGCAGAAGCACAGCCACTTAAAGCAGAACCAGAATGCTACTCGGTATCCAAACTCTGCAGACAGAGTGCTGGTCTATTCTCATATTAACTCACCTGGTCTCAAAACCCAACCAGTGAACTGCGATGAGCTATTTGGGGGAGTTTTTTACAGTCATAACTTGGATTTAAGTCCAACACTAAAATGCTCTATTCTATTTTCTACTACTTTCCTTGGGTATCATACTATCTCAAGTTTAACAAACTAAAGATACAGCAAACTTCACACATCAGATCTACGAGGCTATGGTCTTACAGTACTCTGACAGGCCATTACTGAGAGAGCTCACATCTATTCCGAAAATATCAGCATCTACCTTTTCATTAAAAGCACAGTGAACAGAGGCCATGTTAGCCTGCTGGCCTAATAAGCTAATTTATATTTATTTGCTAACATGAACCATTTGGTATAATTAAAAGAATTATCTAACACACAGGATGCTGTGATGAGAAGATGGCCTCTCACTTTGAAAATAGATGTCAAATCTTTACTTCAACATTTATTTTTGGTAAACGCTGAGTCTCTGCCTTGGCATTTAAATAGCAGCAGGAGACCTTAATCAGACCCCAGGAGGGCTCCAGGACTGGCTGGAGACAACAATTGACTTTTGTTGACTAAGAAGAATTTCAAAGTGTAATGCCTAGTACTGTGTTTTCCCTGGGGTGGTGCCTGGAGGAAAGTGAGGGAGGAATGATTATCCAGCCATTTGGATTTGTTTGTACATTTGAACCAAAGAAGTGGCCTTCTGGTATACCTCCCTTTGTAGAAGAAGCTGTGTGAGGTCATCTAGCTCACTCTCTTTGTGTGCCCGGAGCCTGTCTCCAAAGTGCTACCAGCGCGCAGGCGCCAAGGCCAAATACACCCGCATAAACTGCAGAACCGGAAATGGGAATCAGAAACACCCAACGTATCGTCTGCTCAGATGGATTCTGAAGAAATGAGTTTTGTATTCATTTCCGAGGTTTCTTCTTCACACTCTGCCACCGAAAAAAACAACAGCAACAAAACAAAAACGCAGCATCCCCTAATTATTTATCACGCCCCTAATCAATGCTTTTCTTAGGTGGTTTCAAGCACCCTCTGTTTCGACAGGCAGAGGTTGTGCTCGTGTTGCCAAGTTCAAAATTCAGCACGAGATTAAACCGACGGTGCACCGTGCCCAGTGGCCAAGGCCTCTGATTGTTGAAGATGCCTTATGCCACGTCTCTACCTGGATAGCGGAAGCCTGGCGGCCTCTGAGACCTGTCTCAGAACGATGGAAAGAACAGGTTCCTTAACTAGGACAGAAAGCCACCATTTTCCTTAAAAACGAAAACAAAACAAAATGTGTGTCACCCGCTGATTCCTGGCTCCATGACAGAGCTTCACTAAGTGCCTGGAAACACCTCCATCACCCTGGCCCCTCCTACCCAAGCGCTTCCCCAGGCCAGGACCCACCACTTCCCTCCAGAGAGCAGGCATGGCTTCCCAGGCGGGTGGGCAGGTGTCACTTGCTAACCTGCTAATTCCAAGTTACCGCCTGACAGATGCATATTACACAGATCTCGCAGGAGGTGCTGCCTGGAGCTCTTGCCCCTTCCCGGGAGAGCGGAGCTGTTTGCTTTAATCTGCTGCAAGATGGAGAGCTCCGCCCCTGAAGAGGAGCTGGACCATTTCATTTTGTTACCACCAAACGGATGCAAGACAGGGGCCATTTGGGAAGTGAATTTTTATTTTCAACCGAGTATGTTTGGAAACTCCAATGGCATGGGGAGGCAGGGAGTTTGACAAAGAGAAAGATGCTGTTTCCCCTTCCATTAGCACCTTTCTCAGCTTCCAAAACACTGGGCTGTCCTGGAGGAGGTGATGTGGTACCAGCATGGCTCTGTGGACGTGACTGCACGTGGAGAAACAAATTCTTGTCCAGCCCCATCCTATAGGCTGCCGTGTTCTCTATGGGGTTCCAGATTGACACAGTATGTAAAGTAAATAGGTTAACCAAGAAAGAATACATTCATCAAAGGAGAGAGGAGTGTCATTTACTAAGGACATTAAGTGCCATACACTGGGCTTAACACAATTTCCTTTGGTCCTTCCTGGTTTACAGGTGACATCGACACTGAGAACATGTAATTGATTAGCCCAGACACCCAGCAAGCGTCAGTGTCAAGACTAGAACCCAAATCTCCCCGCTCAAGGGCCCACACTCCCTTTGCTCTTCCACAGTCCGCCCTGAGGATGGTGGGGCCTCCTCTGGTGACTAGAAGCTTCGTGGCCGTGTGAGCTGAGCAAGCACATGGGCCCCTCAGGAGGGCCTGAACTTGGCTTAGTGCTCTGCTGTTGCCATCTTGAAATTCTTAACACTGATTTTTGAATAAAGGCCCCTGCATTTTCATTTTGCACAGGGCCAGCAAATTACTTAGCTGGTCCTGCTTGCAGGTATAGTCTAACCTCACCTCTGACACTTTCCTGATGCACCATTTTCTCCCATCACATTAGCTGCCTCTCTGAGACCCACATCTGTGTCTTTCCTTGTTGTCCAGATGTTGTTATTGGTATCTGATTGGGGAAGGGTAGAGAGTAGGAAAGAATCGTGCACTGTTCACCTGTGGGTACCATGCTACTGCATTTAATCATCGTGGTAACCTGGAGATGGAGCTACTACTATCCCCATTTTATGGATGAAGAAACTTAGGCTCTGAGAAGTTAACTTACCCATAACTGATGAAGGCCAAACTGACATTTGGACCCAGATCTGACTTACTCTGCCCACTACATTATGCTTCCTTTTTCATCCCTTCTACCACTCCAACTTTGTGCCAGAACTTGGCAGACTTTTTCTGCAAAGGGCCAAACAATAAATATTTCTAAGCCTTGCAGGCTGTATAGTCCCTGTCACAGCTCAGCTTGGCCATCATAACACCACAGCAGCCATAGACAACACATTAAACAAATGGGTGAGGCTGTATTCCAATGAAACTTTGTTTACAGAATAGGTGGTGAGCCAGATTTGGCCCATGAACTATAGCTGGCCAGCCCCTGTTTTATATCAACTGCTATTCGAAAGCCCCTCATGAATTTCAACATGGTCTTTTCTATATCTGAATTCTACAGTTTATGAGTCAGAAATCAGGCAGGAAACAGAATTCTACTCAGATATTTCAACTAAAGAGATGTTAATGTAGAAATTATTATACAGACGTAGAGGCAGGCTAAGGGACCCAGCAAGGATGTTGAGGTGCCCAGAGACCAGCAAAAGCAAGACCCTGATCCCACCTGGAAGCCACAATGGCAAGGAGGGGAAGTGGTGCCAATGAAGTCCAGGGAGAGCTGGCGCCATGGAGAAGGGCCTCCCCAGGAGGAGCTGTGGTCATGGCACAAGGCTGCCATCTCTAGAGATACGGCACCAAAGCAGAGGAGGCAAAGAAGCATCCCAACCTCTCTCTCTCTTCCTTCTCTCTGATTTTCTGCCAGAACAACCCACTGGCCAAGTCCTAGTGGAAGCCAGCCAAGAAGGGTGCCCTGGTGATGCCACCTGTCAGCCTCCTGGGACACAGAACAAGCAGTAAGGGTTGGAGAGTGAATTTGGGTGGGGCAAATAGAGAATGACCAACACTCTTATTTATTCTTTGTTCCTTCACATCCCAGTGCCCAACTGGATACTGTGTTGGATGTCCACATGTGGTTTTCAAGGGTAGCTCCTGACTCTCCAATTGGGCCATAAGACCTGGCACAGTAGTCAGCAGAGTGCTGGGTGCCCATTAGGTGTTTCTAATACGACAGCTTCCACTGGTGGTCCTGAGACACATGAACTCCTAGAACCCTTCTTTACATAACCATTGAGTTAATCCACTCTCTTAAGATTTCCCTCATTTAATTTCAGCCCCTTCAGAAAGTCCAACTTTCCTGTCCTATTGCTATCCTGCTAGGTCCCTGGCAGAGGACTTCTTTGAGAAACACCCAACGTAGGCCTTTTGTGACTCACATGGCCTTATAATTTAACTAGTTCTGAAATAACATTACCCTTGGTCTTCATGTTCATAACACTTGGGAGAATTCCTAGCAAACTTAGGTCATAATGAACCATCTGTAAATCCTTTCTCTGATTTCCAGGAATCTAGCTCTAAAGAAAAATTCTGGAATAATTATCCTCTCAAACTAGCCATTCTTAGAAATCATGAATAGATGGGACATTGAATGAAAAGCACTTAGAATAGGACCTGCTATATAATAAGAGCTTAATAACTTTAATGATTTTATTATTATAATTAATGTTTTGATTAGAGAATGCATTTAGCCGAAACAAAAATGCAATCAATACAGCTAATGGCTCCCCAATATCCCTTCTCCTCTTCTTCCTTTTAATATAAAACCACTCCCTACCCCATTCTCATCTATTCACCCAGGTAGAGACTACATTTACCAGCTTCCCTTGCAGCTAGGTAAGGCCATGTGACTAAGATCTGGCCAATGGGATGTGAGCCGTAGTGACATACAGCTTGAGTCATGCCCATTACAAAGGAGACTACTTGACTGCCAGTCTTTTTTGCCCCTACCTAGGGGCCAGAATGCAAACATGATTCTATTAAGCCAACGCTGAGCATGTCCCAGAGAACAACAATCCAGGAAATGATAAGCCAGAATAACCCTGGGACCCTGGGTGACCTCATGGAGCAGAGAAGTCTGCCTACCCTGTACCTCTCACCTCTGAACTGCTACAGTAGAGAGAGAATAAACTGTTCTGGTTTGAGCTACTGATTTTTAGAGTTTCTCTGTTACAGAAGCTTAGACCATACCCTAACTAATACATGACTTAAACACTTACGAGGTTTCTCTTTTTTTCCTCATACTACAAGACGTCCAATGCTGTACACCTGAAACTAACACAACATTATAAATCAACTATACCCCAAAAAAATTAAAATTAAAAAAAAAAAGAAGTCCAGTAAACTTCTGCTGGCATTGGTTCAACAGGTTCTAGGATGTCAGGACTGAAGTCTCTGTGATTCTCTTGAACTCCAAATGGCTATTATAGCTACTGTTATAATGTCTGCATTTCTCAGGGAAAGGAGAAGGAAGGAAAAAGCAGGAAGGAAATGAAAGTCTTCCCAGAAATTCCCAGCGTGCTCATCCACTTCCACTTAATCAGCCAGATCACAATACATGGCCATTCCTATCAAAGAGCCAGGGAAGTGAGTTTTCCATTTTTCCACCTTTCTAGTAGAGGAAGTCAAGGGGAAGGGGGTTGGCATGGCCATATTGAGAGAGCCATACTATTAATATGATTATTATTATAGCAGTTCTTAGAACTTCCTGGGCTGTCCCATGGAAATTCCTGACTTTTCCCAACTATGCTGCCATCCCTTCCATCAAAGGCTTTACATCTAGCTGGAGATGGGTATTGTCTTAAGCACCCCAAGTGGAAAGTGACAAGCAGTGGGTCCCCCTGAGCCTGCCCCTCCCAGCTTGCTCTCTGCAAACAGCTCTCCTTTGGAGCTCTGACATCAGACTTGTGATGAAGGAGGCTGTGTCATCTAACTGAGGAAGCCACCAGGGAAATGTCTGGTGTTTGGAGTCCATGAGTGTGTAGGACATTGTGCCTTATTTACAAGATTCGTTCTTAGGCCCAAGGCAGCTTTAAGGTCTCGTGAGGGTCTCACGGTGCCCTGGACGAGGACTCAGTACAAGCCGGGCACCAGGCTGAGCGCCTTCCAGGCTTTGTCGCAGTTGCTGCTCTCCAAAGCCCTACAAAGTGCACAGTATTATTTTCCAGGTTTTCCAGATGAGAAAACTCATCTGAAAGGCTCAGAGAGGTTTAGAAGAATGGAGAGATATTAGGGGACATTTTGCTATGAATTATGCACTTCGTCTCTATATTGCTTGGACTGACTTTGGTAATGATTTCGATGAATTTGCAATGCTTTGTGAATGTCACATGGATGTGTCTTCTGGACGTGATCCTGTGCTGAGCATGGCCAGCAGGCAGTTCTTTACGCAGGTCACACTCACTGCCTCTTTTCAGGAGGAAAGAGGCAGGGATGATGACTCAGGTCTGTGCTGGGGCTGCCTCCAGTTCTGACTTCCATGAGCATGTGGTCCACGGCCACCATCAAAGTGGAGCAAGGACCCCTTTCCTAGCCAAATCCTCCCGAGTTGCTCTGTATATGCCCTCTTACCGACTTCTTCACCAAAGGCCCCACTGCCAGCTCGAAAGCATTATCACATGTGTTCAGTTTTCATAAGTTACAGATTTTCCCAACAAAATATTTACTCAGCCTTTGACCCTGTGAGTGTAAATGTTTACAACGACAAAGAACTCTAGAACAGAAACTCAGAGCCAAAGAAAGAAACACACTGCGGAAAGCCCTCCAATGAGGCACGCAGGGTTTCTCTTCCTCAGCCGGCTTTACCCCTACCCTACCCCTACCCTCTGCCCATCAGATAAATGCGCCCTAGGTCCAATTGGATTGGCGGTTATCCCCCGGAGCGCATTCTTTCTTTCTTCCCACCCAAAGAACTGTCTGACCCTCTCTCACTGCTCTGACCCGCAAAAAAAGTGAATACAATGAATCGAGCAGAAAAACAGGCAGGAAGTCTCTACCCCCGGTTCCTGGACTACAGCCCTAGCATCCCATCTGAGTGGCCCCAGAAGTGATCTCGTGCAAGAAATGACTGATCTTTCCAGAACTTTGACTGCAGAATCTCCAGGAAAATGGAGTAACACCACTTCCCCAGGTTTTAACTGGTCATTTCCTTCGTTTCCTTATTCCCCCATCTTTCTTATGGTGTACTCCTAAATAAACATTTTCCTCTCATTTATGTCCAGCCACCTCCCTGTAGACCTGGGGCTGCTACATTTGTCTAGATGGCTGCCAGAGAACGTTACAGTAGAAGAAGGACATGTAATGCCCCTTTGTCACAGGGTGGACACCTGTATTTACAGCCTGCCCAGCATCCTCTCTTCTAGGAACGGCTCACTGGTGTTCCCTGAGGTCCCAGTACTCCTCCACCGCCCTGCATGTGGTCTGGGTGCGGCTGACGCCATCACCCACTCTAGGAATCTGGCTTATCAGAGGGTCATGTCTCCCCTGGCTGTGGGGATTGGTTTAGGGGTAGGTGTATAACCCAAGCTAGGCCAAAAGAATCAACTCCTTTCCAAGATACCTGTGCAAACTGTAGAAAAGAGGCATGCAGACCATGCCTTACAGATTTCATTCTAAATGCAAAGGGATGAGGAGAGAATCATAGGAAGTTTAAACACATTGACTGAGGCTTTTAAGAGATGGATATGGCTACTGTGTGAAGAACGGAAGAAACTGGGTGACGGCAGTTGCAGCCAGCGCAATGGAGAGAAGTGAATAGCTTCAAGACATATTTTGTAGTTCAATAGCCTTCCTGCTCTCCCCATGACAGATTTATGCAGAACAAAAGGCCCTCAAATCCCCTTTGCCCACTTTTCCCCGGATGAAAACAACAGTAGGAGTTTCCTCAGCCTCGTCCCGAAAGCAGCAGCAAGTGCTTTGACCCAAACAGGATTTTGAGAAAACGTGCACAGCTGTGGCATCTGCCATCTGCCCCCCCGTGGCGAAAAACGCTGTTTGCAGTCCTCCCGCCCAAGCTCCTAGGGTTCATTCAGAAGATGCAAGGGAAAATGTTGGAGAGACTGGTTTAAAGATCCCCCCAAATTTGGGGGGGGGACACTTAGGGAAAAAAATACAGGGAAGCATGTTGGTTGCCTTTCTTCAGCTGATTATTCTGAAACAATAAAATGTTAGGTAGCTTTATTTATACAATTTAACATGAACCCTAGGAAGAAACTGAGTTTTCTTAACTGTTGTGGGTTAAATTATGTCTCCCAGAAAGATATGCCGATGTCCTCACCTATGATAGGTGTGAATGTGACCTTATTTGGAAGTAGGGTCTTTGTAGATGTAACGCAGAAGTGGGTTAAGATGAGCTCATACTGGAGTAGGGTGGATTTTAATCAAATACGACCAGTGTCCTTACAGGAAAAGGAGAAGAGATTCAGAGAGACACAAAGCGGTAACACCGTGTGACATGTGACATCAGAGGAATGGATTGGAGTGATGCCAAGGATTTCCAGCAACCACAAGAAGCAGCTCAGAAAGGGAGCGTGGCTTTGCCTGCACCTTGATCTTGGGCTTCTAGCCTCCAGAACCGTTATGCCACCCAGTTAGCAGTATTTTTTGTGGCAGCCACAGGAAACTAACACAGTCGGGTTTTTTAATTAAAACAAGTTTTGAGTCTTTGCCAGAACTCCGAATTTGGGTTTGGGGATGTATATTCAAGATGTTTAAAAGCACCTCTTTCAGTACTTTCCAACTATGTTCATATGTAACTTTTATTTCTTAGTAAGGTCTTTGGGATCATCTGGGCAGTCATATTTGAGCCTTTTCAGGCTTTGCTGCATTAATAAAAAACTCATGTTTTTAAAAATTAAAAAGCACAATTGTAAACACATCTATAAACACACTACAACACATAATAGTTTCAAAATAGTATCCTACATCTATTTATTCAAATACTGGTTATTTGTGTGTAAATCCTTTTCTCATACCTCTCAGCTTCTTTAACCAAGCAGACATTCAAATATTGACTGAAAAATGAAAATCAATATTAGTAGCATAGGGGCTTCCCTGGTGGTGCAGTGGTTGAGAGTCCGCCTGCCGATGCAGGGGACGTGGGTTCGTGCCCTGGTCCAGGGGGATCCCACATGCCACGGAGCGGCTGGGCCAGTGAGCCATGGCCGCTGGGGCTGCGCGTCCGGAGACTGTGTGTCCAGAGCCTGTGCTCCGCAGCAGGAGGGGCCACAGCAGTGAGAGGCCCGCGTACCGCAAAAAAAAAAAAAAAAAAAAAAAATATATATATATATATATATATATATTAGTAGCATATTGATAGAGGTAAATTATTTTTGTAAGGAAAAAGGGCATTTACCCAAGAAACCCTTCTCTAAAGACCCAAATCATAAATCTAAGGTTGGAGGGAAAATGAGGCTCCTGTCTAGTTATTCCATGCCCCATCCTCTAGGTCATCTTGAGATTCTTCTCCATCCTAGTTCTTTTTTTTTAAAAATAAGATATTTATTTATATATGGCTGCGTTGGGTCTTTGTTGCTGCGCGCGGGCTTTCTCTCGTTGTGGCGAGTGGGGGCTGCTCTTTGTTGCGGTGCGCGGGCTTCTCATTGCGGTGGCTTCTCTTGTTGCAAAGCACGGGCTCTAGGTGCACGGGCTTCAGTAGTTGTGGCTCATGGGCTCTACAGCGCAGGTTCAGTAGTTGTGCACACAGGCTTAGTGGCTCTGAGGCATGTGGGATCTTCCCGGACCAGGGCTCGAACCCGTGCCCCCTGCATTGGCAAGCGGATTCTTAACCACTGCGCCACCAGGGAAGTCCCCTCCAACCTAGTTCTGTATAAGTATTATGGGTCTCAGATGGATGGATAGATAGATGATAGATAGACAAACAGACAACACGATAGAACTGGGAAGAAGAGCCATACACTGGGTCATGAACTAAACTCAGCTAATCTCATTTTCAGCTATGAGTGCAGACTTGGGTTTCAGGGTTACAGAATCTTACTCTCATGATTCCCTAGTTTTCCAAAGTTTTGCAGCCACTCATATATTTCCCTCTTGCTTCACTGGAGGTCCCACGGCCAAGACATTCTCCTGTTTGAAGAGCCCACAGAGAAGACGGAAATTAGGGCCAAGTATACCCTCAAGTCCCCCTGTTCCCTTTACCTCCCTGCAGCAACCCCCTCTCTCCCAACCATTCAGAGAAGCTCTTGCCGGCCTGGTGTGGTCCGAGCCAGGACGATAGGAACAGGAAGCAGCCACTTCCGCTCCCTCTGGATGCCAGCGCCTTGGCTGAGACAGGTTCACATATATAAACTCAGCCCTTCATCTTCTGCCTATTTATTATTTTTAATGGGCACCATATGCAATTCACTGACTTTTGTTTAACGTTTTTCTTTTCCTTCCTGGTCCTTCGCAAGCTATTCCCACCAAGGCAGGCGAGTAAGCACAGCTGGAAAACACACACCATCATAAGAATCTGGCTCCCCTGAAGCCTTCTCTTTGGACCCACTTTTAGCCAGAGGAAGAAGGTGCGGGGGCAGGGGAGCAGGGGTAGTGGATTGTGCCCTGGTCTGGGCTGGAGGGACTGACGTCATTTTAACTTATCAAAGGGAGCCAGGGTTATGATACATTTATGGGAAACTGCTGTCACTTCCAACTGAGTACATGCTATCCCCTTTAATTTCATGATTAGTGTCATTTCATCATTGGAAAGACCAAGCCTTTTCCTGTTCAGTGGCATAAAGCTAATGTAAAACCAAGCGTGTGGTTCCTGGAAATTTTCACACAGTGTTTTTTAAAAATTGACATGGTTCGATAGTTGGGCAATAAATTTTCTTCCTAATGAGACACTGAAAAGAAAGTGAACATTGGATGTTATGCCCAAGGAGAGTTAGTTATTGAAGATTTATGGGCAATCTGTGCAAATACTGTCCTTTTCTTCCAATGAGTTTCTAATTTTGGTTTGATAGTCTCCAGGTGTCCATATTTGCCTGTGATATTAGATGTGTAAAACTGGGTAATAGACATATATTGTCTCTCTTCCTTCTTGAACTGTACCTCTCCCATGGGCTCATTCACAGCAGAATCATATGGAATCTGTTTATACGCCAGCTCTGCTGACATTGACATATATACATGACACTAAATAAAGACTGGCCTCCAGCCACCCACACCAGCAGATAATGTGGGGAAAAAATTCTCCTTTCTACAGGTTTTCCCCAGAGAAAGCTGCCCTTCTGAACAAGGAATGCAGAGCTTCTCTGCTGAGCCTGGAATGTTTCCCCACTTGGAATGCTCAGAGGCCAGAGGGCAGACATGGCCTGTAGGAACACCTTAGGTCTTTCCTCAGTAAGGGGCCTGGCATTCATTTACTGCTAATGTTCAGATAAAACATTCCTTGCAGCAGATCCCTTTGGAAGCCTGGCTGCACCAGGTCTTTTATTTTGTCCTGGGAGAAGCTATAGTGACCCCCTTAAATGTCTGTTGGCACCATTATGAACATCTGAGTGACTTCATGCAGTCTTGTTACCTTACCAAAAATATCAAATGATGGGCCAGTGAGTAAACCTCAAAGGTCTTGCTAATGGTCAGCCATGTATGCAGTGCCCAGGAGGAGCAAAGTCGTCTATTCTTTATGCTCAAGGCATCTATTGCTATCCACGTGGAGCCCTCCAAGGTGGGATGGCCAGTGTGGCCTTTCTCTCCTATTTAGCTGCTGTCTCTTCTCCTTCTGAAGCATAATGAGCCTTTTTTCTCACATTAGGGGCACCTACACAACCACTCTTCTTCTGGTCCTCTGGAGTCCTCCCAAAGAAACCAGAAGACATGACAAAGGACAAGCATGCTGTGTAGACAGAAAACACAATTACTTTCTGAAGTGTCTCTGATAAGGAACAAGTGATAGAAAGTTTATAACACACATAAGGTATTCTCTAATCTGCAAAGCTCTACACACTTGGTGGTGATGGTGACGGTGGTGGTAATGATGGTGTTGGTGGTGGTGAGATGGTGGTGGTGATGGTGGTGGTGGTGATGGTGGTGATGGTGGTAATGGTGGTAGTTGTGATGGTGGTGATGATGGTAGTGGTACTGGTGGTGGTGATGGTGGTGGTGGTACTGGTGGTGGTGATCATGATGGTGGTGATGGTGGTAGTTGTGATGGTAGTGATGATGGTAGTGGTGATGATGATGGTGATGGTGATGATGGTGGTGATGGTGGTGGTGATGATGATGGTAGTGGTGATGATGATGGTGATGGTGGTGGTGACAGTGGTGGTGGTGATGGTGGTGATGGTGGTGATGATGGTAGTGGTGCTGGTAGTGGTGGTGATGATGATGGTAGTGGTGCTGACAGTGGTGATGGTGGTGGTGATGATGGTAGTGGTGATAGTGGTGGTGGTGATAGTGGTTTGGTCGTGGTTATGATAGTGGTGATGGTGGTGGTGATGATGATGGTGGTGATGATGATGGTGGTGATGATGATGGTGGTGATGGTGGTGATGATAGTGGTGATGGTGATGATGATAGTAGTGGTGATGGTGGTGGTGATGATGGTGGTGGTGATGGTGATGATGATAGTAGTGGTGATGGTGGTGGTGATGATGGTAGTTGTGCTGGTAGTGGTGATGATGATGGTAGTGGTGTTGGTAGTGGTGATGGTGGTGGTGATGATGGTAGTGGTGATGGTGGTGGTGGTGGTGATGATAGTGGTGGTGGTGATGATGATAGTAGTGGTGATGGTGGTGGTGACGATGATGGTGGTGGTGATGATGATGGTGGTGGTGATGGTGGTGGTGATGATGGTAGTGGTGCTGGTAGTGGTGATGATGATGGTAGTGGTGCTGGTAGTGGTGATGGTGGTGGTGATGATGGTAGTGGTGATGGTGATGATGATAGTAGTGGTGATGGTGGTGGTGATGATGGTGGTGGTGATGATGGTGGTGATGATGATAGTGGTGATGGTGGTGGTGGTGATGATAGTGGTGATGGTGGTGGTGGTGATGATAGCGGTGATGGTGGTGGTGATGATGATGGTGGTGATGGTGGTGATGGTGGTGGTGGTGGTGGTGGTGGTGATGATAGTGGTGATGGTGGTGGTGGTGATGGTGGTGATGGTGATAATGATAGTAGTGGTGATGGTGGTGGTGATGATGGTGGTGATGATGATGGTGGTGATGATGGTGGTGATGATGATAGTGGTGATGGTGGTGGTGGTGATGATAGTGGTGATGATGGTGGTGATGATGATGGTGGTGATGATGGTGGTGATGATGATAGTGGTGATGGTGGTGGTGGTGATGATAGTGGTGATGGTGGTGGTGATGATGATGGTGGTGGTGGTGGTGGTGGTGGTGGTGATGATAGTGGTGATGGTGGTGGTGGTGATGGTGGTGATGGTGGTGATGGTGGTGATGGTGATGGTGGTGGTGGTGGTGGTGGTGGTGGTGGCGGTGATGATGGTGGTGGTGGTGGTGGTGGTGGTGGGAGTGGCAGCCACAATGGCAGTATTTCAATATATTATCATTTCTTAATTTCAGTCCTATATTCCTCTGCTAAAGTACCCTATTGCTTAATAGAAAAATTTCTCCCACTGCCTGGTGCTGAACCACCTTCTCTACGTTTCCTGGAGCCTCTCTGATGCAGAAGGGGAGTCCTGGGATCTTTCTGGAAACTTGACTCCGCCAGCATCCTGCTCCATTCCCACACCAGTAGGAATCATGGAGGGATAACCCCCACCTGGCTTTCTTCACTCCCACTTACTCTACTCCCGGAAGGCTGAATGGATGACCAGGAAGGGCAGAGCTGACATGAGAGTACTGGGATGTGGCCCAGAGAGAGGGACTGTCACACACTGCTATGTCAATCCAGAGTCAACCACAGACCTGCCAGGCAGCTCTAGTAGACACCTTGGTGCCACCTGCTGGCCATTCCCAGTATGGCATCCTGGGAGGTTAAGCTGTCCTGTGACTTCGAGGGTGACCACTCTGTACAAGGCAGATGGTGGACAAGACAAGGTCCCAGCTTCACAGGCTGCCTGGAAAATCAAGGCATGTACCAACTGGGGTCTCCTGGGGAATAAATGGGAAATGTGGATCAAAACCACTTGAGAAGGGCCTTGAATGACAAGCCAACAATTTGGGGCATCAGACTGCCTGAGTATCCCAGAGTGTACCCTGCGGAGGGCCAGGGGTATGCAAAACCCCAGGAAAAACATGGCACATTTTCTGGAGAACCTATTCTATTCAAAGACTTGGGAGGAGAAACTGCAATAATTTTGAAGACATTTTAAATTAAATGCATATATATTATGCAGAAGAATGCAAAATTCTGAAAAATTTCAAAGACAACACAGCTGCCTCAAAGACGTGTTCCATGTCAGGAGACGTCTGCAACCCCCTGGAGGTCAGGGTATCTATTTTTTTTTATTATTATTTTTTATTGGAGTATAGTTGCTTTACAATGTTGTGTTAGTTTCTGCTGCACAGCAAAGTGAATCAGCTATACATATACATATATTCCCTCGTTTTTGGATTTCCTTCCCATGTAGGTCACCGCAGAGCACTGAGTAGAGCTCCCTGTTCTATACAGTAGGTTCTCATTAGTTACCTATTTTATACATAATCGTGTATATACGTCAATCCCAATCTCCCAATCATCCCACCCACCTGGTCAGGGTATCTAAATGGAAGAGGTGGAGATACGTCACAGAAAGCCTTGGAAGGGACGATGTTATGCGGGTGACTTCAGAGGGAAAAGGACGACTTCCAGCCTGGAGAGGGGCCAGGGAAGAAGAGGACGCGATTTTCAGCACCACGTCAGCGGTGCCATGATGTCACTGACATCCGAGCACCACCCTCTGATGTGCTGCTGTCAGAGGCTGAAACTCAGCTGCTATGGAAGCTCAAGGTGAAAGACACCTGGCAGCCTGAGAGAAGGCAGCCTCCGTGACCCTCTCCAGCAACATTACAACAAGGGCACTGGTGGGAAAAGCAGGCTTTGCTGGCATGGAGGGTTATTGCAAACAGATGCCACCTCCAGAAAAAAGTGGCAAATGTCTGGCACTTTGATCCAGCCCATCTCCAGTCATTCCTTGCTTCCCTCTCTTGGTATAACATGGCCTAACCCCATCTCTGTACAAAGACAGAAAGGAAGGCTTTTTTGATGCCTCATCCCTCATATCAGTTGAAAGAGCTCAGGTCTTAGGGGAATGCTTGATTGGAATTTGACCTCCTTTATCCTCAAGCATTCATGACTTAAGGTGTCTTCACTGAGAACACACACCCTGGAATGCCTTGACCATGGTCCCTGGGTTCCCCTGCACCAGCTCTACTCACTCAGCCTCTTTTGGAAATATGCACACATTTCCTCCATGTTTTCCCTATCCCTACCCCCACCTGTCAAATAAGAGCTTTGTTAAAGTTATTATTATTTTCTCAGGATGACCAGGCGAGTAGCAATTTGCAAGGCTGTGCTAAGCCTGCCCATGGCTTTGATAGAATGTGAAGTCCACTGGGTGTTTAGACATAGTAGGAAGAAATGTACAAAGATGGCAACAGACCAACCACCCCTGACCCGCTTCTTCAGTGAAGTGGTTTGTCTTTGCTGGGCATTTGTTTTGCTCTGAATTATGTCAGGTCAAGCAAATATGAAGAGTGCAGTAAGGCTGGGGGCTGGAGCTGAGTAGCTGGAGAAGTTAAAAAGAGTCTGTGGAGGAAAAGAGAGAAGACTGGGTGAAGCGGTTGAAACTTTATAAAGGCTTTCAAAGAGGGCTGCCTGTGTGATGTGCAGTAGCCCTTGCCTCCTGCACCTCTGCAGACCTGCGATGAGATCTACCTCATTTATGAAGGCTTCCGGAGCTGGACTTGTGTCGAGGATGTGGGGATGCACTGAGGCAGGGAGAGGTCTAGGGGTGAGCAGGGGGTGAGGGCGGAAGCTGGAAGGAAGCCCAGCTATTTGTGTGTTTACATATACACAACAGTTTGCAATGGAAGATGCCAGCACGGGGATGAAGCCATTAAAGAGATCACGGCAGGGGATCACTGAGAAAAAAGGGAGGGCTTTCATGTTAGAAAACCCTTGGTTCACTTCTCAGTGCTTCCCTTACTCTGCGTGTGACTTTGGTCAAGTCATGGTACCTCTTTAAGACTCAGAACGGGACTTCATAAAATGGGGCTTATAATAGTACCCATCGGAGAGGATTGTTGTGAGGTTTCAATGAGATAATAAATGGAAAGCAGAAGAATCCAAGATCCTTATTATTTCCTGGCTCTGAGACACACCTTTCCCCTCTACCCAGTCTTCCATGCACATAACCCCACACACATACACACACACACACACACACACACACACGTGCACACCACCACAGGCCAGCTCTACTTTTTCATTAACCTTGATATTAATTTGTGCTTCTTGTAAAAAAAAAACTAAAGCTCAACAAATAAGACTAGGGTCTCTTTGACCATCATCCTATGGGGCAGAGTGCTCACTAAGTATCCATATGGCTCCCCACATTGCCCAGCAACCCTTGCAGTTAGGTTGGGGTCATGTGACTAGTTCTGACCAATGGGCTATAAGCAGAAGTACCACATACTCTCTCAATCTTAGCAACTATGGAGATCTCGCATTTCCAGGGGCAGAGCTACAAAGTGGAGGAGGGCTGCCTTGCTCCTCCTTTTTAGTATCTTAAGGCACTGGATGCTCTAACCCAGTGATTCTCAAACTTGAGCCTGCACCAGCACTACCTGGAAGGTCTGTTAAAACATAGATTGCTGGGGCCCACCCCAGAGTTTCTAATTCATAGGTCAGGTGGAGAGAGCCTAAGAATTTGTGTTTCTAGCAAGTCCCCAGGTGATGCTGAGGCTGCTGCTCTGGGACCACACTTTGAGAGCCACTGGTCTAGCCTATCCTGATCTAACTAATCCATGCCTTTGATCCCAACTGACCTCTCACCTTCCTGACCTTTCACCTCTCAGAGGTGAAAACTCTCATTAACTTGTGTCTCCTTCCAACTTCTGTTTTATGCATTAACATACATACAGGTCTCTGTAAAAACTGTAGAGTTACTCAATTTCACATACACGGGATCATGTTAAATATATTGTTCTGCATCTAATCTCTTCTATTCAGAAATACATCTTAGAGACTTACCCATGTTAACCCACGTAGGGCTAGCGCATTCTTTTTAGTTGCTGTGTGGCATTGCATATATAGATATACTATACTATAGTACAGTATATATAGTATAGTATAGTATATAGTATAGTATAGTATAGTATAGATATACTATGCTTTCTTTTTCTGTCCCTGTTGGTAGATATTTAGATTGTTTCCAACAGCTTCCAATTCAAACAACTCTGCAATGTACTTCTTCACACATATTTCCCTGTGCGTATATTAGTGTTTTTATCAAGGGTATGTACATTAAAAAATGTAATAGCTACTGTTGGCCATTTTTATTTTCTCTAGGACAAAGCTGGAATTCATGAAGAGAAGAAAAAAGAAATCGTAACAGTAAACTTTGGCTTCTGGGCTTTGGGGGCCCTCACAGTACAGTGTGACATTTCTCAAAGTTTGTTTTATAGGGGAAAAAAGAGCCTTGTGTTCAAATAAGAGTGAGCAGGTCAGAGTTAAACAGCTTTATATACGACAGGACTTCTCAGAGCCTTTAATACATGAACATGCACTACAGATTGCTGAGAGAAGCAGGTAGCCTGCAACACTTCTCAAACTGACTTGCCTTGGATACCATTCTTCATTTGGAAGTCTTGAAACTAGGGTTACTCAGCACCCACTTGAGGAAATAAGGTTATAATAGAAAGAGCTTGAGTTTGGGAAGCCATCTTGGGATTGACTCTCAACTCCACCACTTACTAGCTATATGACCTTGAACAAGTTATTTAGCCTTTCTGAACCTCCATTTATTCAACTGTAAAATAGGAGAAACAAATCCTGCAGAATTGTTGTGATTAAATGAGATAATAAATGTGAAAACGCCTGGCCTAAAAAGTGTCACAAAATATTTTCTCTACAGCCCAAGACTGGGCAAGAGGCTAGTGTCAGTTTCTTTGGCTAGGATATAAAATATTTCCCATCAGAACCTAATTGCCCCAATGTCAAGAACGTTTTGTTTCTGGTGTGTGGTCCCTAGAAGACAGGATAGCGTAGAAGTTATTTAGACTCTAGAATCAAACTAGGTACAAACCCCAGCTTATCACTCACAGACTGTGTGACACTGCGCAAGTTACCTAGCCTCTCTGAGCTCAGTTCTGTCATCTAAAGAAAGGGGACAGTAGCAACATCCACCTCATAGAATTGCTGAGGCTGAAATGAGAGAATCCATGTCAAGCTCTTATGATGAGCACAGTGCCTGGTGCAGAGTAACAGTAAGCCCCAGGAAGGGCTATGGTATCAGTTGTTGACGTCAAGCATGCAGTGGCATAGACAACATGACTGCTAATTTCCACGTATCACATGCAGTGACCTGGTTGGAAAGTGCAGTAACAATTGGGCTCCCATCCTGCCATCCTGAGCAACAGCTGAGGTCTGACAGGAGAAGACAAGGGTCAGGAAGTACCCAGGAGAGGATAAGGTCTTTGCAGGGCAATGCAGGAAAAATATGAAATGGCTATAATCGTGCTACGCAACATTCAGATGACAAAAAGGAAAAGGCCATAATACTTTCTTTAAAAAAAAAAAAAATAGATATGGCTCTGAGCCCCACACGTGCCTGGATAACTAGAAATTCTATCTCAATCATGTTTCAAGAGAGGAGGTTATAAGGGTCACGTGACATCCGGGAAGGTGACGTGGTGCCCAGAAAAGGTGTCTAAGGTCTGCCCTTAGTGTATGGGGGTTGCCTTATTATCACTGCTTCCTCTGCTAAGCTTTGCTCGCATGGGTCTGGTCGTCAGCCCTGGGGCGTGGGTGAGCCCAGAGGCGCTCCCCAGCACCCTCTACACCGAGTGAGGACTCCGACACTCCCTCTCCCACTGCACCCGGACTTTGGGCTTAGTAGTCTCTCTCCACCGCAGCCCACAGCCATCTCCACATCTGGCTGCTGCATGTCAATGGAACTCAGGGCAACAGTACTTGTGAACTGCACACCCACACACACACACACACACACACACACACACTCAAATCCAGCCCCTTCCCAGTCCTGGGGGAGCTCAAGTTCATTTTCTGACCTGAGCCACCTCTGCAACTTCACTCGGCTTCTCCAAGAGCCTAGATCCCCAAACAAAGCCAAGATGGGTCTGGGAGTTATGACCCATGTGCCCGGCAGGTGCCATTTTTGACTCTGAAACATCAGGGCAATTAGGGCAAGAGAGGCCCAGCTGGAGGGGTCTTGGAGTATATGCAGCACAGAGGAAGGAAAACGCCACTCATGCGTATGAGCTGCAAGAACAGCATGTGGGTGGGCATCTCCATAAATCACCTGCCCCAAGGCACCCACAGAGCCGACATGTCTTTCATGTACGATGTACACAAACCATACACCAGCATTTAACTCCTATTGCTTCAGTCCTGATTTGTACTGAAATTAATAAATTTCTCAAAGATTCTCAAAGACCCAATTGGTTCCCAATTGGTTCCCAATTGGTTCCCAATTCCCATGATGGCACAGAACTGCAGAAAGGACATGGGCTTAAGAAAAGTGTTATTTTGAGCATGAAGGGAACGTAGTGAATATCTGGGTTTTCCTCTACTTTACTGGTTAATTTTTATTAATCTTTTTCCCCTGCTTACAAAAGAAGGATTTGTATATTATAAAATGTCCAAAATATTACAGAAATATTTGCTCTAAGAAGCAAAAGTCCTCCATAATCTCACCTCTCAGAGTCAAATATCAATAATGGTTTAGTGGATATTTCTCCACATTTTTCTTTTAACTTATTTTGGCTATGCTGGGTCTTAGTTGCAGCACATGGGACCTTTGTTGTGGCATGCAGGATCTTTAGTTGCAGCATGCGAGCTTCTTCGTTGTGGCATGCATTCAGGATCTAGTTCCCCGACCAGGGATTGAACACGGGTCCCCTGCATTGGGAGAGTGGAGTCTTACCCACTGGACCACCAGTGAAGTCCCTCTCCACATTTTTTCTGTCCATGTGCATATTTTAATTACTTTTTGAAAAATAGAATGATACCGTATGTGAAAACATTTTTCAAACAACAGATCTTAGACCTGCCAAAGCAAAGAGATCTACCTGCCTCATTCTTTTGAAAAGTTGCACAGTGTTTTCTTGTATGCACCATAATTTATTTAATCTGTCTGTCACTGGCTGACATTTTATCTACCCAGCTTCCTAAGTGAATCCCAAAGGGGTTAACTGGCTTGTGCCAGGTCACATGGATACTGAGAGGTAGCCCCCAGACTACCTCCTCATGCCCAAGCTAGTATTACTCCTACTCTGCTGCCCCTTGACTTTCAATTTTATTTACTCTTACTGCCACGGGCAGGAGTAGGGTCTGTACTGGAGAAGGACTCTTGAACCAGCTTTTGTCCCAAGGATTCTGGAGAGGAACTGAGGACAATTGGCTGTCACAGCTAAGAGAAGGCCAGCCAGGTCCTTTCACTAAGGAATGATTTAGACACTTGCCATCCTACTGAATTAGTAAGAACATACAGACAAAGGACATAAAAGAATCTGCGGGGAAAAAAAAAAACTGGCGTCTGGTCCTTAAATCAATTTTTGATAATGAGTGTCATATATTTAAATGTTCACACATAATCATCACATTAGTATAACTATACCATCAAAGACAATCTGATTATATAATATGCTGCTTCACGTGTCACCGCCATGAACTTGTTAATACATGTAATTATAAATGGAGAAGTAGATTGAGGGTATATTCAATAGAAGCCTCTGGAAGTCTGAGTGTGATTTCCTGCTGTTTCCCATCAACTTGCATGAGACAAAGCTAAACGATTCTCCTGGCACATGGACACCAGGCCTCACTGCCAGGCCGTTCACCCCAGGCCTCATCTCGGACCTACTTTTCCTGATTTGGGGGGGCCCTGTGATCCCTGTGTGTCACCCAGGACTCCTCTGGTTGCAAGAATCTTGTGCCCAACTCCAACCGGCATAGTGGGAAAGGGTTGGTGGGAGGGGTACCAGGAAGTCGCTGGGTGATGCCCAGATCAAAGGGGTCTAAATGAGCCAGAATCGGGAAAGCAGACGTGAGGCTGGCCCTGGGCATCTCAGGAACTGGAAGCAGCTCAAATTCTGCCCCACATGTCCACACCCCCTCATCCCCCTGGGGCCCTGACACCCACTGACCCACAGCCTGCACAGATGCCCACTCGCCCTGCAGAGGCTCCAACACTCTATGCTAGGGCACCCTCCTCTCCTCACGCCCAGATCCCCTGCTCGCCACCCCCTGAGGGAGGGCACCCCTGCCAGGCCACATGGGCTCCCAAACTCTAGGACAGCTCTGCCACCCTCACTAGGCCACCCCTCCAGACACAAATGCCCTCAGTGCTCTCAGGACCCACCCCCGCCCAGGTACCAGGGCCCCAGATGCCCTGTGCAGACACCGCCCTTGCCTGGTCCCACCTAAGGGCATCTGGACCAAATTGCTTGGGAAGGAGTGGGAGAGGGGGAAGGACAGAAAATTTCTGACCTGAGAAAATATAATTCTATCTAAGATGAAGAAAAATGGGTATCAAAACAGTACCTAGGGTTTCCCTGGTGGCGCAGTGGTTAAGAATCCACCTGCCAATGCAGGGGACACGGGTTCAAGCCCTGGTGAGGGAAGATCCCACATGCCGCGGAGCAGCTAAGCCCGTGCGCCACAACTACTGAGCCTGCGTTCTAGAGCCCATGAGCCACAGCTACTGAAGCCCGCACGCCTAGAGCCCGTGCTCCACAGCAAGAGAAGCCACTGCAATGAGAAGCCCACGCACCGCAAGGAAGAATAGCCCCCGCTCGCTGCAACGAGAGAAAGCCCGTGCGCAGCAGCGAAGACTCAACACAGCCAAAAATAAAAATAAATAAAATAAAATAAATTTTAAAATAAAAAAGTACACACACTAGCGTGACTCTCAGAGGCAGGGACCCCAGTGTCAGCGCTGGTTTAATAGCCCTGAGCATGGCAGTGGGGTGGAGGGGGAGAAAATGGACCGTTGTGCTCGGTTGAGTGTTGATTTTCATCTGAAAAAGGGGAATATAGTAAAATGAGCTCATGTTTTATGCTGAAATCCTGTGGATTACCATAGAACTCTTCTCTCCACCCAGATGACAGTGGCACAATCTGCTCAGCTTAAAACTGGACATCTACCCCCCTCAGAGTGTCCCACGGTCTCTCCAGGAGTGAAGGGCTTGTCACTGTGAGCCCACGGCAGTCACCATGTGGCGTCTTCCTCCCCTTCCCTCTGGGGCCCGGGAGTCCACATCTGGGTCCTTAAAGCTCCATGGAGAAGCCTCCCCAAGGCCACGGCCATCATGAACCCCAGGGCCCCTTCGAATGACCTGAGTGTTCTGCAGGTCTCCAGGTCTAGAGGCGGCAGAGCACTTCTCGATACTGTTATCTCCTTCCTTTGGCACCTGAGCCCCAAAGTGGCTCTGACTTCACCCAGAATCTAACTTATCCCAGGAAACAATTTTCCATGTTTGTATACAATGGAAACAATTGTATCTCATGGAAACAATTCTGTCTGTTCCAACGCTCATCCCTCCAACCGCAGTACCTCTTCCCTAGACCGAGGGGCTGGCCGAGCAGCAGATCTTATCAACTCCCCTCCCTCCTCTGTTTATCCCACCGGCCTCTTCCCTCTCAAAAGTCCTCCTTCTTTACCCAGTAACAAAACGTATGCTCCTAGATATATCAACGGATACCAGCAGATCGCAAGGGTAGGGGAAGGATAGAACCTTATCAGTAGCACCTGAACGCCATCCAAAGATGCCTAAGACTTGTGTTAAGTAGGAGAGACTGAGCAATAACAGTGTAACAGAGTTTCCAAATTTCAAAGGAATCATTTGTATAAGGCTGAATACTGAAGACTTCTATCTTCAGAGTTATCAGCTCTCAGAGCCAGTTAGTGTTTTCAAGAAAGACCCAATGGATAAAGACAAAGGGACCGCTGATATTCGGTCTTCAAGACAACCACATGACTATGGTCAGAGCAGAATTGCATTCTGGGAAGTGCTTGAGCTCTGAAGTGAACCAACCTGGGTTCAGATCCTCCCTCTACCATTTACAACCTAATAGACCTCAAGCAACCCCCTTGATGTCTCTGGGTCTCTGTTTCTTTATCAACGTTGTTTGACAATATCTGTGTCAAGCCTCTGGTACATGGAAGACACTAATACACAGCAATTATTATTACTGACTAATAGTGGGGTACACAAGCTATTTTATTTTACTTACATTTTATTAAATGTATACAAAGTTGTCTGGAATATTTTTTATATTTATTTGTCAAATTGCCCTTTAAAGATCCATCCAAAATATTATACCATTTTAGAAAAAACTAAAATGATGGAAATCCAACGCAGTTTTTGGACTGTTTTCTATCTAATTGGAATTTCCATGGAGACCAGGCATCGAAAGTTCTCTCTCCCCTAACCCATGGCTGGGGGCAGTCAGGTCCCCGCCCCCGCCAGGCTGCCCACAACCTAGTTGTAATATATCCGTGAGCCCCTCATGTTTCAGATCCAGCCCAGAGAATACCTTCCAGCAGCTTGTTGGCTGGGTGTTTTTCGGTGGAAATTCAGCATTTCATTCTACCATTTCAAATGGAAAACTGAAATCCAGTAATGTAACTTTTTATATTCTTTTCGACCGTGGAAAAAACCAGGGGAACTACTCAAGGAGACATTGTCCACCAAGCCATCACTGAGATGTGGACTGTCTTCCCTGAAATGACTTTCAAGGTCACTGTTTGATCTTTGACCTTGGACTGGGAGAATCACTAGGTAGGTTTTCACATGGTAGCCACATACATAGGAGTTGGGTTTGGGGTGCCGCTGAGACAATACAAGGAATGGGGTGAGGGCTGGGAATCAGGGAAAAGGGAAGCAAATCTTCAGTTTCACCAAGAATCTTGCTTTCCCCAGCCCTTCTTAGCTCATCCCATTGGGTAGATCAGTTATCTTTGGCCCAGTAAGATTACCACTTTCTGCTTGGCTAATACCCAGTGCTTTACTGAAACAGAAAATGCCCTCAGCAGGGGAAGGAGAGGTAGATACATGAGATAAAACTCACTTCAAGTCTTTCGTGTCCTTGAAGGATTGTGTTCCCTCCAGTTCCTGTCTGCTTGGGTTGCTCTCCAGTGCCTGCAAACAGACATATCCATAGATTACATATATATATAAAATATATCTTCTATATAACATATTATATATAATGTGTACAATTTTCCTCCAGTTTTTATAATTGCTATCAGTGGAAGGGCTAACCCAATACATGCTACTTTGACTGGAACTGGAACTCTAGTTAGAACGATGTTTAATAGTAGAAGGCAACACTTGCACAAGACTCTTCAAATGAAGTCTTATGTGAAAGCCTACTACATTAAACAGGTGAAAGAAAAGCTAGTCCAGTATTGGCTAGGTCGGTAGAAAGTATCCAGATTCACATACACAGAAAATGGAACGTAAAGCTGGTCATATTCTTTGGGACTCTTGAAGTTTGAAAACTACCAAGAGAAAGGATGTGTGTTTTGGCTTCTGAAAGACCTCAGCTTGAATGCCAGACCTTACTAGGTATGTGTCCAGAGGTAAGTGATTTAACTTCTCTCAAGAAAGTCCCCTTGTCTGCAACATGGAGACAGTGGTACCCATTTTCTTTTTGTTTTTTTGTTTTCTTTTGGGGCCACGCTGTGCAGCTTGTGGGGTCTTAGTTCCCTGACCAGTGAATGATCCTGGGCCCTCAGCAGTGAAAGTGTGGAGTTCTAACCACTGGAGTGCCAGGGAATTCCCCCCACCTTGCTTTTTAATGAAAAGTTGTTATAAGGATTATCACAAAGTACATGAAAACCATCTTGCACATGGCCTAGTGTACAGTGGACAAAATTGTGAGCTTCTCAAATGCAGAGCTATTTTCTCCACTTTTCTAACTCACTTAGCTCCTATCCAAGGATTGTACACTTGCTTGTTGTTTTACTTGCCTTTTCTCTATTAAAAATATTTCCATGTAGGCCTCCACAGCCCTAAATCCTGAGCTGTCATTATTCTGAAATAGCTGTAGGACACAAGAGCATATTGAGAAGTATGAGGCTAAACAGAGCTTTTAATTGCAAATGGAAGATAAACGAAGATGGACTCCTGTCTATGTGTGCACATGAAAACTAACAGTTCAGATGGTGATAGGAAATCGACACTGCTACCTGCCACGCTTGATATGAATTATAAACGGATCTTCTGTAACAGCCCAAATACCTCTAAAGACATGTAATGTAACCATTCAGTAGCACACCCTTTTTTAAAAAAATAAATTTGCTTTTACTAAATGTGTAAATGGATGAATGGATAGAGGATCATGGAAGCCTTTGCCACTGTGTGTTGGTAATCTTGTTAATGAAACATCATGAAATTTTTCTAGGGGATAAAAGATGAGTCTTCTGATTTCAGCCTTAAAAGAAGGGGAAAACATTTCCTGCAACATAGCAAACCTACGGAAAGCTGGAGAATAGCACTAATAAATATAAAAAGGGGACATTAATTAATCAGAAAACAAGAAAGGAGAAGACAGTAAATAAACAAGTCTCTAGATAGTGTAATTTTTTAAAAAGAGAGAAAATAGATATTGATAATTAGAAATAAGTAAAGGGGTATAAGCAAAGATATGGAAGATATTTTAAATCTTAGGGAAATAATATGCATAATTCTGTGATATTAAATTTTAAAAGCTTGATAAAATGGATGGTTTTCTAAGAAACTCTAAATTGTCAAAATTGTCTTAAGAAATAAACAGGAAATCTGAGCAGATCAGCAACTCTGCAGAAAGCTACAGCACCATGAAAAGAAAAAACAACAGACCAAACCCTCTTGTGAATATAGATATAAATTTAAATTGCAAATAAAGTCAAATCAATTTTCAAGTGATAGTAACACCATTACTAAGTATGATTTGGAATAAAGGGTAGTTCAATAGCAGGAAAGCTATTAATGTAATTTATCACATCAGTAGATCAAAGAAGATACCACAGTAGGAAGAGAGGAGAGGTAGAGGCCAAGCATCACATGCTGAAGACAGAGCCCATGGGTTGGAAACATGCCTTTTCTTCTTATGTTGTGACTTCTACCAAGCAGTCTAACTTCCCTGTGCCTCAGTTCCCTCACTGTAAAATGGATATGCTAACATTATCTACTTTAGGGAGTTGCTGTGAGAAATCAATAAATTAACATTTGTAAAGTGGTTTACACCATGGCTTGGTGTTTAGTAAGCCCGATACAAGTACTTGCTTAATAAAACAAAACCCAATCATCATCTCTCTAAAGGCTGATGATAAATTTATCATCATTTCCTGTTAGAAGCTTTTGATAAACTGAATAGCAGGATATTTCCTTAACACCATAAAGAATATCTAACCCAGACTAACAACTAACATCACTCCACTGAGACAATAAACGGACAAATACAGAAAAGGGAAAGGCTAGACTATATCCTGTGGTGTTGAATTGGAACTGGAGGTATTGGTATGAACCAATGGGTTTTAACAAATACAGATCACTCAGTATGAAAATAGATACGTACGTACGTGTGTGTGTGTGTGTGTGTGTGTGTGTGTGTGTGTGTACACATACATCTATTTCTTAGCTCTGCCCACCCCAAGGGCTTATAAGCAATGACAATCCAGTAGCAGTAAGCTACTAGGATCCAGATTATCAGTTTCTAAATACTATTATCCATTAAAATGAAACAGGGCTCCTTGGAGAAATTGCTGATTCCAGGGCAGAGA